>NC_134325.1:14444209-14744209 GCF_964195595.1 Calonectris borealis
CTGCTCTTTCCAACAGATAACAGGAATTTCTTCTAAAAAACAGAGAGCCTTTTTTTCCCCAAAAAAATGACCTTGCACTGCATAGTTATTTTTTTCTTTAACCCCCAGCCTTGTTTATCCACTTTTTCCTATTTAAAAAACGCAACTATCCTCTGTTGATAGTGACTATCCTCTCTGCCTTCAGCAAGTGTTATCACCTGAACCATCTTAAGACCAAGTTCACTGATTAAAAAAAAAAAAAACAAACCAAAAAAAAACCAAAAAACAACTCTCAAATCAACCTTCCAGGGAAAATGCAGTTCCTTCCTCCAGCCCTGTTTCACACTTCCTCTGAAAACTTACACACGCTCACAGAAGGGACAACCGTACAATTATTCCCCTCTGATGCTCTTATATCATAATGTTGACATTTTCCCCTTCTTGTCTGAAGAAATTTTTCTTTTAAGCGGCAGTCATTCAGGTATAGCAGGATAATGTATTGAGCAGAACATTTTGCAGCACTCTTCAGAGTACATTTGTTGGAGTATCCTCCTCAGAAATTAAATGCTCATAAGGCCCATCAAACAGCATGAGCGAATCACTTGGAAGATAATGAAGACAGCTATTATGTCAGTCAGAATGGTAGGCCAGTCACGGAAAGACAAACTGATATTACATATATTACAATGCACGACCTCTATACAATTTAGAAGTAATTCAACTTTGCAATATATGTATCAAAAATGGTTCAGATGTAGTTTTAAGAGGAAAATGTTACTCATTAGTAATCCAAAAGAAGGGAAAAGAATCCTACTTGATTAGTCACCTCTTTTAGCTAATAGGAAGGACATACTTCCTGATGGGCAAAAAAGCAAGTCAAGAGTAGTGCTGTTTTCAGAATAGAAAACAATATTAATGTGAAGTTTAAAATATGAGCAGAAGAAAAGTTAACTTGAAAAAAATACACACTTTGCCAGTACCATATCAATATTATATATAAATACAATATTTTAACAGTGATACATGCCTGCTGGAGGTCTTTCCACCCAAAACTGGGCTTCACAAACAATAAACTAGAATCACAGAACTTTCCTGTGGGAGGTGGAGAAAGAAAATATATCCACAATCCCTGCTGCCAATTCCAATGGCCCCTCACCCTCCATGTTCCATCTTCCAGAAGAAATATCAGGAATTAGAAAGAATAACAATTACAAAATTAGTATCTTTTCAGTGCTTGCGCAACATATTTGTTTTGAAAGTAAATGGCATTTTTTCTACTTTTTACAGGCTTGAAACAAAAAATACCAGAATACGGATATATTTGAAAAAAACGTTGCAAAGAAAAAAGGAAGAACAACTATCCCGCATCCAAGCTATGCTACTTAACTTTTCAGCTCATTAGAAGAAAAGAAAATGCCTGGTATCTACTGCCTGAAGAAAGACAAATAAAATGGAGAAAGACTCTTTCATGCAATTGAGACGTCAAAATAACAATAATTTTTCTTGACATATTGTTATACTGGATAGTCTAACAAAAATAGGTTCACAAGAATAAATGGTTATGTGATGAGGGCAATGACATATTTGTACGATACTAAAGCCACCATCCATTAGTGTATTCCAAGTCAATCACGACTAGGTCACAGCGCTTCTCTTTGCTTTCACCAATCTTTCTTAGTGGGATGACAAGTCAACACCTGTCACAATAATACAGTTTCCATATTTGAAATGAGTGCTACTGTTTTCTTCCAGATGCAAAGAAGGTCAAACTACTAGCATGCTTGTATTTTGAACTGTGATGCTTGTTAAGGTTAACAATAAATATTTAATTTATTACTGCATTGCCAGGCACTGTTGGTAGGTATCTAAGTAGTTACTCTTATTTTATTTGTATCTATTCTATCGCTTTGTGGAAAAAAAATCCCAGGAACAGAAAAGTAGTATCATAAACAAAATAATCAACACATTGCAAGACTTTTTTTGCCTCTTCATTCTCTTGGTGTTTCTATGATGAGTCATGTTCTCTAAACTTGTTGTCTGAATTTCCTTGTTATTCACAACAGAAATTGTTCATTGTCACAACACAACTTGTTTTCCACTCTGCTTTATTTTTTAAGTATCAACTCTAAGTGTATTAAAGTATAAATATATCTGACCTCTTCTTCAAACATCTTGAATTTGCCACAGCTTACCATTTTAATACACTCAACTATTTCATATACACGTAAGGAGAATAACAAACTGAGTTGAAGTGAGGAGCAGTGACAAGGAATTCTATAGGAATCTTTTTTAGCAGTGATCTTGTTTTCAAGGAATAGCTGATCTGCTGTATTACTGCATTTTTCATAACTAATCACTGCAAAGGTATGAATTAATACAGACATTTTAAAAATAATTACTGGAGTAAATGCTTCTTGAATAAAGCATATAGACTATTGTTTGGGTACATATTTTAAGGTCCATAGTGGGATAAGGCAAAGTCTCTTCTCCGTTGCTTAGTCTTTTCCTTCCCTTCTGCAAAGCTCAAAATCCATCAGCTCAAAATTGAAAATGAATGCTCAGCGCTGGCCTTTGTTAACCTCACTGAACCTATAGTTTCAATAAGCACAGACAGAAAATTAATTAGAAGTAAAAATCCAAAAAGTGATGCTAAGAGGAAGGAAAAATACATCCAACCTTTAACATATTTCCTTCCAAGTTTCTAAAAGTAGGGATTCTGTTAAACCACAACATGAAACAGAACTTACTCATACTACGGAAGAGGATGGTGATCCACCAAAGAGACTTCAAATCTTATTCCAGCCAACAGGCTGGACTGAGAACGCCCAAGATCCTAAATAGGCTTCTGTTAGGAGCTAGTAGCAGATGCTGCTTTAAGAAGGCAACCTTCGCAAAACCACAGCTCACTCCACATCCACCCTCTACACAGAATTACAACAAATGTTGAGATTGGTATGCATGGAGAAGGAATGGGAACCTCTGTGTGCAAATATATCGGTTCTGATCCCCAGAGACTATCAATAAGAATACAGCTAGTGCATGCATAAATACACATACATATACAAATTTCTAATAGCAGGAAGAACTACCATTTGAAAAATTACAGCTTTTAACGAAACAACTTAAAAATATTAATCTTATAACTGTTCTGATTTGCAGTCTCCTTCTTCCCAGCTAGTAGTAGTAATTGATGAGAACAAATAAATATGGCTCATCCTACTCTAACTCATTTTCTGAATTTCAATAGAAGACCAATTTAACTTCAGCGTATGAGCAAGTATTTTTCATCCCCAAATACATCTGGTCAATATGACTGAAGATGGGAGAAAAGGCTCTGTTGCTTTGAAATCTAGAATACTTACCAGAATTAAGTTACAAATATTTCATTCGGGCCTTTTTAACAGCTATTCTGACATTCTTTGGGATACAATAAAAAAGTATCAGCGCTTATATACTGTTGAAGTTTTTCTTCAATTCTGCTTCATTTTTACTTCATCAAAATGCTTTACAATATGCGATTACCATGCACCTTAGAAAATCAGGAATTTATGGGCATATTCAAGCGTCTTTAATTTTAAGATAACTGTCCAAATGGATCAAGAAAAACGTCTTCAGAAAATACAAAAAAATCTATCCTAATTGAAAGAAACTTCCCATGTTACAACAAGCGGCAATATACTACACGATAATTTTAGGAACAGAAAAATATTATTATTTTCTTTTCTAATGCTCTTTTTAATGTACAGGAGATATATATATATATAAAAAAAGTTCAGAGGGCCTTTACAGATTACTTTTCTTTGAAACAGGTACATGCATACCAATGAACAGTAAAAAAATGCCATTCAATAATTTTATATAATACATTGCAATGATAAAACTAGCTTTCTAAGCCAAGAAAAAATAACTATACAATTCATTTTGTCCAAATTAATTTACAATCATCTCCAAAAACTGTTAACACTGGTTTCACGAATGTTAAACTGTGTACATATATGCATTCTATGCCGTAAAATGAAAATTAATTCGGATAGCAGAAGCTGAACAACCATGTACCATGGAGCTCTAAAATTTAGTTTGCCCCAGTGCCTTCACATGGCAAAGAGTTAGTTCCATATAAACCAGTTACGCTATTTCTGGGACCAATGCGATTTAAAGCATTCCCACGCTACCAAAACCACATACTTGTTAGAGAATGTGATTTTTAATCAACAGAAAAGATAATTATTCTGAGATGACATTATGCTCTAGTTTAGATGTTTTTATAAGAAACTGAAGGAATGCAAAAAACACTGCGCTGTGCAGCAAAGCATTTTAGAAGAAAGCACGGAAATGTTAGGGTTTTTTTTTCATACCAGTATCTGATCCATACCTCATTCACTACTGAAATTGTTCACCAACAGGACATAAACAGTACATTTCTCCTACCCCCTTTCCCTATGTCACTTCCTAAGCATGCATAACTCAAGCCTACAAACCACAAACTGTTGATTTTGAATCAAATTTTGGCAGTACAGATTATCCCATACAGCTCTCAAAAAACAATCATATTAAAAATATTGTTTTGGTATGCTGAATACAGTAATTGAAAAGGCAAGCTAACCATATTTTTCTATTCTTCTGTAATTTTTTTTTTTACGTTACAGAAAAAAAAAATTTCTCCTAAACATTTACCACATACTCAACATTCGCACTTCTTACAGCACTTGCCTTTAATCCACTTCATCTTCTTTCCCATGTGGACTGTGACCTTTCTCAAAGAAATTTTAAGATTAATTTTTGCAAAGTACAACAAAACTTCTAACACGAGCCTCAAAGATGTTATTCTGTACACGCAGAAAATCTTGTTCTGCAGCTCATCACCTTTGAAGCCACATGTCAACATCTGTTGGAGTAGTTCTGACACATCATGTTTATGACCAAATGTAATGGAAAAGAAAAACAAAATTTAGGACTGTCTTTTCTTAGCACGTTCAGAACAACACAGTCCAGAAAGTGATAATAAACAGCAGGAAGCTAAACTTTAATTTTGTAATAATTTAAAAGGCATTATTAAGGTACAACTTTTTCAGAAACAAAAAGGAAGGAATTCCAAATCTCTTTACATAGAGTTTATTTCGGGTATCATTTTGCATTTTAAGTTATTCTTACAATTATTTCTGAACAAGTTATGGTGGTCATTGTGTGCAGCAAATAAAAGAATATAGTTCAAAAGGAACTTTGAACTCTTTCCCTTAGGTCACTGTGAACATATTTATGTAAGAATAAAAATGAGAAGCATTTCTTTAAAAACTTATTTAAATTGACATTTACAAACAAAAACCTCAAACCTATTAATTTCAGTGCCATTGCAAAGTCACACACGGGTAAAGTCACTTAGACCAGCTCAGTTACACAGAACAATCCAAAATGTCGGTGTTGACTTTGGAACATCTTATTATGGTAACAAACAATCCATTTAAAAGAGACTAATGGAAGTAGGATCACTTTTCGTCTGAAAGACATATGGAGTCTTTTTCCTGTCAACTGAAGTTCATGGCTGGACTCAGTTTACAACCGTGATCTGACTAACATGCTTAAAAATCTACAGTGTGTAGAAGTCTCACAAATGTTCTCCTATCCTTAGATAATTACGTAACTTTGTAACATTACAAACAATAATTATTGATAACAGTCCTTCTGCTAATTGTACCGTTAGACGAAAATAAGTTGACGAAAATATATGCTCAATTTGGTTTTGAATATCCTACAGTAATAAATAAAAAACACCACCAAAAACACCAACCAAACAAAAAAACCAAACCAAAACCCATGGCATTCTCCAGAAGAAAAAAATCTCCTTGAAAAATAATGTATTGTTATTGTTCACCTTTGGCTGAAGCATAAATACAAGATCATAAATTGTACACAGCTACCAATTCAACTACATTATGAATGAAAGTTGTTGTTAAGAAGAGTAACTTACCTTCGACACCGAAAAATCTACTCATCTGAAGTCTTTAAATAGTTTTCTCTTAGTGGTATTATTTCATATAATATTCCCTACTGATTAAGTAATAGATATTTCAAAAAAAGTTACATGTTTTCAAACACATTTCAAATATATTATTCTTCTATAAGAGGACGTCAAAAGGCAGTGATCTGAGAATAATCTCTCATTTGTTTTTAACATTATTCATACAATAAGTTTGTAACATTTTTTCCAATAACCAACTCGGCAAGTTCTCTTCTCTCCTTCTCTGAGCTACTCCTTAATTTCATTCTTTGTAACTCATATCTAAACATATTCAAAACAGGTTTCTGAAACTCACCATTCAAAGGTGAAAGTTTTAATTATATATGCAGAAACCCAAAGTAACATGGCATTTGTGATCTCTTAGGAAAGGTTAGCACCCAAACATCATGAAGCACTGTTTTCTACAAAGTATATAACAAAAGTTCCATTTCATAAGAAAGGTTTAAGAAAAAAACCAAAACAAACCCCAACCATAATATTCCATATACTCCCTCCCCAGACAAATGGTGTTGGATAAAACTGCAAACACGTGATGCACGTTTAAACACTCTGAACAATGTTATCGTGTAATTGAAGTCTTCGTCATAGTATGCATTCAGAAAAGACCACAATGTTTGTCCTACCACTTGGTCCTTTCATTTTTCATTTCCAATTATTTCAATGTGCAAAACTGAAGTGCTTTGGGGTGTTTTTATTTTTTAACACACACACACACTCACTCTCCATGGAATTGGGCAGAAGGAAATCAATGATTAACAGAATTAATTCTACTCTTCAGGACACTGAAGCTCAGCTGACTTGCAAATGAAACATATTGTATACTCCATAGCTATTTCTCTTCACTTTTTTAAAAATGAAAATGTTTGTAAAGCAAAATCAGGCTATTCATATTTCTTACTTAACAGGCTTAATACACAATATTGTCCTCGAGCTCCACTGTGTTACCTGTCTTTTGTCTCAAACACAGCAGTGCTTAAGAACTGTGGGCTTGGGGCATGTTCAGTAAAACATGACATACTACCAGCTTTCCTTTTGATATTAGTGAACCCAGGCCACGTCAGCCCGAGGATCAGTATTTCTTTGAAAAGGTCACATCTGCCGACTATTGGCTCCCTGCTGAGGATGTGAACAGTCCAATGCAACACTGGAACAGGATATGGTGCGCAGAGTTGCCAAAGGTAGCCCGTAATTTAGATGCTTTTCTATTGGCCAATGGTTGGATTGATGAGTAGAATAGATCATTAGAAGCAGAGTTTGAGCAACTATGCAACAGATTCGTACCCTTATCACATCAGTTCGTGTTAACCTATCACATAGCATTTGCTTCCCTAACACAGACATGTCAAACACCATGCTGATCATGCTTCCTTTAGATACTGCAGGAAGGCAGACTAAATGTTATAAAATGGGATGTTCTACTGAGAAGTACAGACCACTGCAGAGAATGCGCTGTCGAAGGACTGTCTGTAGCAACAAAACATTGTGCTGTAGACTAGCATACCCTAAAAGCCAAATGAATTCTGGTATCTCCAGACCTTGGTTGATGCCCTAGTCTTACACTGGATGCTAATTATGTCTGCTAATATTGTGACTTATTACAAGATTTGGCATGCCATGATACTATGCCACTTTTGGATATGTCATTTTTGTATTGTGTTGATCAACCAATCCTTGTTCCAGTCATTTGAATATTTACTAGTATCCAAACAAACCACATAAATGGATATATGAGTTAAGAGCTAAGTTAAAATATCACCAGAAATCACGTTCTGCGATTAGATCATCAGCCTTGTTTACAATGCTTTTTAGAAAGAGAGGCAACTGTGCTGGTTCAAATTCCTACTTTATATCACAGCAATATTTGCAGTATGGCAACAACAGTATTAAAGTTTATCCTTACAATTCATGACTGCAGTTATTGCTAAACAGCGCTAAGCTCCTGTACACCTAAGATTTATGACTGACAACCTAAAGCCAATAAAAATATTTTCTGCAAATCACTTCATCCCAACAGCGTCCTTTCTAGAAATTTTACATTACTTTTAGCAGAAATAATCTCTGCCTGAAAGGGAAAAGGTCAAATGTAAAGTGGCAAGGGAAGAAGAGACACTGCTACTGAGAATGCAGGTTACATTAGTCATTTTTTCATGAAATTAATACAACATTTTGAGACCATAGTAGAATTCAGCCATGTATTTACGAAATACTAAAAAATGTTCTCAAATAATTGATACAATTTTTTATTTTACATTAAAGTATCTCAAAATTATTTACAATGACAGACTTTTTTAAAATACTTTTGTAATTTTATAGTATGTTTTACAGCAATTGTTTTCCATATTGTCAAAAAATCCTTATGGAGTTACTTATAAAGTGAGTGATTGTCTTACTGTAGCTAAACATAGCCACTCTAAAACAAGCAATAAACACATAGTTACATTTTTCAGTAATTAGAAATGCAGTGCTACTAAACTTCATAGAGCAGAGAAGATTTAATGACCTCCAATACACCGTAACTGGAGATGCTCATATTCTCATCTAGTATGCAGGTACAATACACTAATACATAATTAAAGAACAGGCAGTTACTGATTTATATTTATGTGAGATCAGCTTTACAAAAAGGAACATACTTCAGACTCACAGGCAATTAAAACCAGATTAATTTCCTACCACAAATACGAGTTCAAACTCCTAGTGAGAACAGTATGACTTATCATTTACTTTAATACTCTTTATTACATTAATACAGCAATCAAAACATAATACAGACCCTGTGAAAAATTCTGTCATTCTCTACTGGCAAAAATAATGAGCACAAAAACCTTGCAGAACTATACAGTTTTCATATAATTCATTGATTACAGAAGGCACCTACTCTGCCCTTCAGAGCATATAATCGAACACCAGGAACTTCCAACCTCTTGTGGCAACTCTGCAGCTGGTTCGATAGTAGTATACGAAGTCTTAATCGGCAACATGTAATTATAGTAATAAAACATGTTTAAAGTGTCTGCAGTGTTGATCTAAGTCACCAAAAAAGAACAAGTATCCACAATCTGTAGTCTGAACAAGTGTCCCTTTACTTCCTTTTCAAGGAAAAAAAACATTCTCGATTGTATTACTTGTGTATTTTAATATAACATGCAATGCTGGAAATCACAGAATACAATGGCAGGACTAAGTTAAGCAAATTTTTTTTGGGGGGAGGGTATTATTTTTTAAAAAAAGACATTCAGCTGTTAATTACAAAAAGAATAAACAAGTGCATTAAGAACATAGAATCATAGAATAGTTTGGGTTGGAAGGGACCTTTAAAGGTCATCTAGTCCAACCGCCATAATAAACTATATTTTACATTGAAGTTGTTAAACTAATTGCTTGCATTTCAACATGACAGTATAGATACTATCATAAGCCAAAAGCTGGAAAGAGGCAGCATACCAAACTCTTCACTTTCTGACAACACTCTTTGTTTACAAAGTACTACCTGTGGCAGCATGTTACAAAATGAAGAGCTGATTTGGCTCACCTCTGTTAGTTCTTATTGGCTGAAACAAGAAGCACAGAGTGACTACGTCTAACTTAATTACACAGATTAGATATACACAGTAGTTCAATCAACCAGTTCTAACACAGCATTAGTTTAAAACACAACAAACAGGAGCAATGCTACTTAACATGTTACTGACCATGTAAAAACTGTTTTAAAAATGCCTACAAATACACAGGAAATAAGACAGCTTTTATCACAAGAAAGAGTGTAAATGCAGAAAACTTTCTTGCTCCCCTTTGTCTATTACTTATTGCCTACAAACAAATTGTGTTACTCAGTTTTGCTATAATGATGCTTGTATGCCATGATCATTTATTAGAGGCCAAAGGAATTACCATTAGCAAAACTCATTTGCTTTATGAACTGTACACACATACAACACAGTTCTTTTCAAACGAACTTATTATCTAGCTTAAGACAAGATCAAACAAATGAGTGTGACAGTAGGGAAGACCATACAGATAACAGTAACAATTCCATGTAATTACACAGATTAGTAGTCATCTCCCTTGGAGCAAAGCAATTAAACACATGTTTATCTTCAGACGTACTTTCATTTACCTCCAAAATACTATTCATGGGTTTAATATTAGGAACGTGCCTAGAGTGCTTAGCTGTCTTGGAATCAATGTGCACAATTAGATGGGTCTGCTAGTTTCATAGGTTTTAGCTTTATCCTGTATTTCCATCCAAAAGTTAGTTGCACAAGAAGAAAAATTATAAAGCAATTAGCATTTTGAATCCTCTCTTCCACAAGCAGAATCTGAGCCACCAAAACCTCTTTTTGGATCTAGCTCTCAACACATTCAGTACTGCTGAGCTGCTCTAGACATGAACATACAATTACTCTTTCTTAACGCCTGCTGTTGCATCCGCAAGCTTGCGCTGTCCTGTATGCAACCAGCCTGATCTTCACTTTGCTGGTACTGTGACACTCCAGGCACATGCTGGGATGTAAAATTATCTGAAGAGTGTTTCCCCAAACTGTATCCATCTGCAGGTATTTCATCACACCCTTCTTCCTTTCACTCTTCTGAGAAAAACTGGTTTGATATTTTAAATTGATTGCATCAGATTTATCGTCAGAAAACTAGTTTACAATTAACAGCTCCAGTTCGGAACTACTTAAAAGTAGTCAATTTCCCTTCCACTTATCATATCCTAAAGTGTAGATTCATAAGGTTAAACAAATAAAATCATCACCAAATACACATTACTTACCCCTAAACCAGCTGCATATGTTCAGAGGGAACAGAAGGGTCAAATCCCTCTACTACTTAAAGAAAACTACAGTAGCCCCGTTACTGTATTAGCCCCAATACAGCTTATGTATTTTGAGAGAATATTTGTGAACATTTCCCAAAAATCCACCTTAGCAACAATTACTCTTATTCCCTCTTTATAGCACATAGCGAGGTAATACCACTTTGGAGAATCCTAAATAAATACAAGGAGAGCATACCAAAGGAAGGGACTCATTCTTTAATAGAGACTATCCCGCTTAGCCTCACTTATTTGTTCTTTACCTAGAAAAGTGCCAAGCTGGTGTACATTCCTGATCTGAACACAATACCCTAGAAAGATGGAGTCCGTTCCAACACAATGGACCACACAGATCAGGACAATGCAAGCAGGACAGAAGCATTATCTAGAAACGCTTCTAGAAATCTTAACTGTTAAGTGAGAGAGGTTTTTCCAACAGCAATCAAGTGGACAGCTCAGCATTCAGGCTGTAAAGACAGCAACAACCAGTGAAGACGTAACACCAGTTACTGAAACAACTGGATGATTTTCATAACTAGTTATTTTCTCCACTGAAAATGTATCAACATTCCAATTTTCTTTACGTGACACTTGCACTGATTCGCTCAGTGTGGTCTAATCCATGTCAGACATTCAATTGGTCAAACAGAACACAGAAGTAATAATAAAAATTTATCTTACTGGTATAATACGGTTTTTTGCAACTGGTTGCTTGAAATCTTACATAATTCCTTATGCTATTAAGCTTATTTTAAACTGGGAGGATTCTTCTCTTTTGAATATGCGCTATATTTAGCCAGACACCATCCTCATCCAGGCTGACGCACCCAGTTCCTCTGCCTATACAAAGATGATACAAATGAGAGCACATAGGAGGCATTGCTGGCCAATCTGAACTGTCTTCCATTTTTTTCCAAAGAATGGAATCATTCAAGAATAGTGACATCTACGCTAAATACCATGGGTGTGTCATCACCCTAAAAAAATCACTACATGGAAGAGTTAAATACTTTAATGCAAACCCTAGCCCCATTATTTCCTTTCTGTCCAAATCTATCATAAAACAGTCACTATCTTGTATGCCCTATTCAGCAGTGAGTAGTAAGATGACAACACACTAGAATTACAGGAGAGGGCGACAGCACAACTTGGAATTACCAACATCTCAGGAATTACACTGAAATTCATGCAAAAAATGGCAAAATCAAGTACTACTGGTAGAATATTGGTAGAATAGAGGGACGGGGAGATCACAAAAATCACGTAAGTGCAGTTGAACAAGTGTAAAGGCAAATTAGAACTTTAATACAGGTTCATTGATTAAAAAAAAGGTCAAACTCCTAACACCCCAGCTGTGTGACCTTTTCTAAAAGCAATGCAAAAGACGTGTTTGTCACTACAGCACACAGTCATGACTGTCAATTTATACATGAAACTTATTTTCCATAAAAGTAATGTATATGTCCACTTTTCCTAGCAGTATAGTATTTTATATACTTTTTTCAGGCTAGTTCATATAAGGAAGCTGGAAAATAATCCAGTTCTGAAACACTGAGGAGTGGTATTATGTCCACAAGAATCTGAAGTATACACTTCATTGAGTCCATTTTGAAAAACTCTTACATTTCTGAAACTTCAGATGACCCTGTTAATCAGCATTTTCTATTATAAGTAAGCATTTGGCAAAAATGACTGTGCAAGATTTTAAAATTCCAATAAAAATAACCAACTTCAAAAAAGAGCAAGTTTTTTTCCATTCTCCAATCCCATTCTACTTCCTAAAAAAATCCGAAGTATAAATTTAGCAACAGAAAATAGTTTGAAGTTTAATTTTAATGATGCCTGCACTGTTGACATCTTCTCCAGAAAGCATTAAATAACATTTAATTTAAAAGGCAGCATAAAGATCAGAGGACCTGTTTCCTGTTGCTATGTTAAACGGACCTCAGGTTTAAAATTAAATGAACTACAGAATATCAGGTAAAACTGGATCAAGTCTTGCTATCAGGATTCTTTACAGGGCACAACACAGAAGGGAAGTAGCTTGCTACACTACAAAGAATTACTACTGGTAATTCTTCTTAAGAAGTCACGTCACACTACCAAAAAAACCATATCCCATATCGCCCCCAAACTCTGCAAATTACTTTTGACAGCATTGGTGATCAGAAATTTTATTCTTAAGTACCTGCATGAAAGCGGCTCAGTAAAAACAGAACAGACAGAAAATTTTCATCAGTAAAAAAGTAAGTAAAAAAACTCTGCTAAAAGTTGCATGTCACAACACAAACTACAAAGATCCTCTAGAAAATCCAAGCAATTTGATACATCTGCTGTTGAAGAAACCAGGGAAAATAACTAATTTTGAAACTCATGTGAGAACAAAGACTGCCAATCTCCACGCTACAGTAACACAGAAAGTGTGCCCCGCTTTGATGAAGTGAGCGCGCTTACTGACACAGCAAATTTAAGTATCCTGTGTGGGACAGACCAGTAAACTCTCTTAACTAACAAATAAGCACAAGATGTATAGGCATTTTGTATTCTTTAAACTAAGAATATAAATAGTCAAAAAGGGACATCTCTAAACATAACAACAACATAAGCCTGTTGAACTCCTAAAGTATCACTGCATACAAAATCCTTTCACAAAAAGGTTAACACACAAAAAACCCCACACACCACACAACTGGTAATTACGATCAAAATAAAATATGCATAAAATTCAGATATCGAAAGCACTGAATGCAATGGGTAAGTATTTATACCAAAACTTGTCAACGGAGGAATGTGTTGAATGTCACCAATAAAATTAAGAAACAAAAGACCACGAAAGACATTTACCAAGTAAATTTGTTTGAAAAGGAACATTATTTTTAGCCTTTCTGCTTTTTCAGCATTAACATTTGCTCTAATTTAACCACAGCCACGAAAATCTAGTAGGTTTCACAACCGAGATTCAATGGTTGCTTCCAAAAGGAATGAAAAAGTACAACATGTTCCATGAATGCCACATATGCCACCAGCATCGCAAAGGAGTCATGGAGACTCCTAAACTTGCAAAATAAAACCACGACTCTATTTGCATGTTCATTGATGTAAATAGAAGGATATGATGCCATGATTGGAGGTGATCAATAATTTCCTAGAACACACACTACAAGAATCCGGTTTGCATTCAAGAACAAGGGTTGCATTTGTCCCCAGCTGCACCGATCAAAGTAAACTGATGAAAATGTATTTAGTTGGAAAGTCAATGTACAGATATAATTCAACTTGTCAAATCAATTGAGTGTATTCACTACCATTATCTTTTACCCTACAAGCCCCTTAACCAGGATATGAATGCATATGCAACCATCTCAAGAAGAAATCATTTCTGAAGCATGATAGGTACATACACATTCAAGGATGGCATGTTCTCAGTGTCTGCTGATAGGCATGGCTAGCCACGATGCTCAAGCCTCAGGTGCTTCACAGAACAGTAGTAATGCAGAATGCCTGACCAAAAAAATTGGCATTACTGTCATTTATAATTATTTGCATCCTTTTACTCAAAATTTATTTCATCAAAATTATCATATAAACACTTTAAAACTTAGTTTGATATGGTAACTAGTAATCAAGCTCTACCTCCTAAAATAACAGTATGGATATACATTTATTGTGTTAAGAAACACTGTTTTACACAACTTTTAATACTTGCTTAAAATAATGGCATGGTTGCTTTTGATACCTTGCCCCTTGTATTCCACTCTTTTGCTTTTAATATTTATATATTTTAATATACTTCTCAAATAGAAAAATCCTAATGCAAACAATCTGACTTGCTGGGGCGGGGGGGGGGGGGGGGGAACAAAAAACCAGACATTCCTAAACCAGTTAGGAAAGTTCTTTACAAAACCATAAAAATCACGGGGCTAAGAGCATGTTTCCAAGAGTACCTATTGTACTGTTTTTTAAATTATTTTAACTGTTATAGCCTCTGAAGTTATTCTAAAATTGGTACCTTAATTGTTTCATGCCTCAGTAGGTGTTAAATTTTATCTTCTGGATTTTCTAAATGCCAGCTCCATCAGGTTCTGAGCACTTACTCTTGCCCACTCAATAGAGCCAGGTCAACAAGAAAGAATTTTTGCATACCACTTGCTGAAATGAAGTCTTAATTCTCTAATTATTCTCTCTACCAGCAGCCAAGAGACTAACAAATACTGCAAGACTAGTGTTTCTGATGCCACTTAATGATTACTTTTTTTCCTTTTAACTGCCTGGAGGAACAAACTCATCTGAAAGAACTTTCCTGCAACATCTGTAGAAGTAATCCATCTACCACAGCAAGGCAAAATCACTGTTTGTAACATGCAGTATGTCAATGCACACAGAAGACCTCTAAATATTTCACTTAAATGTTCTACTAAATTATAGAGGAAAAATAACAGATATTATCACCATTGGTTATTTGCTTGTGTTATGAAGAAAGCATTGTCCTACACAATTAATTAGCATATGTAAACATGTAAACATGCGGGATGTTCCGGACTTCTGTAGTGAGATACAGAAATCCCATTAACAGGTCAGAAATCTCATTTCTCCATCTTCAGTACACCAACTTAGAACAGACTGATTCTGTCCAGCAATAACGTAGTCCAAAGTTTGAAGTGCTAAAAAACAAAAAACTTATGTGCATTTCTATGTACAAATGGTGTGTGGGAAACAGGATGAGAACAAAGAGGAAACTATCACCACTTTTAACTCTATAACCAAGATTATATGAACAACAATGCTCTTCTCCAAGGAAGAGCCATTAATACTGTACAAAGGAATCACATCACACAACTAGATACTACTACTGCTGTTACAGCACAAAACACAGTATGACAGTTCCCAAATTACTTAGCTTAAAATCCAAGCTACAAGACTCCACAACAGAAATCTTTTCCTAAATCTGCACAGAGCAAGAAAAGTTTAGCGGAAATGGAAGATTTTAACCTGATTTTATTCTATCTAGAAATTAGATACCTCCAGTAGAAGTTTATTCTCCTCAGTGACTGTAAGGTGGGTGGAAGCTTTGCTTCAAATCTTTACTGCTTCTTTCAAATTGAAAAAGATGCTTTGAAATATGCTGCATTTTCCTCTTAAAGAATCAATTTTATTGCTAGTTTCTAGGATAAATAGATTTTAGTGACCATATTCAAAATATCTAAGCATCTTCACAAACTGATGAAATAGAACAAATACCTACATGAAAAAAATACAGCCATAAACCTATTTAAAAATGTAGGTTTTTAAAACACTTTAAATATATTCAAAACCAAATGAGTAGATACTTTGATGGAGAATAAAAGTACAATTGGGGAAACAGGAAGAACTGCTAGAAAAGGAGAGGAACTGGATAAAATCAAGGTAAAGAAAACAAAGGAAAAATGCATGAAGGAGGAAATCCTATAGAAAGGAAAAAGGCTGAGAATGAACTGCATCAGTAAGCTTTGCATTCCTAGGAGAAAGTTGATGTGAGGGAAATCTACAATCCAGAAAAACAAGAAAATCACATTCAAAGAACAAATTTCAGAGCTAACTGAATGATCGTTTCAGGAGAGAACAGAACACCTTCCGTCACTGCTGCTTTATATGAAACTGGGCTTAGCTGAGGACAAGAAGATAGGAAATGTGGAAAAGGAGTCCCTTAGGACACATCTTTCTGGTCCAATACAACATCCGAAGGCTCCAGCAATTTTCTGTGGAGGACTATTAACATTGCTTTTATACAGCTGTAGCAGATGGTATGATTCACTTATCGCAAAATACAAGAGCTTGGGGAACCTGATGATATTATCAGGCATCAAGTTAGAACAAATAAAAGAAAGTGCCTTTCATGCAAATATTGAAACTATGGATATCATTTTGCGGGAAGAGGGCTAATACTTAACATTTTTTTTAAAGAGATCAATCAAACTTGAAAAAAAGACTATGCCAGTGATGATACACGAATACAACCCTCAAGTTTTTTTTTTTTCCCCATCCTTCCCCCCTCAAGGATGTCCTTAAACTACTGTTGGAGCCTTAAAGGTAATGCAAGGTAGAAAAATAATCATTCTCTACTTCCGCCTCCTGTTAGGCTTCCATTAGCACCTGCTGTTGGGCACTGGTCAGGTATACTTCTGATGTGAACCAGTACTGTATTACTGATGGTCTTGTGATTTAGCAAGATCTTTAGATCTAAAGAGCTTAGGAGAGAGGAAAAACTGGTCAAGAGAAAAAGAATTAATATGCAATTAAAACATCTTCTACCTCTCCTCAAGTCTTTAGAAAGAAATTTCTTCTTCACCATCCCAGCTTCAGTATTTGTCACATACAGAAGGAGCATAGACAATTTCTGAAAGTTCAAAAATACTATCTCCAAAATTTTAAGAATAAGAAATTCAGCTGCAAAGAGAGCCACCATCCATTCAAGTTTTCACTCCTCAATTCTCAGCTGGAGCAAGCAGGAGTCCTACACAAAGCTAGCAAGGTTTTTTTAATAACGCAAATAATTAAAAAAAAAAAAAATCAAACCTTGCTTTTCTCCCAAGACCCTGAGGTTGTTTTTTTTCCTTAATGAAAGACAGACAACTTCAAGACATGTCCTGTCCCCCCCTGCCCCCCATATAGCTCTTTGCCTCCTCAAGCTGCATCATGGAAAGAAACACACACACAAAGAAACTGAAGAATAGAGGGAGAAAGGCTCCAATGATATTAGAAACCACTGCCATCATCTGGGGATGATGGGCAGGCACTGGGATAAAGAAAAGACGTTTGTTATTACAAAAAGGTACAACACAAGATGAACATTAGAAAAGAAAACTAGCAAAATTGAAAATGCAACCTGCAAGTCAACACAAAATATATTAATTTTTTAAGTTTAATTTTTAAGAAATTTTGCATAATGCTTATAAAAGTTCAGGAAAAGTGAAAAAATATTCATCAGTGCTAATAAGACAGTTCTTAATGAAGGAAACTTTAAAAAATCCTCAAAGGACTCTAAACATCTGTAAATCCACAGGCATGGCAAAGAGCATAATTACTGAATATGTGACCTAATGGGAAAAAAAAAATTCAAAGTGAGTACTATAAAAATCACAGAGAGGATAGTAAAAGATAATGGTAATGGTAGATCTATTCAACAGAAACGAAATCTTAAAACACACAAATTTTAACAGTAAAGAACAATTAATGTAAGTCGCTAAGAACAAAATACTTCAGTGGGATGTCAATCAGTAACACAGAACTGACAACTGTGCTTTAATTAAATTTGAGACTGTTACCAATTAGTTAGTCTAGAGCACTACAGGCTTCATGCTGCCTATGACTCAGTGCACTGACTCATCCAGTAAAACTTTTCTTACAGAACTATCCAGGCACCCACAAGGATGCAAGATCAAAAGGAAAGTAGTTTCACTGACCTTCTTAGCAAAAGTCTTGTTTTAAATTTAGATGACCAAAAGTATATACTGACACAACTGCTCAAATAGGTTTATGAAGGAGAGAATTTCAGGAGCATTGTTTTAACTCCATTTCAGATAAACATCTCAAAAAATCAAAATACAAGTAATGCTTTGTACAGTTTGACGCTGAAGCAGCAGATTTAAAATCTGCTTTTTTATAAGCTGCTCAAGTAGCATTATTTATTATTAATAAAATATCTATCATTTTTCATTGAAAGATCATGTTTTCTGCCGCTTAGAGCCCTGACTGATTTTAACAATTGGAGGCTGAAATTTTTCTATGTCAGAAGTAAGGTCTTCAGCTGACGGGGGGCGGGGGTGGGAAGAACAGTGACAAAACGTCTTCAGCCATTTCCCCGTTCAGGGAAAAAAATATGTCTGCTTAGATTTTAAAATTCCAACAACAATTCTACCATTGCACTAAGCAGTACTGGCATTTTCAAGTTCTGAAATATAAATAACGGGATGATAATCGTAGGTGAAAGACTCTTCTACTGATATTCTCATGGACCTCCAAAAACATGTTAGATTTAAAAGCAAGACTCCTCTCCCAGTTGTTCTTTCCGAATGCTGAGGCTATGATATCTAAGCTGCCAAGCATAGGATCTCAGAAAAAGAAGGTTGTCTCTCTTGCTCTCTCGGATCCCGCTCTGATAGTGCCAGTACAGAGGGAACAGAGAGAAGAGTGGACGAGATGTGTCCAGACCCAAGACAGGCAACCTGTTGAGGAGAAGCCCTAGAGTACATATGTACAAACTGATGTAAACAGCTCATTGTTTCTCAATACAACCAGCTGCTCACTATCATCTTCAGCTCTAGCTGCACACTGGCCCTGTAGTCACGAGTTGGATCAGCTTGCTTTTATTCACCTGAAAACCAATTGCAAGTAAATTGACAGTTTTGGTATGAGCTTACTCCATGGCTGCACAATCAGCACAGCAAGAGAGGAATCAAGAATGCATCTCCAGATAGCAGCATATGCAGTGCAGTTTGAGATGTTAAGCCACATGATAAGCAGGACCAAACTTGAAAAAGAATTTAAGAGTTATGCACAGGGTGGGACAGAGAAGGCTTCTGATGGTTAAAATGAGCATGAATATTGCAATTAAGAGAGAATCTTAAATTAAAGCATGTTTTCCCCAGAACCTACACTAGGATCTACAAATCTCAGTATTTAACATTAATTTTTACCAATTGAAAAAGCTGTAAGTTCACTCACAACAGGCATACTTCATCTCCTTTTCACAGCGAAGTCAGAGAATGACAACCTCGCGAAGATTGGTACTAAGGGTATGGTGGTATGGTTTCACAAGATGTTAAATAATGGGGGGGTGTGAAGAAAAAAAGGAGCAGTTTTGCATTATTTTCTCATGTGCAAGTCTCCCTGCTTCTAGTTAATTTCTCCCAGCACTGGTGCTTACTAGGTACTTCCATAAGCCAATTTAACTTACCAGCATGGCATAGAAAACTAATGCAGAAGAAAAAGATGTATTGTTTTCTGCCATACCAGTGTGTTTAACCGATTGGCAGAACAGTCAGGGAGGGACAGGAGCATACGGAAAGATGGAGATGCATGGGGAGTAGGGAAGCCTTCCGTGGCAGCAGGCCATTTCACTGGCTTACCTGTTCAGCCAAACCCTGTAGGAATGAGTCAACTGCTTCAATTTCAGTGTTATTTTCAAAAGCAAAGCATCATTGAAAATTGCAATATCCAACACCATAATTAAAAAACGCAGTCAGCTGATAGATGATCACTGAAACCTCTGCCATGCAGCTCCCATCTGATTCTCAAGAGGTCACTACACTAAGCAGGTAGGTCACATTATTGGTTTTCATTTTTCTCGCTGTAGAAGTCACGATCTCTAGATCTGCTACCCAGACACACTGTGACCTTACCAACTCCAATGTGTTTCAAAGCCCTAACTAAATGTTTAACTCAAAATGTTTACCTCTTTGAAAAGGCGCATTTCTACTTGGGCACCCAAAGCATAATTTTGGTATTGATGCCTCCAAGTTCTGCAAAGAAGAAGTAATATTACTGTGCTACCTTATAGGACAGCTGTAAAGTTACATTCTGTATAATGAATTTGAACAAATAAGTGAATTTATCTAGGAAGATAAATGTAACGATAATCTGTGAAGAACTCAAATGTTGTAGGGACATAATTCATGACACAAAACAAAAATCTGAATTCAAAGCAGAGTTCAAATAGTAAACAGCAAATAAGACGTGGCCATGTACAAGAAAAACACAACACAAATAGCTGCTTAATCACTCAGCACTCTCGGGCTATGCCTACCTTAGCAGGCCAGCGGAACAAGATTCTCAAAAGGCAGAACAACCGTTTTGTCCAAGACCCTACACACATGCCAGTGGGATTTACTTCGGACCATTTCTAATTTGGTTCTTTAAGCTGAATATTTATTAACAGTTGGAGCACAAGGTGCACTCTCAGAATACATCTTCTGGCTCAGTCCGAAGAAAACCAGTTTGTGCACTGCAATGTGAACCATCTGCTTCAATCAGGGACAATGAATACATTCTCTCAAAAGCAGATTCTTTACTAAAGAACTGAAATGCTAATGCAGATGAACCCTATACTGTGCTAAAAACAAAGTGTGGGGTTTTTTAATGTAATTTTTTTAAATGTAATTTTTAAACGTAATTACATTTTAAAATGTATTTTTTTGAATGTAATCTAAAAGCATTTTCCAAAGGAAGCTCACAAAATACAGAAAGAACTGATGCAATCGGGAAAACCTTTCAATGCCACAATTGAAAGCGACAATTAAACAATTCAGTTATCTCTACTGCATTATTAAAACCCTACACATTGGAAAACAGAGGACATAAATTATATCCGTCATGCAAAGATGCATTTTTCATATATTTAGTCTAGTCTTTTGTAATACTTATATGATGCTCCAGTCAACTTCCTTCGATAAAGATTGCATATAAAATACAGACCAATGTGTAATGCAACATTTTTATGTCTGTATCTGTACAAACAATACATGTTGAACCATAAACCAATGGTTAGACCAATAGTTGTACAAATACAGTCTTGAGTTTAAAAGGAAAAAAGTATTTTTTTTTACACATTTGCTGTAAAAAAAGATCATTCTTATTAATGCTTCCAGTATACCAGCTACAGAAATCCAAAAATACTGCAGAAAGCCATCTTAAGTGCTACTTTTCTTTCTATAGACCAAGAAAGCTGTTAAGCATTTTTTGCTATAGAAATCCAGAGTACTTAGTGTTTATTCATGTTTTTATTGTATCAGGTCAAAACTGTCTGCAGTGAATAACCATTTAACCTATTCTAAGCCATGTTTAAAACATCTGAAGAAATTCATAAACCAAATTACTTACAGAAATTAAGGTAAACTTTTTAATGTCTCACAAAGAAGTAATTAAAGAAGTACAGCAGATCTTAATCACCTGACAGTGTCTGCAAAATTTTCAAAAAAGGAAATCCAACCACATCATGTCACATGATAAAATAATCCAGATGAGTCTGCAAATATTTTATAACTCCTTAAAACATTACAGTTAATCACATCTTGGACATTATCCCAAATGATCTATGCAATACGAAGGAATCTTATTAGTGTTATAAAATATGTGTATACTAGAAAGCTCTCTAAAGAAGATAAAAGTACTACAATATTGAGGAAAAAAACCCACACAACTAATTAAGTGCTAGTTGTGGCCAAGTAAGAGGTTACTACTTCAGAAATAAGTGGTTTACTTTCTACTAAGAAGGGCTTTTCAACAGGATACCACTTTCCACTTATAAAAAAGAGATCACCATCATTTTTATACCTTCCCTAGATAACTGTTTGCTTATAAATTCAAGGCCAGTGAAGAAGTCTATATTCAGTCCTTCTGAACAATTGCCCATCTACAAAATTCCTTATTAAAAAAAAAAAAATCCTCTCTACTCAAACAAAATACACACCATGAATGCTCACTTCAGGCTTCGCAATAGTAATCTTGCTGGTTTTAGAGAATGGCATCTGTCCAAACTTACAAAACGTTTAATCAGATCACATTTCTAGAACTATCAGAAATCTGAACTATTTTTATTAGAGCAAAAATATTGACAAAAAGATTTATCGAGTTGAGGTAATTTTTTTCTCCATGACGTTAGCATTTCAGTCACCAAAACACTAGCAGATAATAGAATTACCCATGAGAAAAAGATTCTATGAATCTTTCTCCTCTTCTCCTCTGTCAGGAGGTGCACTTACTGCTCTGCTAGAAGAAGTGACATCTGTTGAAAGAACATACCTCATGCAAGCTGAAAGATGTGCAGCTTTGAGAAGCCATTTAACAAGGACCTTAGACTAATCTTAAAAAGCAAAGTCTAACTACCTACCCCTGATTAATTCCAAAGCATATATCGATAAATTTTAATTATTATATTTCTCAGTTCTAAGCGCTGCTTCTTCGGTTGACTCAAGATGCAGCTTATGATGGATAAGGCTCCTGCATCCTCCCAGTTTATCCCAAATCTGTTTATTGTACCTATAACTATGTCCTATCTAACACATGCATAGATCAACGATGTGGAGAAAGGATTATCTTTTTATTTTTGCAGAAGTACTTAAGAATTTGTCTTTAATCCCCATTAAATATACAAAAATTAAAAAGGCATACTTTTTTTATATGCCTGCCAAAAGGCAGGGCTTTTAAAATTATTTTAAATAAAACAAATTGTTAAAAAATGTTGGCACAGAGAGACGTGCTATAAAAGTTGGTTACTTGGGGGATTAAGAAGCTGTACACATTCAAAGTCACAGCTGACAAAAAATTATTAAAACATACACTTTGCTGTTATTCACATGCAAATAAGAAAAATAATCCTAGACCTAAGAAAAAGAGAGACCAAAGATAGTCCAAGATATTCTTGCATTTTTATCAGGATATTTTTATACCACTGCAATTTAGTAAGAAGCATTAATTAGTTTTTAGCATACTAATAACTCTTCCTCCCTCTTATGAGAATTTAAAGTATTTTGCAAAGACATTCAGTTTCATAAGGTAAAACAGATATATCTGGTTTTAAACTAGAGAGTATCTATTTTGATTCTTAATAATTGTTTCAAAACTATTGCCACACAGAAGGGAAAATATTATTAAAAATCTAGAGAACCTCATACTGTATGCAGACACCTAGATACTCTGAAGGCCCTACCTCCCATTCTGAAAAAGTTGCAATTTGCATTTGCATTCTGTTACTTCTACAAGGAACTCCAAAAATGGAAGTTGACTCGCTATTCAAGTATAATTGTAATGTCATCCCAACTTCAATCAATAACAAAACACTGCCATGTAATAATATAAAATTATTTAACAATGAAAAAGGAATAAAAAAAAAAGGAACTTCTGGAAAATAAAAACAACTGTGGCAAAAAGTGGTCGAGGTTACCCTGTAGAGCAAAGCAGTCATTTCAAGTTTCCCTGCAGCAAACTCCAATATGTTGAAAACATATGCAAGGTAAACAAGCTTTCCAAAACTCTGCACCTACTACCAAAAAGGTGATGTCTGATGACACTGCTATGAAATGTATGAGCAGCTACATTGTACAGATTAAGCCACAGATCTAGAGGCACAATTCCCATCCAAACCTTGCTCAAGTATACAAGAGCTGAACTTGACAGTGAAAATATTATAAAGGGATTAAAAGGTCTTATGCCTGATGACATCACCTGCCGGAAAATAAAGATGCCAAAAAAAAAAATCTTATAGTTCTATAATTTTGCGAATGGTAATATACTACAACATACAAACCATTTTTTCTGTTATCTACCAGAGAGAAGAGAAAGAAGCAAATAAAGTACACAGTGAAAAAGAATTTTAGTTGCAAGAAAAAAACATCTCCTATCATTTCTACACAGTAGATGTCTTTCATCTATGTAAAAAGTTATCACGTGATTTAAAACAATAAGAACTGATAGGTGGAACATAACTGGACTGCAATTTTTTTCCAAAAACAACCTTTGAGAGAATATATGAAATGATAAAGAAGTTGTTTACACTCCAAGTCTAACAATTTACATTACAAAAAGAAATCTAAATAAATATTTGGCATTTTGTAGGAAAAGAACCTTTTCACATAATGTATTATATTAAGTGCAATATAAAATCATTTTCCAGTACTGGTCTATTCAACAATTCAACAGAATGCAACCATTATTACCCATTTTTCACATTCATCTCATTGGTACACTAACAAAGGATGCTACTAAATGATACTACTATACAGCTGAAATATCTTTAAGATCACTGACTAGTCTGCATATTCAAGCATTTCAGTAACTTGCATTCTCTATCAACCATCTCGACGTCATTCCACACAGAAGGGAAAAAAGATTGTTATGACTATGATATTTTGAAGCACCCATCAATCATAATCACTCAGTAGCCTCAAAATTAATTTCAAATGTATTTTCCTCACAAGGGTTCAATTTTCTGATTACAGCTAAATATGAAACAGCAATTTTATAGGCAAGATACTCCCTTCTTTACCTATGAAGATTTTTTGTATTAAAATGTAAAAAAAGGCATATTACCTCTTTTTTGTTATTGTTTTGCCGCCTTCACTTATTTTCTAAGACTGCATACCTTAATTTGTGATCCTGATTCTACAGAACATACTGGAATACTCCACCTGTAAATATCTACAATTTATCTTAAAATACATGATGGCTTTCTCAGTCATCAATTGCAGGTCCTTCACAGAAGTCTGGCAAAAGTCCACTCTCTGGTAAACCACTCTAATCCTCGTGCCTCCAGAAGCAAAGAGAGCCGTGACCCAGACCCTCTAGCGTATGCCAAGTGGCATTCCTTGCGTAGTGTGAAACCTGCCAGCCAAACACTGCATTTCATATAACTGAGTGAAACATCCAGAAAGATTACTGGGAGCAAAGTTTTTTCAATGTGACAGAACACAGATGAGCTCTTTCCCCTTTCCCTCTCAGATCAGAGGTAAGAGAAGCAAACAAAAGCCACCAACACCTGCCTTTGTCACCTGCTTTTAGACAGCTCTGGCAGCCCTCACTTCAGTATGCATTATTTACTTTACTCATTTTGCTAAGAGTAATGTTGTCTGGAATTAGATTTAATGACATTATGACTCAAGCATGCCATTATTAACATTTCCATAGGAAATTAAAATCTCAATGTCTGAATGACTTCAGCTAATCACTAGACTTAGCAAAACAGAGATGATTTCCTCAGCTACCTCTGAAGAAACTTCTTTCCACAATTATAACTGAGGAGATATTTAAGATGCAATGAAAATTTTAGAAAGGCTCAACTGAAAATCTAATCCAGTCTTTAATATTTATGGTTAGCCAACCCAAAAAAGCCATGTACATGTTTTTGATAAGTCTTGGCTGCCAGGTGCCTACAGCAATTTCACATTAGATAATACAACTTTTTATAAAGAGGGAGCCTGAAACAATATTAGTTTATTACAGTGTTTAAAACACAATTATTAAAGAAGTATTTTCCCAAGCTGCTGAGCACCAGCAAACACCACTGGAATTAAGATGATGTGCTCAGAAACTCAGAGAAGAATAAAATAAAAAAAAAAATCAGACCATACATTTGGGTGACTTCAGATACCCATTAATTTTAAACATCAGATTTAGTAGTTTAACCTTTTAATTATCTCTTTATGCAGAACACATCTGGGTTTTGCTACTCAAAACAGGATTACCTTAAACAGAAAGACAAAAAAGTAAGGAAAAAACCTGCAGATATTTCCTCCAATTGTGATCTTAAACCCTAGTAATATTTTCTGTGGTAGAAAAAGCCAGTATTCCTGTTTGCAAACTCGAATTCAAATATTTAATAAGAAAGCTTAGCCAAAAGGCTGACTAAATAAGACACACAGTGCTAGATGGGGAGGAAATGAGTAGCTACATATATTAATTATCACCCTTTCTGGGATCACAGGCTCACTCAAGTTAAAATTTAAAGGGCTTAGATTACTTTCTGGTGAATTTTATTAGTTTTCCCCAAGAGGTGCAAAGACTAATGCTGTCACAACAGAAAAGGAGAGCATATACAGCGTCATTACAAGCTGAGTCACCCGAAAGCATTGAATCTTGCTTTATTATAACACAGCATCTTAAATAGTCTCCTGAAGCACTACCATTTGTTATGCGATAGAGTGATAACAGCAAGCTAACCCAGTATTACAATAAAATGAAATCTGGCGCATCTGCAGAGTTGTTCTCAGTAGGCAGACCAAGTTCCCTTGCTGGTCTCTTTGGAAATAGCAGCTGCAGGCTTCCCTTCCTCTACTGCAATAGAGCACGATGCAGAACAAAGCTGGTGAGAGCTGTCTTGTTGCTGATGATAACATTTAGATATGCCTGCTGAGAGCCATGGTGCAGGTGGGAAGAAGAGGTGGTTGGGCGGATGTCCAAGAATTACAACCAAAAGATTCTTCCCTGTGCAGCTGTAGCCATCAACTTATTCTTCCCTTCTGCCCAAGTTTTTTTAATTGCTTTCTCTCTAAAGAGCAAAATCTTGAAGTATAAAAAAGTAAAATCTGAAGGCACTTCTTCACCATGCCTCATTTGTATCTTGCCATCATTCAGATCCAATACGTGAATATTTTTCATTTCCTGGTACCACAGTCTAACCACACAGCAGCACCAGCTTCAAAACAGGGAACAGATGTGCAGTGCTCTCAACTAAATAATATGTGTTTTAATTCACCTGTCACTAGGGAATTTATGATCCTTGTATTTTTTGGGGACCCACTACAGAAGACAGCAAAGCAAGAAACTTCAGATAATTAAAGAGTGTGACTGGACTTTCTCCGCCCTCTCAATTGACAAGCTGGTCATGAACACCATCTCCTGTCTTGTTTTCTTCTCTCTCCCCTTCTTTCCTCTCTCATCTCATTATGGAACTCCCCCAGATGCAGATACTGTAGAACTTGTATGACATTTGCTGGCATCACGTTGTTAAATAATACTCCTCCCACCTTGTTACTTTTTCACTTAGACTGCTTG
Source organism: Calonectris borealis (assembly GCF_964195595.1). Classification (NCBI taxonomy): domain Eukaryota; kingdom Metazoa; phylum Chordata; class Aves; order Procellariiformes; family Procellariidae; genus Calonectris; species Calonectris borealis. The sequence continues at coordinate 14,471,545 of NC_134325.1, forward strand.
TCACAGCAGAAAGCAACATGTTATAACTTAAGGAACTTAAGCAAATGGGATCTGGTTTTCCAAATCCCCATGTAGACACTACCATCATAAAAACAGGTATTATTACTACTTTAAATAATAATAGATATTTGAGAGACTATCTTCTGCATATCTTAATCGAAACTTTTTTGAAAATATTTTGAAAATGTTTTCCATTTTCATGCAGTACCTTCAAATGCTAGCTTCACCAAAAAAATTCCTTTTAAAGTACGATTTTAGGCAAATATTTTAAACAGTGCTCTCTATCTGATGAGATTCCATTTAACAAGTTTCCTGTTACACACCACAGAAAATGAATACACATTGCATACATACGCACTCTATGCACATTTTATTACACATCTCCCTACACAGCTGTGATCTGAAACCTGGCTAGTCTCTTTAGTAAATTCACAATATACACAACCAGGAAATCAGGCAAGACAAAGAGTGACTGAAAGGGTACACAGGAACTACACGATCAGCTGAAATAACTCTTATTACCTGCCAGTAAAACTAAAGTATCATGGAAAAAGCATGTTTTGTAATTCCCAGAATACTTTCAGAATTTCTCTGTATTAATTTATTGCCTCCGCAAGTTCCAGTATCTTTCTTCCTGTTTTACAACAACGGCTTACCTTTATCGATCCCCATATAAATCACTGTACTGCTGCAGAAAAATTAACCATACAGTTTGCATATGGAAAGATATTTTCAGCATGCTACCCACAAAAAAACATACAGTTGTTTCTACAATAGAGAACACTATACAAATCACTTGCTTTATGTCATTGGACCTACTTTCCTTTTCCAAGTCCAGTGGAAAACAGGTTAAAATGATAAAAACAGTTACTATGTCTATGGAGTGTTGTGCTTTTCCAAAACAAGTATTTCAGCATTTATCTCAAGATGTAATTAATATTCCATGCCAAACTTGGTATTTTGGTTGCGTCCTACAAAATACCTCATACAACTTGAGAACTCAGAATTAATTCTTCCAGGTCCCTTTTCAATTCCTGTTTATCTTGGACAACCCGTGGAAAAATTCAATTTTGAGAGCCTTTAGTGTAAATGCGTTGTTCCAGTTATAAATTATTTGCAGATGGCTTTGGAAGTACTACTATAAGTACACTGGCCACCAGCATAGACACGTAACTATTTATACACCATGATACTTGGAAACTCTTCTCACAAAACAGAAGTCCACTCTGTAGGGTGCTGTACAGAGAAAGGTTATTTTTGTCCTTAAGAGCTTACATTCAGTATAAGGCAGAAAAAGAAAAGGAATACTGACATATGGACAAGAATATAAAGAAACTAAGACAACAGCTTCAGAACAATAGACTGTTTTTGCACACCAGCAGTCTACCTCAGCTTCCTTTGAGTGTCATCTATTACTTGACTGACTAGCTCTGCGGAATAGGAAGGAAACGACTACGCTGCAAATCAACAACATCCAACAGTGGCAACAGAACTTCAGGAGGTGAAAGGCTACTGTCTTCAAACTAATTGCAGAGCTCAAGCAGCACTTCAGTGACAAAAGACCAATGTTTGACTGTCAGCAATGCCTTATGGTTCCTCTTGTTATTTTGGAAGGCCATGCTCATACTCTCTCTCAGATGAAAAAGAATCATTTGACATTTGGATGCATGAAAATGGTAGCTATCCTGAGAACAATGCAATATATACCTGAAAGACTGAAAGGAAAGCACATGGCAAAGCTGGATGCTTTTAAGAAATACCTGTCTCCTAGAAGCTAGGTATCACACATTATTTCCAAGTCAAAGAGGATACCCCCTTCAATGAAAGCTGGGTAGTAAAAATAATCTGAATATTTTTACGAAGAATCAAAGAGGATACCTCCGCAAAAAGTCCCAGCTAACTCAAGAAGATGTCAGACAAGATCTGTTTGGGGAAAATTAACATAATGTGATAAAAAGATCATCTGCTATTAACGCTGTTTCTGATGAATCACTTAAAACACTGGAGAAAAGGGAATGGTCTCATTCATTCTTTCTCCCCTCAAGTTTGACCACCTATCGTTTAATTTACAGATGTTAAAAAAAAGCTTCCAGAAGTATCATAAACTAAATAAGACTCCTAGAGCTTACTGTGTCTCCATTTTAGTCTATTCTACATCATATTTAATGCAAAACCATAGATGTCATCTATGATTACAGGCTTCCCCATAAAATCCGAGTAGGGTATATTTATTTTTGTTCTAGTTGGAGTTTAAGTATTATACATAGAAATGTGCTGTTTGCGCTGGAGCACTATCAAAAATAGTTTCCTAGAGCTTTCCAACCTGTAAGAACCTTTGTTATAAGACCCCCATAAGAATAACTAAAAATTCAAAGTTTCATCCTCTGGCATTCAATACTAGAACTCACTGCTAATGGAATTCTTTTTCGTATCACTATAGCTGTATGATGTGGAAGAGATCCACATCTCTAATTAAAAGGCAAGTGACCATTGCAAAGGAAAAAATAGGAAAAAGTAGAGTGAAAATTGGGAAAACATGCTTCTGGATGTCCAAAGATACACATTCCAAAAATACGCTTGGTTCTTCACTACCTTTAAAATTTAAGAGAACAGAAAAAACCTCAAGCTGCCCAGGCAACTGCAGAAGCACTGGTCGAGTGCATGTAAAGAACACTAGTGGACTGAGAAGACTAAAACGTAGTTTAGTCAATACAGTAAACTTAAAGAGGAAATTACTTGTGTGTAGATTTACTGCAACAGACTTTTCATTGAGGAGAAGTGAGGTAGATCAGTAAAAACTAATTTGTACAATGTGCTTCAAAGACAGGACTACTACAGGGACTTTGTAGAAACAAGCTCTAAGGCAATAAAAGAAGATTCAAAGATAAGTGGAAATACTATCGCTTAAACCCCTGACAAACAGATTCCACAAAGGAGACAGTCAACAAGAATATTCAATAGGAGGGTACTAACATCTTTATCTCAGCTGTGACTCACTCTTAAGTAACATTTATTTTCTTAGGAACCCCTGTAAGTAAAATTAAAACCCCATTCACTGACCAAAACCATAAGGAGAATCTAATTGGATTTTCTTCATATTGGCAACTCCTTGTCTTAGGACACAACAAGAAATAGAGGCCCAAATCAACTTTTTTATAACAAAGAATATAACTGTGTTAAAGCGGACGAAATCTTTGTGTGTGAAGGAGAGAAGAAAGCAGAAAAACAAAATCCAAGATCAGAACATTACCATACCTGCCCACAAAATAAAGAAAGTGTTCATGGACTTCCCAGTCACGACGATAACCTTAAAAATGTAAATTGATACAACAGTCCCAGTTCTGTATCCATCTTAAGAGAAACAGTACCACCATTCATGTCAGTGAGAAACAGTCTCTTTGTTTAAAATTTCACTGATGCTCACTCTAGCAAAACTCAGTTGACACATTGCACCCTTTTGCACACTACTTATCTTCAAAACTTCAGGCTTCAGAAAGTGCTGCAAATACATGATTTACTCTGTCTTTAAAAAAAGGAAAAGTGGAAGTGCTGTTTTCATTTTCAGTTATGCTAAAAAGGTTAGCCATATTAGAAATGCTTCTGTTCAAGATAAAACACCTGTGCTTTTAGTGGTTCACCACTAGCTTAGGAATCTGCAAAACCATGTATAAGCAGACATGAAAAAGAATCCCACCCCAATAATAAGCTATTTTACATTCATAAATATTTAAATTCTCAAAAAGACATGGGGCACAACAATAGTTACTTTCCACAGTTTATAACCAGGAATGGTTTCTTTTGCAAGTTCTGCCGCCAAGTAAGTTTTTTGATATCAACAAACACAGTTTAATAAACAGTCCCCCCATCAGCCTCTTCTTAATTCTTATTTAAGTAGAAACTTACACAACTAGAAAAATACTTTACATATAGTGTCACAATTTATATGGTCATTTAATGTGTGAAAATTTCATAATAGTTCTGACATTCAAATGAAATCTGAACTCGAAGTTCCTTATGTATTTCACTAGTTTAGGTATCTTCAACACTAGGACACATGCAAGAACAATGTGTATGTTACAATAATTACACTATTCAGACTCTCTCTGGTTTTCAAAACACTTAAAATGATACATTATCTTCCAAACTAAGTTAGTTCCTCTCAAGGCAATGCAAGATTTGACTGTAATTTTTTGATCCTTGAATCCACCTCAAACTTGCTGTATCTCTTTGACACTGTTGAACAATGCTGTTTTCAAATAAAGAGAAACAAGCAAACATACACATACACACACTTTGAACTTTCTACTTCTTCATGTATCATTTCAGTCTTTGTAGTAAAACTACACATTGATAAGCCTAAATGAGTAAGATTCTATGAAGCTAACATAAAAAGCATTAAAATCACAGATGAAAGCATCTAAAATGTGAAAATAATTTAAGCATTTAAGTTGTATAAGAAAACCTTTCAACTTAATATTGTATTTAAGACCTCTCAGGTGAAAACTATTTCACTGTGTAACATTTTTGTAAAGGGAGTGTGTAACAATATACATACACTGCATACACCAGTACAATGTAAATATATCAACACTGCAGTGTAGAGAGACCTGAGCTAACCCAGATACCAAAAGGAATCTACTCACAGTACCGCAGCCAAATAAGACGACTTGTAATACTTCCACATCATTGATACTAAGCAGTTTCTGGTACCATACACAGTCATTTTATAACTACAGTACACCACATTATGCAGTGTAAGCATATGCTAAGGAAATACAGAGCCTCAAACCAAGTAAAACCATGGAAATAAGTATTCAGAACAAGGTATGATGATGATGATTTTTAAAACCTACATACTTACTACCTCTTATACAAAAGGAAGAGAGCTTTTCACAAATTCATGACATAACCATACATGAGGACTCCCTGCTACTATTAGTAAATAACACAATCCTAGAAATACACAAGAGCAATCCAGAAAGACAAGCACAAAAGCAAGAGATTATTCAAATACTTACTACAGTTTTAACAAATACTGCTTATTAGGGGATTCAGGCATACAGATATCAAGTTTTTATTATTTTAAATATAACGCCTCAATCTGAATTGCAAAAAAATTTAGAAGCTTTAGAAGGTGCAAGAGAGTCTTAAAGAGCATCCCTTTATTTCTCTAAACAAGATTTAACCTACACTGCACAAACTTTTCTGCTGGACTGCTACTGAATCACAAATGTTAATTAATCATTTAACTCACCTGGCCTGGCTGGGGGAATAAACAATTAACAACCTCCTCCAGCATCACTGGTATGTGAAATCTTCCAAAATTATTGTTTTCTGTACTTTGAGGCAACTCTTCAGTTTCACATTTCTGGATGGTTTGTTCCTTTAACTCACAGTCAGAAAGCTTTTTTGCTGAAGAATGGATCCGTCTGGCCAAAATAGCCACATTTATCAAATTCAGTTTTAAGTTGCGCAGACACAAACATTTGTAAACTTGGCACAGACACTGAGATAACATTTTGGAGTTGATCAACCTAGAAAAACAGTAGATGTCGGGAATTACTTCAAAACAAGTATTTATAAAAGTAGGTTGGATTAAAAAACAAAGTGGAAATGCTGTAAGTAAAGCATTACACAGCCCAAGATGGGCGGTTTTACAGATATGTCATGTCAGAAAAGTGAGAATCTCTTACTTAAACTTGTTTTCAGAATTTTCAATGTCATCTACCAATCAGTCATATTCAAGCAACAATCGTTTTCTTTTATAAGGAACACCTCTTTTCCTTTTCATTGCCACAATTAAGAGTGTTACAATGTCCCAGAGATGCTAACGTTAAATGACCAACCAAATCGGAGCACAACCAGAACAATGACTTCACTTTCAAATTGTTCCCCTCCGTTTTGCTAAACACAATGAGACACTTACTCTGAATAGCAGCACTCTGGTTGCCAAGTTTTCGATATTTCTAGTTAAAACAGGAATGGACAAATCAAATACTGTAACCATAATGAAAATGGTTCTGTAATTTAGTGTTACACATGTAGTAAATATATGTTTTTCATCACACATTACGTGATGTAATACCAAATATTTTGAGCACAGCCAGAAGCAAGAATTCTCCAGAGTATAACTACCTGAAATAATACTCTAAACCCTGGAAACATCAGAGTGTTACCTATGTAGTTTGTCTTCTAACTACATGGAGAACTGATGATTTTTCCCCATCCAAAACACTCCAAAACCAAGTCAGTAACCTACTAGTAGAAGGCTGCATGACCTAAGCAAATTTTTACCTTCCATAAAAAAAATAGATTGAAAGCTTAATGTAAGTGATAATAAGGCTTTATTTATGAGATTATCTGCATTTCTTTATGGAACTGAGACCTTCTGTAATACTGTATTGCATACTGTCTCCTGCCAGGCAGGAAAGTTGCAACCTTTGACATAAAACCATTTGAAAAAGTGTCATTTCACATTCATACCGTTAACAGAAGGGCAACTTTATTTTAACTATCAGATTTTTATTACATGCGTTGCTTGGGTTTACCTAGCCAGAGAGACTTCACGTATTTTGCCTGCATAAATAAGAACATGCCGAGTTATCACCTCTGGAAAATTATTCTCCTGATAATTTAAGCCTCAGATGGGCGGTATTTCCCCCTACCTTAAATTTGGAACTGTGCACGATTCTATAACCTTGCACAGACATACCATAGTCCTGAGGTTTGCAACAAACCACAATGCCTCTACAGAAATTGTTGTATGAACAGCGTGAAGACCAAGAATCATCATGCAACTCACACCGCCCTATGTTGGTAGGAGCCCAGTAGGTTGTTAACACCAGGGACACAGAACACTTTGCTTACAACCATCCTTATTCTACGCAATGGGTTTGTTTTTTCTTAGAAGTAAGCAGAAAGCATAGTTTCTTGCAGCATGTATCTTAAGTGGCATTTCGGCGGTTTGAGGCAGCCGCCTACAGAGCAGGACTTGCACTGAAGTGGACGATAAACGCGGCCAGGGAACAAAAACTCAATTCTATAACGCTTTTTCCCAGACACGACGGAGAAGCGGCAGGCAGCCCGCACCCCAGCCCAAGCCAGGCCCCACGGCGGTGCGCGGGAGGAAGAGGCTGAGGGCTCTTCCCCGCTCCCCGCCCGGGCAGGGCCGGCGGGACACGAGGGGCCGCCGGCAGGGAGAGGCCGCCTGCCCGCCCCACCAGGCCCAGGGGGATGACCCCTCACCGCGGGCTCTGCCACTGCCCCTCAGCCCCCCACTCCCGACAGGGTCGATCCCCCACGCACACACACCTCACCGCACCTCCCCTCCGCCCAGGCCTCCCACTCGCCCCCTGAGAGGCTCAGAAAGGCGGGAAGCGCCGTGAGGAGCCTCCACCTCAGCTTCACAGCGGCGGGACCGCCACCCCGGGGCTCCCCCCACCCCCGGCAGCAGGCGCCTGCGGCCTCCATGGGGTGGGGCTGAGCCCCAGGGGCGACACCCGCCTGCTGAGCGCCGCGGAGCGGCCCAGCCCCGGGGACACCCCGCACCAGCGGAGACAGCCAAGGCCCCGGCGCGGGCTGAGCCACACGGCCACTCGTCCCCACACCCTTACCGTCGGCGCCGTCGCACTGCTGTCGTCACGGCGCCGGCGGCCAATGAGGAGGCGGAAGGGGCGGGCCGCTTGTGTTTGAATTCGGCTGCCGGAGTTGGCGGCAGTTGGCTCGGCCGTGGCGCTGAGGTGAGTAGCGGCCCGGGCGGGGGTCGGGCGTCCGGACGGGGGTTGGGCGCCCGGGCGGGGGTCGGGCCCGTCCACCGTAGCCTCATCCGTGCCGTAGGGTTGAGCTTGGCGGTGGGCCCCGGGGGAGATCTACCCGTAGCGGGACGAGGAGCGGCTGGGGAGGGCCGGGTGGGGCTGGGCCGCGGCCCCCCCGCCCGCCTGCGGCCTGCCGCTGGGTGCTCCCTCCGCCTTACGGCCTCGCTCTGCGGCCGTGTGGCGGTCATGTCAGCGGCCGTGGGGCGGCTCGGCTGAGAGAGGGCAAGCTTGCCCCGAAGCTGGAAAGCGTGTCCCTGAGAGCCTTTGCCGGGAAGGCCGCTGTCTGCTGTTAGGAGTGAAGGACCCTCAGTTACCAGCAGGGATGGTCCTTTAAAGGGAAGTCTGGTTTGACATTTATGGAACATGTTTCCGTATCCCGTGCAAATTATGTTAACGTGAATTCCACTTTAACTGTCTTTTTAAACCGACGTGCAATGTGACTAAACCAATAACCCGGAGAAAGCAGGCAGGCGGCTACTCCGCGTTTTGCTGAAGGACAAGAAAACCACCCGCTTCGGTCCGCGGAAACCTGGTAGCTCATCTGCGAGTTTGCTCTGAGATAAAGGAAAGCCAGTAGATGATCTAGTAGTTTAAATTGTAAAAATAAGCTTATGACCTTAGTTTTCTTATAGCTATACTGTGCTAAGTCACCTTTTCAGGCCAGTTACAGCGCTTTCCAAAGTTGTGCGATTATTGTAGCAGTCCAGAGGGCTAACAGGGGCTGGGCAGATCCAGCACAGGCACAAGATACTAGTCCCGATTAAAGGTGTCAACTATTTGAAAGGTTATATTTGAAATATAAGGCCCTTCATTTTTTTTGTCAGTTGCAGAAAAGATTCAGCTGCTTGATCTGAAAGAGTCTTGGAAGTGAAGAAGGGGACAAAAGGGACGTTGTTATGTCTGCTGCCGAGGAAGATGTCTGTAATCATGTGAAAGTGGTGGTCCGTGTCCGTCCAGAGTCTCAAAAGGAAAAAGATGGCAACTTTAGCAAAGTTGTTCATGTTGTTGACCAGCATATATTGGTCTTTGATCCAAAGGAGGAAGAAGTTAGCTTCTTTCACGGGAAGAGACTGACCCATAGGGATATTAATAAAAGAAAAAAGAAAGATCTTAAGTTTGTGTTTGATGCTGTCTTTGCTGAAAGTTCATCCCAGTTGGAAGTTTTTGAGCATACTACCAAAAGTGTAATTGATGGCTTCTTAAATGGATATAACTGCACAGGTAACTTTGCTATTTATCTTCTTCCATTCAAAAACGTCACTAAATTCCTCAAAGTTTCTACCATTGTACCCAACTGCTGCAAAGGCTTTAAAAAAGGCTGAGATAGAAATAAAGCATTTTGTTTTAATTTATAGATGTGAGAGGCTGACTTTTTAACTCTACTCAGTTTTGAAAATGAGTTCATGTTAGGGTTATAGTAGACTTCAGAATTTTATCTGACATATGCATGCTTTTGAGAGAAATCCTCTGGAAAGAGTTATTCAACCAGAAGTTGTGTCACTGAGTGTGGTATCTGCTTTATGAACTCTCTTTAAGAGCTTGGGTTTTTAATTGGCAAATGGAACATTGTGAGGAAATTAAATACCTACCTGCAATAAGGTGCTGGCTTAGGTTTATGAGAGTAAGCAAATAATATTTTCATGTAAATTGCCAGTGAATGAATTTTGAACTGAAAATTCAAAAATAAATGTGATTTTGAAATAGCTTTCTGATTATAGCTGTAAAAGATAAAGCCTAAGTAAGAAACTTGATCAGTTTATGAAAACAGCTGAGCAGAATGACAGAGGTGTATGAATGTCCATTTGAATTTTGTGTTCCTGATTAGCTTACTGGTATAAAGTGCATCTCCTTGCTTTGTTTTTTTTTTTTTTGTGAAAATTCAGTGCTTGCGTATGGTGCAACAGGAGCTGGAAAGACTCATACAATGTTAGGTTCCCCTGAAGATCCTGGAGTGATGTATTTAACCATGATGGCACTTTATAATTGCATGGATCAAATAAAAGAAGATAAAATATGCAACGTTGCTGTCTCTTATTTAGAGGTAAGCCAGTTCCTGTATTTGGTATGTTGCTTTTAATAAAGCATATTTTAATAAATAAAGACAAGCTGGTTTTGCCTTCCCTGGCCCTTTCTGGGACTTTACAAAATGTGTCCCTGAAAGGAATGGAACTGAACTGTGCTCCACAAATTTGGTGTTATTCAGAGGCACCTGTTACTGTTTTACAGAAGGCTGTGCAAAAAGGACAATCTCTTCTAATATATTCACTAAACATTCTAATGATTTCTGTCTTGCTGAACAGTTACATCCCTCTGAACATCTGTTGATGTGTACAAAATATCTTTTCAGGACTTCATAATAAAATCCTGTAAGCACTGTGAAATCACACAGCAAAATGATATCTAATCCCTTTTTGATGATGTTTTTTAAAGTTTTCAGTTATTTTATTTATCTAAGATACAGTAAAACTACTTGAATTAGAGCTGCTATGCCAATGGTTAGCTCTTTACAAATACTCCTTTTGTTCTTTGTTGTCACCTTCTCTCCTCTCTCCAACTTTTTTGCATCACAGTTCTGTTTTTACAAGTAGCTGTCTTGGCACTGCTGTCAAGCAGTAGTGGTAAAATTGTTACTTTCTAGCCCCCTCCAAGTCTTAATGGAAGACTAGTTAGAATTTGGGGGGGAGAAGGAAAAGTTTGCTTTGCCATGTGTTATTTGCTTCCACAGAGCAAGAAATAAGGTATTTAAGAATTTTAACAGAAGTACATTTGGATTAAGAAATCTTTCTGAAGTATGGATTATGAAGTGTAATAGAGGACAATAAACGCTTTGGATTCATGCTTGCTGCACAAGTTTTTTTGTAAAAAGAGTAAACTTTTTTTTAAAATGAAAAATAAAGATTACTTACTAGAAAAGAGTGACTCCCACTTCAATGACAAAAAAAAATCATGCAGATTGAATTAATTGAATATTTCAAGCTCAGTGTAGGAAAGCTGTTTGGCAAAAAATTCTACAGAATGAATTTGTTACTTTGTTACTTCTTAAAGAAGTATTAAAAAAGATTGTGATGATTTCCGGTTAGTTAAGTTTAATCCTGTCAAGTATGGTAGGATAGTTTTATTAAAAGATTTAAAATTCCCTTTCAAAGGTCTACAATGAACAGATCCGTGATCTGCTGGTAAACTCGGGACCTCTGGCTGTTCGTGAAGATACCCAGAAAGGGGTGGTAGTTCAAGGGCTAACATTACATCAGGTATGTAAATAGATATTGAAATTGAGGAAGCCTCACAATGTGTTTGAGAAAATGGTGAAGTTCCCATTGATCTGTGAAAGTTGTATGCGGCTCGGTAATTTCCTAGTGGGCTTTTTTCCTGGCAATAATCAGCAGTACCTTAGTAACTTGGGAACCTAATTAATTAATTATTCAAAAGCATGTTGTGGAAAAAAACTGCTAGTATTCTTAAACACAAATGGATTAAAGCATCCAGTCCTTATTATTGAAAGGATACCATTGGTATCATGTTTTGGAAGATTTGTTTTTTGGCGAATACATCTTAGCATTTCTTAAAGAAATTCACTGCCTTCAGTGCCGTCTTGGAGCATTCTACACCTTTGCAAGTCTTGTGTTTACATCTCAGGATTGTTTTTGTTTTTAAATAACCACAGTTGAAAAGTTTCAGTTTAAATGCTTTTCCAGGCCAGCATAGCAATTCTTTGGTAAAGTCAGTGACAGAACTTATTTTTTTCAATCTGAAAATCAACTCTCGTGGACCTATTTTCTTGCAACCTTTTAGTGTATGTTACATGCTATAGAGCTTCCAGCTTTTGTTTACATGAGATAATGATTCAACAGGTAACAGTATCATTAACTTGGTTTACGCTGTGAACACCATACTTCCCAAAGGTTGGGTCTTGTGGGGAAAAAAATTAGTACATCACTCTTTAATACATTAATACAAGAAAAATTAAGTCAGTCATTCTTAAATAAGACTTTTTCTGACTATGGAGAACCTTTGGAGATCTGTTTAAATTCTTTACTAAAAAAATTCTCTGATTTAAATTTCTGCAGTTATTAAGTGCTTGCTTTTTGTGCCTTTCTGCTTTTTAACTGGAAATGTTTGTTTGAAGTGCCTCAATTTCAAAACAGGAAATTTTTCTTATTTCTAGGTAACTAAAATTTTAAGTTCCTTTATTTTTTTGTAGATGAATGTTAATGTATTTTAGAATCAATGTAGAATCTCCTATAGTTGATGAAAAAGAAAAAAAAAAGTACATTTATCTTGTGCTCTACCCTTAAAGCCTAAATCGGCAGAGGAAATCCTTCAAATGTTGGATTATGGAAATAAAAATAGAACACAACATCCCACAGATGTAAATGCCTCCTCTTCCCGGTCCCATGCTGTCTTTCAGGTAAGATGATATAGCAGATATACAGTGGTCATTACTGTGAGTGTGGTTGTTTAAATTTGAATGCAATGGAAGCTTTTTTCTTAAACTGTGTTGAACCTTGGTTTGGGTGAGAGGAGTTTAAAGTTTTCCAGTTTACTGTTCTTGTTGACTTCTCATTCCTTCTAAGTATGTAAAGGTTTACAGTGATTATATTTGAAAAAACGAATTCAATGAAAAGCTCTCTAGTTCCAATGGTTTGAACTAATATTCCCTAGAAGAAATTACAGAACTGTAATTTTGAGCTTTGAATATACTTCCAGATTGTAATTTTATAAACTGAAAGCTGTTGGGTTTTTTTTTAATGCTTTCTGGTTTCATTATGTGGCTTAGCATTTTTCTAGGAAAAATATTTTACAGAATGCAGTTATACATCTGACTATAAACTGAGATTCTCAAGTATTACTTTCTCATCCTGCTTATTTTGGTTGATGTTGATTTTTACACTGAAGTGATTTCTTAATGTTGTGGTATGTACCAAATTTTAGAACAATTAAACTCCAAAGTTTATTTCTGTTTGGTAACCACCACCTTATCCTTCTGACTCCTCTTAAACACAACCTCTGATATTTTAAAAAAGTAATATTTAAAAAATGGGTCTTGTTTGCTAAAATGGCTTTCTTTGAATTCTGGTCCTTGCATTACAGCTAAACTATTTAACTGTTAGGCAGTTCTTAATTGTATCTACAGACTTAGGCAATGCTTAATAACTATAGCCAAAAGTTTGTATTTTGACACAGATGGTGGCAATGCAAGTAGCCGTAAAGTTAGCTCTCCAGAGCTCTACTGTCACTACTAATGAGAAAAGAGGTTAATAACTGTCCTGGTTTCGGCTGGGATAGGGTTAAATTTCTTCCTAGTGCTGTGTTTTGGATTTAGTATGAGGAGAATGTTGATAACACACTGATGTTTTCAGTTGTTGCTACGTGCCCTCCTAGTCCAAGGACAGCTCCCGTGCCTACTGACTGAGCTAGGTACACGAGATGGGAGGGAACATAGTCAGGACAGCCAGCCCAGCTGGCTAATGGGGTATTCCATACCATGTGACGTCATGCTCAGTATATGAAGGGTAGGCGTGATCCAGGAAGTACCGATTGCTACTTGGTTATCGGTCAGCGCGGGTGGTGAGCAATTGCATTGTGCATCACTCATTTTGTATATTCTATCATTATTATTATTATTATTATTATTTTCCCTTTTCTGTTCTATTAAACTGTCTTTATTTCAACCCACGAGTCTTTCTCACTCTTACCCTTCCGATTCTCTCCCCGTCCCACTGGGGGGGCGGGGGGAGTGAGTGAGCGGCTGCGTGGTATTTGGCTGCCTGCCAGATTAAACCACGACAATAACAGACAGTAAATGTGTTAAATACTTCTAAAATATGTAACGGAGCAAAAATCATTCCCACTCCAAAAGCTTCTATGTTTTCTTATATACCTTAGACTTCTGTTTGAAATTGCCCTTCTGGGTTTTAATTTCCCCTGAGGTCTTGCCCATGGTTGTACATTTAAGGCAAAGACTTCTTAACAAAGTTGTTCAGTTTGAGAACTGCATTGTTGCGTATGTGTGCTGCCTTTAATAAGGCATAAAGTACAGCGCCACAGACTTGAGATCAGAGAGCAAACTGCTGATTTCTGTTTCTTTACTTGCTGAGCTGGAGGGTCTTACCCCCCTCACCTTTACTCAACAGGAAAAAGCTCTGGATTGTCTTATCTGGCAGGCTTTGCATTCTTCTCAGCTCATTTCTAAAAGAGGCAAGCAATTAAATAAATTAGGTAAATGTTGCAGCAAATCTTCAACAAGAAAACAAACAATTCTGTGAACAGGGATGCTGGAGAGTTTGTCTTCTCCATCCTACATTCTATATTTATTCTGGCAAATTGATCTCACTGTAGATAAATCTACTTGTTAGCAGAAGTTGCATATTCACCAAATAAACTATACCGACAAAATTAGTATACCTGGATCTTAACGCAATTTTGTTTGAATGTATGACAAAAAATGGATCGGTATACTTAATCAGATTTACACTTTTTTTAAAATTAATAATTTCAAACTATTTCCAGCTTACAGACAGCAAAAGTGAACCAAATATGAATGCTTGCAGGTGAAAGGATTGTTTACTTTCTGGCAATATAAGTAAAACAAAGATCCTCTCATATCTAAATATTGTAGGAACAGCAAATACATAATTTCTGTGTGTGTATATATATATAAGATGCAGCTTGTTTGCAATGCATTGAATGAAAACTGTCATGCTCTGGTTTTCTAAATGCCTTTCATGTTATGTTGTAAAATGAACAAGCTTCGTTTTTTATTTTTGTTGTGTGCGTATTGCATACACATTGTAAACTGGTGTGATGCATGAGAAGGTACAAATCACAATCCTTCGAATGTTTATAAAATATTGTTACAGTAAGCATCTGACTTTAAAAAGCAAAAAGTATTTGCTTTTGCAGCTCACATATATTAAGCCCTGAATGATTTTTCTCCGAGATCATTATTGTTGATAATAGAATTCTTAAGACTGCTCAAACTAGTGTGAACACTTCTGTCTTTGAGCTTGAGGTAACGGACAAAGTCACTCCTGGACTACTCTCTCTGCATTCGTTCTTTGTTTTTCTGTGTCCCAATAGCAGTAGTGGCCAGCAAAGTAGCCTTGATTGTGTAAAATGCACTGGCTGGCTCTTAGCCAGTCTCCATATGCATCTGCAGGTTAAATGGCATGCTTGATTGAACTTGATATTCATGGACAAATGTCTGGATGTTAGAACCTTTTCATGAAGGAAAAGACCTTTCAATGTAAAGATTAGGCATTGCCATTCCATGGCTCAAAGCATGTTCTGCTATGAATGCTAAGCATTCAGTCCAAGTGCACAGTTCATTCACAAAAACTGTCAGACTGATTCTGTTCAAGGATACTGTAGTTACCAAAAACTTTCTCTGGTGTTTGTTCTTTGCCATATTCCTAATCCAGTTAACTCTTGTAATGAGATCATATTAAATGTTTGTTGCGTTTGTCTTTTGAGATGGTCTAGCCGTCAATCAAGATATTTAATTGCTTTTGCTTAAGTGTTGTTTTCTATTAAGTGCACAAATTATTGGTAAAAGTCATGATTTGTTTTGTTAGACAATTGTATTTTGAATGCGTGATTTATATAAATATCTACTAATATTGTATGTTCTCAAAGATAAACTAGTGCAGCCTTTAAATAATAGTGCATTTAAGAGTGAATGGGTTTTAAGCCTTTTACACAGAAGTGACTTTATGCTTGGGAGGAGGGGGGATTATGTCACTTATAAATAAGAATGTGTGTGTAAATAAATGCTTAATATAAATACTGCATCTGCATGTGGCACTTTAAAGGAATATTACTGTTGCTAACTAGATTGGTCCAATGAATGCAACTGGAAGTTTAACAGGTTTTAATTAATGTGTACTGGTTTAAGCTAAGCAAGTTCACAACCATACACATTTTTTAAAGTAGGTTCTTAAATACTGCATGTACTTGAGGCACTTATTAGCAGTGTTGGCATCTGTAAGAAATAATTACAGACTAGTCAATTAGTACTACAAGTAATTGCTTATGTCAGTTTCTCTTCTGTTTCTACAAATCTGTGACATCCTGCAAAACATGGCTTACCTGCTTATCCTTCATTGCCTCTTTGGTTCGACAGATATAAATGATGAGAAATCCCTATTGCTGTCTTGATTCCTCTTTATCTTTAACTTCTCTGTTAAGAGTTGCTCGTGTTTGTAGTGATCGGTTATCTTTTACGCTTTGTTTTTTGTTGTTAACTTTATTGGAGCAGGACGTTTTCTGGAACTGACTCGGAAAGTAGTAAAAGTCTTGGCCCAGGACGTTCTGAGCTGATTTTAGAGATGCAAGTTTTGCCTTACCATCTGTCTTAGGTGTGAAATATCTATCTAGGTCAGGCAATTACTGCATCTGAAAGTAAAATCCCACTTGCCACACTGTTCTGTTGAAAGTGTTCTGCTGATGGACAAAGAAATAGAAAAGATTCTGCTTTGGGGCATTTCCTGTATCTTTTGAATTTTTATAAAAGCTTGAATCATACAACATAGTTTGGCTGTCACTCCACCTTTCCCTACTTCACTAATGATAGTTACTGGGTTCTGGTAAAGTGCTACCAGCCTGAGATAGCTACTTTACCAAGGTAAGTACAGGGAAGTGGCTTTTTTCTTCTTCTTTTTTTTTTTTTTTTTCTTTTTTGTATATTGTACTAGAAATAGTACAACAGAACTTACTTGTATTGTTTGTTGTAGAAACATGTCTGTTTGGTATAGACATACCTTTTGTGGCAAGTCATAAGAATTTTATTCACTCCCAATACTTGTCAAGTTTTTTTGTGTTACAAATTGCTGTGAAGACTTCATTTCTCATGTGCAAATCTTAAAGCTACAGAATTGGTGAGATACTGTCTTTATTAGTCAATCACCATATACATATGGCAACTCTTTCCCAATTCGCTGTCTAAAAGTGCATTCATGAAAGTGTCAGTAACGTTAGCCTTACAAATGGCAAGGCACTCAACACAAAAGAAGGGGAAATTTATAGAGAATCCTGAAAAAGTAAAAGCCATCTAAGGATAACGGTAATTCTTCTTATTGACTGTATAATCATGCTCTGCCTACTTCCTCCAAGTAGGAAGCAAAAGCATTTAGTTCCTTGTGTATCTCCTGTACCGTGAAAATTTCAGCAAATCAGGGATTAGGGGGAACAAGTGACCTCAGAGGTCACAGCTTTCCAAAAGACCCTGGGGTAGTATGTGTTTTCACAGCCATAAATGAGTATTGTTCTCCTTGTAGTTACAGTTAAGTCTAAATCACTGGAAGTCCAGCCTTTTTCCTGGTTTATCTCTCTCTCTATATCTCTCTCTCTCTCTCTGTGGCACACTCTTAAAGATGCCTTTAAAAATGAACACCTTTTTCGGTTTAAAGTGCAATAGTGTGGTGTACATCTTGAGTGTGGAAGAATCAAGAGTGGGTTTAGCTATAAAATTCATTTGAAGCTCACCAGTCTTTGCCCCTGTGGTAAGCCCCAGCCCTGTTGCTTGCTTTACCCTCTGCAGCAGGATGGGGAAGAGAATCAAACGGGCAAAAGCAAGAGGGAGAGGTAAATACCTTGTGGTTCTCTTAATAAGTGAAGGAGGTGGGGGGGAAGCAATCACTTGCCACCAGCAGACTGATGCCCAGTCAGTCCTCAGGCAATGGCTACTTTGGAGAAACTTTCGGTCAGTTAGGGTCAGCTGTCCCCTTGCAACCTCTTGCCCACCGCCTTGACACCATACAACCGCTGTCCAGCGAAAGCTAGACACTGGTGTGTTATCAGCACTGTTTGGGTCACAAATCTGAAAGCACCATATGGGCTGCTATGCAGAAAATTAACTGCATTCCAGCCACACCCAGTGCAACCACACTCTGCTTCTTTTTCCCTACTAATATCTGAAGCAGGTGAGTTTAAATGGTAAGTGTGAGAAATGGATTCACTATCTTTTATTAGGCCAAACTGCCTGTTGGTGTTAGATATGTACTGAAAGGTTTAACTTGCATTCCAGCAAGGATTCCAATAAGAATTTCTGAAAACAGTTGTTACACTGTAAAATTAACTTACTGCTTAGGGTAACAACAGACTGGTTAGTGGTTACTTTTTAATAATTTTCTTTCTTTTTTTTTGTTCTAGATTTATCTAAGGCAGCAAGATAAAACAGCTAGTATTAATCAAAATGTTCGCATCGCCAAAATGTCTCTCATTGACCTGGCAGGATCTGAACGTGCCAGCGCAACAAATGCCAAGGGGGCTCGTTTTAGAGAAGGAACAAATATTAACCGCTCCCTGCTAGCTCTTGGAAATGTCATTAATGCTTTGGCAGATCCAAAGGTATGTGCCGCTTTCCCATGCGATCTTCACCTCCTTGTGTTGTTAACACGTTTTTAAAAATGGTAAGTATTAAATGTGGCACTACCTCTTTATATCATATCTGGTTTGAGTCTTACCGTATCTTTGGAATTTATAACTGGGATATCCTAATGGAATATATTAAATAATGTATACATAAGTACATGTAGAGTCATTCTAATTTTAAAAAAAAAAGTGTCTGTAAACTTTGGGGAGAGCAAAAAAAAAAAATTGCCTTATCTTTTCAGTTGCTGAATCATCTGATGCAGCTTCACTTTTGCCACATTAGCACCAGTGCTGAAATTAACTTTTACTTTTAAGAGAAACAACTTTTTTTTTAAGTATCCTTATGTATTTCACTTCTGCTGATACTGATGTTGGAACCAGCATCCCTTTGACTGCCTTAAGTCAAAGGCTTATTTAAATGAACTGTAGCGAGTTTGTGTAAGAATATCAGAGGAAAACATCTTGGTTTTTGTTGCTTACACTCAGAATAGAAATGCTAAGGCTTTAAACAGTTTTCACTGCTTTTGATTTTGCCTTATTATAGGTGAATAAGTTTTGTTTCTGTCCTACACTCAGGAAGCCTAGTATTTGTATAGTTTTAATTAGAAAGGTTCTTGCCCTCCAGTTATATGGATGCTGCTCCTGGTCTTACACTGCTCCTGCATATTAACAAAAAAACATTTTTTTCAGCATTAATGAAGTATTTTTTTATGGTTCAGTCATTTAATAAAACATAGATGCTTTTTAATTTCCTGCAACAACTAAAATTATAATACCAGAGCTCATGTACATTGAAAACAATGGTTTTCCTATGATATTCCTTGTAAACTGTTCTTGCTGCCTACAGAGTGAGAAAGGGCATTCTGGCTGTGGATGGTAGGGGGAGTCGATATCGGACCACAGATTCTGTCTGTAGTGCTGTAAATAGCTACTTCAGTATCTTATTACCTGGTCTAGCAAAATTCCTCTGTTTACCAATTTGTTTAAAGAGTATTTAATATCTTTTAAGGTAACTCCAGAGTATATATTATTCACTTTTGAAATATATAAAGCCTGAAGTCCAGGAAAGCTCTCATTGAGTAATGGGATTACATTGTTGGCGTTTCTCACATTATCATTTTCCTTTAAAGTTTTCTTATGAGTTTCCACCATCATCTCTGTGATAGCTGAGTGAAAGACAGTCTCGATGGGAAAGAGTTCTCAAAAATAGTTTGCAGCTACCTAAGGATGGTGTCAAAGATGAATGTACCTGCTTTTCTTACCCACCTTTTTCAAAATCAAGCCTATATAGAGAAGCTTGTATGAGTAAACATGCTTGCCTGACAAGGACAAAGATTCTTCCAGAGGTTTATGCTCTTTAATCTTAGGGGAGGAGGCTTTTGTAGGAGAAAACAACACCTATCCAAAGTTGTTCTTTTCTGCTGTTCCACACCCATACCCTGCTGTGAATTAGTCTCCTGATTGGGCTCACCAGCACAAGGGAAGGAGTGGGGACAGTTACATGGGAGAATGACAAAACCTCCTGAACTTTTGCCAAAGCCAAGTCCATTGCCTACAACTACACCCTTTTTGTCCTTTTGGTCAGCTAGCAATTCCCCCCTTTAAATATGCCAGGGGAAAATGATCAGAGCTTTTCATTCCCTTCCTGGTGCCACACATTCTTATCACCATTGTGTTGGAGTGGGAGGCAGAATTTAGAATCTGTACCATTGACATAGGTAAGATTCTTCATGTTGACTTATTTGGTGTGAAATTGGGGTCCTAGTGACCTAACTTTGTACTGTGTGATGAAGATTCTGTAGATGTGATTGAAAAAAAGCTTCACAAAGCAGACTTTGGGTTGCCTGGAAAGGTTGTGGAGTCTCCATCCTTGGAGATGTTGAAAACCCAACTGGGCATAGTCCTCGGCAGCTTGCACTAGCTGACCCTGCATTCAGCAGAGGGATTGGACTAGATGGATCTTGAGAGGTCCTTCCCAACCTCAATTATTCTGTGAACTGAAAGTAGTTTAATGTAGTCTACTTTTTCTGTTAGTTGCCCACATCACAAAAATAGTTGTTAGTATCCAGACATCAGAAAGTAACCTGGCTAATACATGTGTTATAAAGATATTAAACAGTTCCTAGAGTTTTAAAACTGTTTGAGATCTATATGTAATTTTGAGGAAAATTACTTATGTCAAAGAAAAGTTCCAAGGCTGGCTGTTGTGTTTCGTGGCATTGTTGAAATTCTAAGCAGACTTTTAGGCAGGTGAATATTTAAAGTACAGTTGACTAATCCATAAACATGCATATAACTCTCTTTCTAGAGCAAGAAACAGCACATCCCTTATCGAAACAGCAAGCTTACTCGTTTATTGAAAGATTCTCTTGGAGGAAATTGCCGAACAATAATGATAGCCGCTGTTAGTCCATCTTCTATGTTCTATGATGATACATATAATACCCTTAAGTATGCGAACCGAGCGAAGGATATCAAGTCTTCTGTGAGTATGTTGGTATTTCTTGATGTTTTGTCAAAGTGTAATAATATAGTATTAAGAGAAGGAGAGTTATTTCTTTTAGAAGATTATAATTTCCTTCATTTTTGTCTCAAGATTTTGTTGTTACCTCTTCGTTCTTACAGTCAACTCTTCATCATCTGAGTGATAGATGTAGTAGATACAGAGAGAGTACAGCTGACTAGTTCTGACCTAAAAGCAACGTAGCTTCATTAATGGGATTTTGCTGCCAGTTTGAAAGAGTTTGTTTTGTGAGCTTCAAATTGTGAAATAATCTTCAGCTGGTAGAATGCACAGCCAGTTTCAGTATCTTACTATTACATTCTCAGAGAACTGTAAAGCATATTAAAGAAATGTCTGAGCACTTGTATAAGAGCCAGTCTAGGTTTGTTACAGGTAGAATTCAGCTGGAGCCAAGCAGCTCAATGAGATTATATTGATAAATGAAAAGCTACAGGACACCGGGGTGTCCTGTCTTCTGCTCTCCATTATCCAGATTATTCTGATTTTTTTTTTCATAATCTTTTGTATCGCAGCTCCTAATTTCTTTTATGTAATACGGGGTTGACTGTAGTTTCTACCTGTTGCATACTTAAAGATAGTTTTTATAATAAAATGCACAAGATATACATTAAATAGTAAAACTAGTCTGAATACATGCAAAATGTGCTTGCACATGTAAATGTAGTAATTTTTTATTGTTTTATTGAGGGAAATGGCATGGCTGTAGGCATGCAACAGATTATCGCAAAAGCTGAGAGTCATTTTTGTTGTGCAAGTCAGGATTGTATTCATCCCTTTCCTCATAATATAGTGCAAGTGTAATTATCTAGTAATACTAAGTGTAATTGTCTAGTAATACACACAGTGTATTTATTATGCAGGAAAACATGAAGGAGCCTTCTTAAATTCTGACTTGTTTCTTTTCTTTAACAGTTGAAGAGCAATGTTGTTAGTTTGAACAGTCACATAAGCCAGTATGTTAAAATTTGCAATGAACAAAAGAAAGAGGTATGTGAAAAGCTATTGTTAAAAGTTTGAAAGATTAATTGTTATAACTTTGAATTAAAAAAAACGTTCATGGGATTGAACCTATAAGGCAATATTTTTGTAATTCTCCCATATAGTCTTTTGAAGTAAGATAGGTGTTTTGTATTCTAAGAGGAATATCACCTACTGCCATTTGTAAAGCTTTTCAAGACATAAGCACAGAGTGATATGTTTAAAAAAAACCAAAAAAACTACATTCCAACTAAAAGCTACCTTTTTTGTTCTAGATCCTAATGTTGAAAGAGAAACTGAGAGAATATGAAGAAAAGCAAGCGAGCATTCCTGAAAATCATAATGCAGCAGTACTTTCAAACAACCAGCAAGTGGAAATACAAAGGTAAATTAATCACATTATGATCTTGCTTTAAAGCTGGAGTTTGCATAACTTGTAAAAGCATTTGTAAAACAAACTTATTCTTTTCAGTTTTGGTTTCCTCCTTTTTAACATTGCTGTACTTAGACTAGGTGTGGCTTTGCATAACTTATCACTTCTTTTCAGAACAACTTGGTGGTGGATTTAAAACAAAACAAATACTGTGTACTTGAGGAAGTATCCTGATATTAACCTTCTAGGTAAATTATTTAGTAAAACACTGCAAGATAACCATGTATTCTGATCCTCAAGAAGCTGACGTAACTCACTGACATCACGATTTAGATCAGTGGTGAAGGTCTTGCATCTATAATTACTTTCTTATGAAGTATTTACTAAATTGACAGAACTGCAGCAATGTCAGTATTATGTGGATTATATTTATTCCCATCAAATTTTCATTAGAACTGCTGATATCAAGAGTATTTATTTATGATAGGGAATTGAATCTTACTAAAAGTTATGAACTTCATCAGTGCACATGTGGTTTTTAAAATGCTTATGTGCTGGGTTTTTTAGAGCTTATCAATAGCTTCATTATTGTAATGAAGATATTTCGTGGAAAAGTTGGGTATTTTTGTCCCAAGGGTACCAATGTTATTCTGTATTAACATGCAGATGAAATTGTACGATTAATAGCACAAAAGATTTTAGGACAAGTGTTCTCCTAGGAAGATCCAGAGCTCTGTAGAGCTAAGAAGCAAAAGATTTTGGAGAAGAATAACAACCATCTTTAATCTCGGTTATTTAAAGTACCATATTGTAACATAGGTTTTCCAAAAAACTAAAATCAAATGTGAATTTTATAAATTCCTTATCCTATTTTGAGCCAATATTTAGCAAAAATGCTGTGAATTGATTTTAAGTCACCTTGATTTCAGACCTGATTTCTATTGTTACTCTTGTGTTATTGGAAGGATCCCCATGTGAAAGCACTATCTTTCAAAAACTGAGTGCACATGTGTGTATACACATGTATGTATACATACATATGTACACACACATATGCAGTAGCAGGTAAAAATGAAATGGTGATTGTGAAAGGTTTAGTAGCAAAAATATTCAGTGCAAATCTATTTGTGGGAGGTACAGGGCTGGGATAGGATCATTCACTAAGGTGTTATCAGGAAGAACACCGAAAATTTGATGAAAGTCCAGTGATGAAAAATAACTGCCAGCCAGACAATCAACTAAAAATTCATCAAATAAAAATGCAGTAAAAAAACCAAGCACACAAACAAAACAACTAAATAGTCAAACAACTGGTCTGTATGTGGGCTGAACAATAACCTAATGATAGAAATAGAATAAATGTAACTAAATAGGGTGGTGTTATATTTGAGTGTCATGTAATAAAGAAATACAATACAATCAAGGGAGGGGGGGAAAAAGTTGAACATAATAGCAACAGAAGCTTCCTGATAGATCTGTCTGTGGAACGGTCTTACTTGTAGGCTGATAGAAGTCCGTCTCATAGGACTTTTAAAACTAGGCAGAGTCCTTTAATAACAGAAAAAAATTGTTTTTCTGGTAGGAAGCTTATCTTCATAACCCAAAAAATGTGAAAATGTCTTAAAAGTAAGAGAAAGTTACTATAGTTTTAAAGTTATATTATCAATAAATTAGTCAAGATCTAGACTTTTAAAATTGAGGTGATATGTTTTGGGGAGAGGGACAGAAGAATATTTAGAAGGCTCTTTTTTTAATAACTCTAGGAACATGTTACCAAATAGAAATTGGCTGTCTTTTGCATTATACAAAAATTCCAAGACTATACTCCATGTTCTAATGGTGGTATTTCTCTTCACAGTCCGGTTTAGTTGTTTTAGTGATCTGGGGCGTGGTGGGAAATGACACACGCATGTGGCAGGAAGGAGCATGTGAATGCTAGCTTTCAGCAAAGCTACTTAACTGGTCATTTTTGTGAGTAGACAGAATGTAGTTGGCATAAATGACAGCAGCTGTTGCTACTGCTGGCAGATACTCCTTCAGCAGTACCCTTCCTGCAAGGTTTAAGAGAGGCAAGAACTTGAAGCTCTTTCCACAAAGAGTTTAGGTTATGTTTGTAGGTTCCTTACTTTCTATTGCTTTTGTATTTCTTGGTCTCTTTTTCTTCTTGGTAATGTTCCTGTCTATCTTTTCTGATGTGACAGTCTCTCATGAAAGCACACAAAAAGTAACAAATTGAGACATGTGATGTATGAATTTTGCAGATGTCAATCTATTCCATAAGAAGGTTAGGTTTTGGGGTGAAAGTCTTTCTGGATATGTCTCTGCATATCTCATCACATATTTCTGAGAATTATTTGCCTACGTTCATTCAGTTAACTTTTTTTTTTTACTGGCCCTTTGAATGTGGTATTTTTTAACCTGGCAAACCTTCTGAGGCAAAAGTAAAAACCCATTCAAAGCAAAATGCTCTCTAAGGTTCATTTTACTGGCATTCCAGAGATTTCAATAAATCTCTTGTTCAGGTTATTTAAATTTAATTCTCAAAAGAAGTGTAGGTTTCTAAGTCACGTTGATAGTTCTGACAGTTTTCCTGCATATTTTTGCACTCTAAGTCTTTAAGGTTAACTTAATTTCCTATGATTTGCCCTTTATTTCATTCTATGTGTGTGGGAAGAATCATTCAAGGGCAAGGTCTCTAAAATGTCTTTTCAAAAATGCTGGACATATTTTATGCCAAGATTTGTTGGTCAGAGAATGTTTGCTTGGATTTTAATGTTCTGGAATATCCATAAAGATGCATGTAAGCCTATCCAGTTCCTTCTAGATATCAGCAATAAAGCGAATGTTACATTCTCTTCTTCCCCATGAAGATCCTGCCAGGTTCATCCTGCTGATGGTGTGGGTGATGAGTTGATTTCCCCCACATTCATTTACAGGTTTTGAAGGTATTCTGCTGTCTTCTGCCTTCCATTTGGACAGGGTGGAGAGCCTTATCCATAGTCTTGTGTTTCAATCCAATTACCTATGGCTTTTACTTCACCGTTACCTGGAAGAGATTCACTGATTACACCACTTGCTTCTTCAAACCCAAAGGTCATTCCTGCTCCCTCTGTTGTCTAAATCTTGAAGATGCATTGTCTGCTAACCCTTCAAGTTTTGAGCTTGTTGAGATAGACAGTGGACACTGGCTTTGGAACTACCACCGAAAGGTCCACGAGCTCTTTGAGACTAGGTAGTCCAGAAGGTTCATACCCTGGATATGCCTACAGGATTACTTTGTCATTTTTAAGTGAAGAAGAGAGGGTAAAGATAACTCCATAAGAATAGAAGTGTGCTTACTGAAAGAGTGAATCCAACTCAAGGTAGGAGCTTTGCAAAGGCTTCTATATTTGATGCTGTATTTGGGACACTGATGATTATAAGTACACAAAGGGTTGATTTACCAGTAATAGTTCCTCACAGTGACTGTACCTAGAATCAGAATCTGCAGCCTCTCTTAAATTATGCCCAGGGTTTTACTGTGAGGGAAAAGAGATGATTCACCTTCATTTCTTACTGCTGTGTTTCCCAGGCAGCTGGGAAGAACCATGTTTCTACGGATACTATGGAGGAAAAAAATTCTCCAACCAGTTGTGCAGTAGATAGTATAGTAGTGCAGATTGTATAGATAGTAACAATGTAGGGTAAGAACCCTGATACTCTGCAGCTGACTATTTTGTTCTTTAAAGAAATATTGTTTCTAAATTCTCTGTGTGTTTTAGTACACGTTTTTTCCTAGATATGACAGCATTCTCTGGACACTTTTAGGTAAAACTGTTGAATTTCTAAAACTGTAGAGAAGAATTATTTTGTTAATTCTGTTTGTTTTTAAAATTAGAGTAATAAAACACTAGAATAAAAGACTTGGAGTTACTCACTTTAGACTGAAATGGGATTGCTGCTTCTGAAACACACTGGCAAGAAGTCAACTACATGGCAAGAATGTCTCTTCAACTTGCTCTCTAGTTGAACCTATGCATTATTTTATAGTATTTTTACAGTATTTAATTTTATGGTCTTTTGGTTTACTAAACACTGTATAACGACCTCAAATGTTGCATGTCTTTAGAACATTTGCATGTTAAACTGTGCCTTTATTCTTATGTAAAGTTCTAACAAGTCAATAGGACGTTATGAAATGGCTTGTCATTTTCAAGATATACAGTATCTTTTGGGCCATTCTGTACTGCATTTTCAGTATTCAGGAGCGAAGTGAAAAAGTACCACCACTGAAACTTATATTGCAACATGGTAATGCTTCCAGGCTTTCTCCTTATCCTTGTTATTCTAATTTGCATTGCAGACTAGGGATAAGCAGATTTTGAGGCCATTTAAACATTGTTCTCCTTGAAATAACTCTTAAGTACCTTCTATCACTAGTTTGTTTTTTCCCCCTATTAACCTAGGGTCTGTTAAAACATGATGCGTGTGCTGATTTTTGTAGTCTGTTAGTGATTAAAATTGTACAACAGAACTTCAGAGAAAGTAAGCAACTGAAGACTCTTGTGGTTTTCCTTTTTTGAGAGATAGCTAGCAGGTTTTTTGAAGGAGACCTTGTGTGTCTATGGCACCAGTAGTCTGATCTGTTTAATAAATTGGTATAAGAAGTAGAGAAGCATTTAGTATCTTTTGGAGGTAGAGCTAAGACTTATGTGAAGAAGTTCCAGATGTCGGTCTTCTGAATCCCAGTGTCATCTTCATAAATACTTGGTTTATTTTTAGTGACTCCTTCAAAATTTCACATCCCATTTCCAGTTCGAGTACATAAAATCTTTACTGATGTACTGACACTTTATTTAGTGCTCATCTATAACAGGCTTTACTTCTTCCCTCTTAATTTTTTTATATTTATTCTATTAACTTGGAATTGAAAGTTCCCCTTGTAAAGATGGTCATAAAAAAAGTCTTCAGTAAGTAATCCATTACTTATTCGTATCCTTTGGTTCTAATAGATACAAAGAAATCCTTAAAAATGTGTTTGCAAACCGTGAGGAAATCAGAAAAGAATACCTCAAGTTGGAAATGCGACTGAAAGAAAACACACTGAAGACGTATTACCAGAAACAATGTCATGAACAAATTCAGCTGATGTGCTCTGAAGAAAGAGTAGAAAAGGTGAGTTTTCTATAATGTAATACAAGGTATCATCTCTCTTCATTTTGCTATACTAGTGTACAAATTTTGCTTAAGTAATTATATAATTAGTTAATGCTTAAATATTTAATTAAAATGGGACACACAGATTATCACTCACATAATATTTTCTGACATTAATACGGAAAATGTAGTAGTAATGCCAGGTGTGCTATTTTTTTCCACACTGCAGAAAACTGTAGATGCACTTATTGCTGCCAATTGTGAAAACTTTTCAAATTGTCCTTATGTAGGCTTGATTGTCATAGTAACTTATGATCTGACTAGACTTGAGAGACTCATGGTGCTCTTGTCCAAAACCCAAGCATGTTAATGTATGTATGGTACAGCCGTTGAAGCTGTTATCAAGCTGAGAAATCCATTTGTGTTTCATAAGGAAAAGCATGGACCTTGTGCTAAACAAGATGGATTCTTATCATTGATGTTTTCAGTTGTCACCAGGAAAATGTTTGGATAGCTGCTTAAGGACAGAATCATGTGAACTGAAATAATTACATTTAGTTGCCTTAAATTTCAAGAGAAGAATTTGGGGGCTAAGTATGAACAATTGCTGTTGTGCAGCATTAAATGCTCATGTCTTTCTAGAAGAATCAAAGTATAAAAAAGTAACCATGGTTAGAAAGTATCTTAATTTTTCTGATAAAGTCAGCTTAAAATGTTTTTGTAGATATGAAGTTGGGGGGGGGGCTGATTTTGCTTAGTCACAGTAACAATCTGCATTTGGCTGAAAATGATAGTTTACCATATGACTATTTTTTTCCCAGTGAATCACACGAAATTTGGTCCTTAAATAAATGTCAGAGTGAAAAATATATCACGCGTTTTTGCTTGTCATTAATGAAGATATTTCAAGTGACTAATGTGTTCTAGAATTCTCTTTTATTCTGTAGAAACTCCGAAGTAATATTTTCTATCTGTACCATATTTTTAAATGCTGCTTACAATGGAACATAGCTGTATCTCTATTCATAATGAGAAGTTATACCTTCGTACGCTCTATTTCGTACAAATGTTTTTTATGAGCTGATCCAACTTTTGTGTTAACAGTGCTGCACTGAAATGTTGGTTTTGCCATTAGTTAACTTATACATGTGATTTGTTAAGGGTCAAGAGTCACTGTCCTATAAGTACAATGCCTTATTTATTAACAAGAGAAAGTCACTGTAATGGTAAAATTAAATGTCCTTTTGTGACTACTTTGGAACAAATTGGATTTTAATTTGGCATCCAGTCATTTGATTACCAAAGTGACTGCTCACATTTCCCTTGTGCACTATAATGGTTCTGTTCTTCCTTGTATTTTTACATGTTTGCTGTTTTCCTAAATGCCTCTGGGTTTTCTCTCTGTAAAATACACTTTTAGGCCACAGGGGTATTTCTGAAATATTAATTTTTAAGGGAAAAATTTTACTTATGAAGTATTTTCTCATCTTACACTTAATTGTTTGTGCTCAGTAACTAGATATAATAATGATTTTAGGTAAGTTAACACGAAGCGAATGATATCTTATTTATACTGGAACAACCCCAGTTTGAATACTTTAATTCAAAACAATAATTTCAGAAAGAAGGAAGAAATTAGGTTACCTTAATCTCTGTTCTTACAAATGCTTTCTTGTTGCAAAAATTTTGTCACAATTTATCTTGTGAAATTCAGTCCATCCTGGATGAGTAATAAATAATTTCCATTTTCCACATAACTGCCCCTGTTTCCAGCTCTTTTAGAATGGATGCTGTTTACGTTGTCTTGCCTAATGCCTGTCCTCCACTCTTGTTACCTGTATTTCTGCATCTGTGGTGTTTTCCTATTGCAAGCTAGGTATCAGCTGCAGCAGTGTTAGCCAGAAAACCTTTGTGCCAATAGGAGAACGTGTATAGAGGATTCCTCTTTGTATGGAAACATAAAAAGTTAGTATGTACCCCTGTGTTATAGTTACTTTGAACCATCTTGCTGAGTTTGAAGAAGTCTACTCAGTTTTGACCTATTTTATCTTGAAGCTGTCTGCATCAGTCATGGAATCTGTTTTACAATTTTTTTATTTTTAAAGACATGGCAAAAAACTGCTGGTACTTTGATAGGCTTTAAAAAAAGTATATTTGATTTAAAATCACTTCTCCATTTCTGATTGCCACTTTAACATTATTTTTACTATTTGGAAAAGGAGCATATTTCTGGAAAGCAGTCAGTCTATCTTGGTTTCTAAGCTTTTCTGCTTACTGCAATTGCCCATGCTGGATCCAAAAATGCTTGTTGAATATGTCCCAGTTCTTCAGCCTGGGAGGAACGATATCTCTTGTGACTTTTTTTTTCAACTACAAAACAGAATAGCAACCAAGTATCTTGCCTAGGACTACATGTGCTCCAGAGGTTGTGTACAGCTAGTACACATAACCATATTTTTTCTGTTGTAGCACATCAATGTAACATATCCTTTCTTCCTGGGAACCTATGGGACAGGTTCATCAAATGGTGGGATATCGTCAATACCACCTTCAATCCTAATACCTCTCCTGCACTGTGTAAAAGCTGAAGTATGCAAAACAAGGCATTTGAGTTTCTCTGCTTCAGCAGTCCTGAAAGCTCTCCCCTAGTCTCAGAAGGAACTCCCTCCTTCCTCTCCAAAGGTCATTGTGAGCTTTAGTCTGACAGCTAACTCTTCCTCCTGGTACTTTCCCTAAAGAGCTGGTCCTTTAAAAAGTGACTTTGTATTCTCTGGATCCTCTATCATCTTAGCAGATAAGACACACTAAAGAGAAAGCAAAGTGAAATTCTGGCCAGAATCTAGTCTTTGACCTGGTAAGTTGCCTGGAGCACACATGTAGTTCAGTTGTCTGCCATGCTGGTTCTGTGTTCTGCACGCCAGGTGTTGAAGTAAGCATTTTGAAAAGTCAGTTTAAGAAATGCAATGTGCACCTCTCCACATACTGTTCCTGTTTTCTACAGTATGTTCAGAAGGGCACCTTTGTGCAACGTTAGGGAGGTATATTCAGAGCTTCTTATGACGTTTTATAATAGAACTAATTTGGCCTGCTATTCTAAATATGTAGATTTATTCTAATTGATGAAGTTTTCATTTAGAGTGTTCATTTTGGAACATATGGTTGTAGAGATTTAGGTTATATAATTTTTAAAAATTAACTGGGTTCTGTATGTTTGTTTTTGTTGAATGTAGCAATATACTTGAAATGTTTTGTAGTTTTTTGTTTGGGTTTTTTTTAACTAACTAAAGTTTAGTCATAGCTGAACTCTGTGAACTCTATCTAAAGTTAATGTTCTCTATGACTAGTTGAGTTAGTGACCTAATTTTTAAAGTATATGCAAACTATAGTTGTCCTCTGAATAGAAAGAGTCTCCTTTGCCTTCTTAGGATGCTACCTCATTCATATCCAGCTTGCTGTTGCTGGTTTTGTGCCTTTTTGTTGTCAGATTTCAGAGAATCGTCAGAAGAATTTTGATGCTTGAAGATAGAGGGTTTTCCTTTTGCCAAATACTTTATCCTTTAGTGGGCTTTTTCTAGGACATACTGCATTAGGAAAACAAAGCAGATAGAATTCCTTCTTCGTATTCATGCATGAGTTACTAGAAATTACTAATTTATGTTGTATCTAGAAGTGTGTTTGTCTGTATATGCACATGTAGTTTTTCCAGTCTTTCCAACTTGGTAATTATGGCCTAGAACAGAAATTGATCAAATCAATGTATTATTCTTTAAAGGAATAATTAATCAAATGATTATATTCTCTGTTGTAAGGGCTTCCAGGGAAAAAAATTTGAAAATGTTGAAATGTAATTCAGAATTCAGTAATGCCTGTAAGGAGACTGTGCTACTTCACTTTTATTAAACTGGTCAAAAATGCAAAATGTTTCTTATGCCCAGTTGAGTATAAAAGTATGGAAAAAAATTTTTTATATAGAGATGTTTCTGAACATCATTTGAAAGTTTTCCCCTTAAATGCTGATTTTTAGGCCACTTGCAAGCGGGATCAAAGGCTTGCAATGCTTAGAACCCACCGCGTACACATGCAGAAGAAGAAAGAAGAGGAGATCGAACACTTTGAGGAAAATACCAATTGGCTGCATCGTGTTGAAAATGAAATGCGCCTCCTGGGTCAAGATGGGTGTATTCCGAAGGTAAAATGCCTTTCACTTCAAGGACAGCTTTCATGCATTGTAGGCAACATCAGACTATAGTTAAGAATATATTTCCCCACCCCTGCCCCCTTCGTCTTGCCATGCTTCTACTCATGGCTTCTGCTTTAATTCTTTCAGGGTGGCTTCAAATTCTAGTGTTAGCTATTTCCGTTCTTCTGCCCCCTAAAAGTACTTCATTGTTTGTGCAAGTATTCCTTGTTCGTGAAGGTATACAATTGCATACAAAAATGATGCTAAAGGGGAATAAGTATGATACGGCTGAGCAGTTCAGATGGCTGCTAGAGAATTGATCCTGCTCCTGGCCATACACTTCTATTCTTGCCTGTACAGTAGCTCCTGATGCTCGTCTAACCATGTGACAACCTAATTCTTAGCCTGGCCAAAAAAACCCACCTTTTCGGGGTGCTAGGGGAGGAGTGGGAAGGGGGAAAGAGGTGGGAAGTTGTGTTCTCTGCCAGTTTTAGCAAGCAGAGTCAGCTCAGTGCAGCCTCAGACAAGCACCAGAGCTGGCAGAAGGGAAGGGAGGAAAGTCTGTGCAGGAAGAAGAGGAGGAAAAGAAAGGTGGGAGGTTGTTCCTCCCTGCCTTTTAGTTTCAGCCAGCAGTTGGAGTGGCTTAAATGATAGTGTAATGAGCACTTACGTGACACATATAGTGGAATATATTTCAATACTGTACTTTTATTGGGATGACTACAATTTGTTGATACCTTAAAAGAAATTAACTTTAGATGTTTCAAACAAGATATTGGCATCTCAGGAAGATGACTGAATACAGTGAAGACTTGTCCTAGACAATGTCACTGAAATTGAGATATGGAGCAAGTGCACAGGAAGAGAGGCAAGCATATTTTTGGGCATGCATAGATAAGCATACATGTGTGCCTGTTGGATTCTTAATGCTAATTACAGCACACCCACTGTTGGTCAAAGGAAATCTACAAAGCAATATTTATGCATGTGAATAAGAATCGAACAATTCATACTTTTCTACCATAAAACTTTATTATAATAATATAGATCCACTCCACCTTTACTTTTCAATATAGGATGAATTAATATTATTTTCAGTTTAAATTTTAGTTTCTCACTTTCAGTTTGATGTCCAGTTGTTTGGTTTTTTCTTGCTAATTTCCCAAGGAACTCTGTAAAGATCTGCAGTGTTGCCATTTAAACCTAGAAGTTAAGGACCTGAAAGCCCAGATTGAGCACATGTTATCTCTGGTGTCCCTTCAAGATCAGCATTATAAGCAGACAGAAAAGTAAGTATGGTTTCATAGCAGGCCTGATAACACTTCTATTCTGACATCTGTAACTTCAGAAGACACATTGACGTATCTATAGAATTTAGTTTTAGTTGAAACAGAAGCCAGATTTTTTCAAGCTTTTTTTTTCTGGGTTAGAGTCG
Organism: Calonectris borealis; assembly: GCF_964195595.1. Taxonomy (NCBI): domain Eukaryota; kingdom Metazoa; phylum Chordata; class Aves; order Procellariiformes; family Procellariidae; genus Calonectris; species Calonectris borealis. The sequence goes on from NC_134325.1 coordinate 14,504,356, forward strand.
TGTTTTCTCAAGCAAAAAGATATGTAAAATAATAATCACTTCATAAATATTGGTCTGTACCCACCATTGTTTAATAGAAACTGCAGGGATACTCTAGTGCTTCTTATTTCTATTTAATTTTCTTCTTTGCATAGTCTTTACAAATTGTTCAATAGATCACGGTGTCTTATTTTCCTCTTCTGTGTTGAATAGCAGTATTGGTTTTTTATAAGTGTTTGTGTTCTCTTTTAATTCCTTGCATTGTAGACATTAATTTACCTGTATTAAAAATTGTTACCATTAAACTCTTATATAGCTAGTCAGACTGAAAAAAGCTGAATTTGCAGGTAAGCATCAGCTCTTTTTCTATTATCAGTCTCTTGAAAATGTTGGAGACTAGCTTTCAGAGTGTGACATTAGGAATAGGAAGTAATTGCAAATCTGTTCAGTAAATAAGTATGTTAAATTTATAATTAAATCATTCCAAAATGAAATAACCAGCTTTTCTTCCTCCTTTGGAGAAGAGGCTATTACCATAAATGTTACAAAAACTAATACATAAACCTGCAAAACTGAAAGCAAAATTTTTAAAGCTACGTTGTTAGTAATGACAAAGTTGCTTCTTTGGGTTTTTATATACATATCCCTTTCCCTATTGCTTGAACCTACTGTTTAGTCTTGCCACAGTTAATGAATTCCTGTGTTCGGGTAGAATTCCTAAACTTTTGTCACTTTAATTTGGTTTGCAGTTGTGTGTGGATCTTAATGTATTCCATTCTTTAATTAAAGATCCCAGTATCTAAATTTATTTGGACTAGGCTTCTGATAAGGTTTTATACACATCTAATTAAGATGTGCTTGGCTTAAACCACGTTATTTGGTTTATACTCTTTTTTTTATCTGATACTTAATTTTAGAAAGTCAGAACTCAATTGAGATATACTGACTGTATTTCTGTGGTGTTTGAGGGACTGAAGATCTTGGACACTGAGTTAAAACTATACTTAGTAAATACCTAGAGTGAAATACAAGATTTTGCAAAAAAGAAAAATCACTCTACTTAGTCATGAAAACTTACTCTCAGTGTTATGGTATTCCCCAAAAATAAATTAAAATAAATTACACAGCAGAACTTGGTGGGGGGGGGAAGGAAGGCAACAAATCCCTCGTATTCCTAATAGTGGCAGTGCTAGTAAGGATCAGATTAGTTATGACTTAGTCATTTAGTCTTGCCTCTTGTTGTTTTACAGAGTACTAAATACTTTGCTTCCAGTTCTTCGCAAGCAATACCTGACTTTGAAAGAAGCTGGGTTGACAAATAATTTAACTGAGACTGAATTTGGGGAGGTTGAGCAGCTGATTCAAAGACAAAAATCAGTAGTTTGGGCTGACCAGACTGAAGAAAATGACCAAAATCAAAACCATGAACTAGAGTTGTCATCTATCTTTGCATTCCCACAACTTGTGAACAGACCAAACACCCCATGCCGTAAGTATATAATTAATTTGTTCTCTGTTGGAAATACTTTTAAATGTCTCCTGCAAAAGCTATGTCATCCATAAACACAGTGGATGCACACTTCTGCAAATATTGAAGCCAAATGTAAAACGGAGCCTCAGACCCACTTTCTATAAATTATATACCATTCTTAATTGGATATAGGAAATAAGTTTACTTTTTCAATGGCTAGACACACTCTGCCAACAGATAACTCCCTTATTCTCTTGTTTTAACATACTCCATGTATCAATGGTGCTAGATCCTATGAGTGTTAGTAATAATTCCACTTGAATCTTTCACATGACATTGATGGAAAAGGCATCATAGTGTCAATAAGTATTATAATTCTATTAGTGATTCGAAAACTTAGGCAGCTATTACAGTTTTGCACAGTTTGAAGTAATAGCTATGACGGGGGTGAGACTTTCCGTTAATTGCTGAATTTCCCGTTAATTCCAGGCTGACCTGGAATCAATTTAGTACAATATTTCATAAGTTTATTTTTCCAAGAATCAAAAGAGTGACCGTTTATACCATGGAATTGACTGCTTTGCTGTATCCTGATGGCCCCATTTCTTCCCCGTAACTCTTATGTTCCAGCCAAACACTGGAACAGGCTTCCTAGAGAGGTGGTCGTTGCCCCAAGCCTGCCAGTGTTTGAGGCATTTGGACAATGCCCTTAACAACATGCTTTAATTTGGTCAGCCCTGAAGTGGTCAAGCAGTTGGAATAGATGATCGTTGTAGGTCCCTTCCAACTGCAATAGTCTATTCTATTCTAGTCTATTCTCTGTAGCTGTCTTTTCTTCTTTAGCTGTAAAGTGAGTTGCCCTGGAGTGTAGCCTGGGTGAAAGGGAGTGAAGAATAGATGACAGGCAATATCTCAGCCTGATAGTGCAGCTGCTGTGGGCCAATGCTTGTATCTTGTGCTCTGGATAAGCAGCACTCAATACACGGGGCTGTCTGATTACAGCTAAGAATCCATAAGAATGAGAGACACCCATAGGTAACAAGCGAAAGGCAGATAAATAATACTTCAGCTTCTCAAAGGCTGGTAGTCATGGAAGAGCATTGACCCCTGGAGTACTGTGAAATTAGTTCCCTGCTTCCCTTAGCTTTCTTCCTCTATACAGCTCACTCCGGGGTTGAGAATTATTCTGCCAAAACCACTTATTACCTCTCTTCTCATTAAGTGTGTATGTGATTTTTGGCATATGTTTGTATCACTGTTGATCGTACCAGATAGTTGATTCCCAGTATTTCACCGTCCGCAAGGTAAAGGTCAGACTGTGCTGAGGATGGGCTTGGGGTTTTTTGGGGGGGTAAGGGGAGGTGGGGTCTTGGTGTTGGGTTGGCTTTGGTTTGGAGGGTTTTTTTTTTGGGAGGGGGGTGGTTTTCTGAGGGAAGGAAAAGAAAGTTTGCAGATTTGCACGATTATACTTCCTGTTCTGCTCGTGCTAGTCAGGGATTCAGCAAGGTTGAAAGCAGTTACTGGCTTGCCCGTTTCTGCTTCCTGCTTGGAGTGAGGGCAGTGGACCTCAGTGAGTGGCAGCATTCTTCCACTCTGCTCCATTCTCATTTCCCATGTAGAAAGAAATTGGATATGATCTTGGATTGCTGGCAACCTTTTGGAAAATTATGGTAGAGATAATTATCTGCATTTTGTGGGATGCGTTCGTTAGGAACCACGATGCTACTGTCATATCACAATGGAAGTATATTCTGCAAAGCTTTATGAAAGGCGTTAAAGTAAAAGGTAGTGGGTTTATTTCTTGTTTTATCTCTACTTTTAAACAAAAAGAAGAATACCGTTTTTAAAACTGGTTTTCTAGTCTGTTTATTCTGTCATGGCAAAGCAGATTAGTGAAGGGTTTGGAGGTAGGGATTGTTTCCTGTCATAACTCACCTGAGAATTCAAATACTGTAACATTATATTTTCAGTGCTACAACACTGGAATCATAAGTGCTAGCAGTTCTGATTACAAAAATCACCCCATTCTTATTTCAAATCATGTTTCGTGTATATGCGTGTACATATGTGTGTGTATATATATGCCTGTATTTTCATTTATAATTTGGACTGTTATTATCTGCCTGAAATTTGTTATTTTTTTATTATATAGAAAAAACCCAAACCCCTAAAAAATGGCATTTATGACATGTTAAGATTGGATTTGTGGAAGTATAGGTCTGACTGAAAAAGGAAAGAAATACAAACTTCTCTAAACCACTTGTAAAATAAGAATTCAAGACTCATGTGCAATGGGGTTTTCACTTGGAGATCGGTATTGTGTATGTGCAAGACAAATATGAAGCCATGCTCCTAGCTGGTATTTATTTTATATCATAGGCATATTTTTTTATATACTTTTTTTCCTTTTAGAGGGACTTTTTTTTTCTTGCAGAATAGGTAGGGAAACATACCCAAATACAGATCCAGTAAACTGTATAATATACTTTGTAACTAAATATTAATTGTAGAGATTCTGTCTTGTCATATGTGGTTTATCATTGTTGTGAATTTTAATTCCTGACGTTAGTAAGCTTCATTAGAGTTCTCGATTAATCTGTTCCACCTTTCTTGAAGTCCAGTATTGTAAGAGGCCAGATCTGTTCTTACTGAAATTAACACTAAAATAACTGTTAATGAAATTGCACATGAACTTTTAAGGCATAAACATTTCACTCCATTAAAATCATTAGACACAATTTGAGGGGTTGTCTTGAAAGTCTTATGTAGAGGTTTTCCAATTATTCTCTTGTTCTAAATGTTGTTGAACTGTATGTTCACCTATGTAAATGGACACCATATTTTTCAGTTAAGATGGACTTTTTTCAGCTGTAAATGGTGTCTTTGCCTGAAGATGTCCATACAAATCTTCTGTGTATTTTTATTTTTGTTTACTTGTTGTTCTTTGGAAAAGGAAGTAGGACATATTACTTTCCCTCCTTTCCCCCTCTTATTAAATGCAGGAGAAAACATGGTAGAAACAACTGTCCTCCAAATTTTGTAACTTTTACAGGAAAGGTTATGATAATTTCTAACACGACACTTCTCAATTTTTTTTTTATGCTCTTCATCTGATTGTGTGCTCTTTCCATTTGCTTTTGACTCGTTGTATAAATGCGTTGATACTTTTAGGGGATGTTGCCAGGACTTTTTTTCCAAATTACTGAAGATTTTTAATCTTCACAAAGAATCTACTTCTCTCTCTCATTGGCAGCTTAAGTCGGTGAGCAAACATAAAATAAGTTTTCTTCAACAGCTTTTTTTCCCCTCAATACTGCTTGTTAGTGTAAGACTTACTATTCAGTAGGTAGCCATTGTTGTACAAAAATTTCTAAACATAAGTCATTGTGCAGAATAAGACGTATTGCTACTAGGTACTAAAGTACTGGCAACTTGACATTAGACATTTGAAATTGAGTTGGAATTGAATTGAGAATTGGCTTTGTGTACTGGAAGAAGTTAAAATAAAGTTCTAAAAATGATTAATTGGACATTCAATTATTGAATTTTAAAACATTGAGATAACAAGTGAACATGAACAGTAGCAGCTCTGCTCAGAAAAAATAAACTCTTTTCAAACAATATTTTTTACAGTATCATTTTAATATTAATGTGTCCTTACCTAAAATGCTACTGGTGTTGACACAATCATTTCCATACATCCTGGGAGGTGTGGTGGAAAAAAGTAATCCACTTACCAGTGCTTTAAAAAGTTTTCTGTTGAACACAAAATAATGCAATGAAATAGCTCTTCTTCAATTGTTTGTTTGGATTCACATCTAAAATATTTTGAACTATTAGCTGATATTATGTTATAGAAATCCATTTCTCTTGTGTAGAGTGTATATAACAAACTACAAAGAAAAAAACCATAAACCAGAAAAAATACATTAGCATAGGAAAATGTAAAGTAGTACAAGGGCAACATCCCAATCAGAAATAGGAAGGATGTAACAATTTCTTTTTTCCTTTAAAGATGAAATAAATTATTCAAGAATCCAATTCCTTCTCCCTAAAGTCATCTCAGAAGTATGCTTGGCAAATGTTAGCAAGAGCTGACCTAAGAACATAGTGAAGAAATAAAAAAGATGATTTATACAGATCTCCTCACACCTTTGGCGCATTGATATTTTATTATTTATAATTTGTTCAAGATGTTGGGAAGGAAATAGTGTTTTGCACCAAGATAAAAAAAAAAAAAAACACATTAGCCACGTGCTACACAGTGGTCATTATTCCTCATATAAAAATCCATATTTCACATATAACATTATTGCATGGACTTCAACTTGTCAGCAGGAAAGAGCAATGCAGTTCATTTCTTGTGATTTGGTCCTTATTTTTCATGTTATAAGTTGAGAGCAGTAATTTTTTTAAATCTCCCATTTGATATAAATATATGTTGCCTTATGTTAGTGTCTCAGGGGTTTCTTTTCTAAATAATCTGGGGGAGAGGGCAGAAAAGTTAATTGGTGGCAATGCAATGTTTCTTTCATATGAAACGTAAGCATATAAGAGCATTTAAGAGGAAGAGTGTACTAGTCTGCTGGTAAAAAATGTGACGTATTGCTTTTGAACCTATGTTAACACATTTGAAAGTATTTTTTGAGATAAAATCCCTCTGCAAAAATGAGATGCTACTTATGTAGAAAACAGTAAGATTTATGAGGAAAATGTAAATTCCTCTTTAGTGTAAGCTTATGAGGTTAATAATTAAATATCTTTTGTTGAACTCAAAAGTATCTAAGGATGTATGCAGTATACATGTGTTATCCATATTTGAAAATCTCATATTCATTAACAAACTACAAGTTACTGTTTAGTCACTATGCATTTGAAATGGTAGTGATGCAGAAAAACACCTGCACTTAAAGGAAACTGCTGAATTCTGCATGTCATAAAACATGAGGCACTAATCATTGCAGAAACTTTTTTAATGACACTATAACTTTTTGCTGGCAGTCTTTTTGGAAGGAGCCATGACATTGTTCAAATGCAAATGAATTGTTATTGAGTCTTTTCACATAGAAAATAAAATGCTTTGTCATATAAACACATTTTCTGATTTTGAGCATTGTCCCCAAAAGGCTGAAGCAGCTGAATCATTTTGGTAGAATAGGAAAAGTTGTGAAAGCAGGGCCTTAACTTCTCAGGGTTTTCTTTGGAATTAACTACATTCGAGTATCTCTTCCTGAAGAAGGAAGTCAAACTAGTAATTGAAGTGGAAAAAACATCTAAAAATAGTAAAGGGAATGACAGCAAAGGTGAAAGGGTAGGGATTTTTATTCGAGCTTTTGTTGAAAGTCTCTTACAGAAATAAGTTTTGAAAAATATATTCCAAATGTGCTTAGTTTATTGTATGAAGTGGTTTTGATATTACCTTGTTATAAGATTCTTCTTTCTATCAGGAGTTTCAAAATACCAAAGAAATTCAGCTGAATTCCTCCCTTTGTTTCTAGTGAAGATTTCTTCCTTGGAAAGCGTCTCCTATGTATTAAACAATATAAAGTCATAGTGGGAGATGAAAAGATCAAGATACTCTCTGGCCATTCATTCAACATCTGTTTCTATGGTCAAATTATCAAGATAGTCAATTCTTGTGCTTAAAAACTCTGATTTTTAGAGAAACCTAATTAAAGCTCATAAGTTTTGCCAAAGCACATGTAGCGCTTCACTACAGGAATAGACCTCTTTCTATCTTGTTTTTCCTGAAACCTTTGAAACCTTTAAACACTTGTAAAACGTCTTGCTCTGAGAGTCATTGATGTACATTTCTAGCTTACTGTGTTAATCAGCAACCTCGTCCAACCAAGTAATATTGCTTAGTCATCTCTATCTACAGTAGCACTATCATGGGTACCAGAAATAGCTCTCAAAATTCACAGATTGTCCTAAGCTAATGTTCCTTGCTCTTCTGGTTTGTTTAGACAGTGCCATATTAACACAGCTATGCACGACAAGTAATTTGATCTAAAAAACAATTTTGCAGTGCATGCTAAGACGCTCTACGTGTAATGATTCAAGGAATATTTTGTAAAGAACCTAACAGAGTATCTAAATCTTAAATTTCTGATTGCGCTTATTTTATGTGGTTTTTCTTCCTCCACCACTTCAGGATTTTTAAAATAAAATTTAATACCCTCAAGTTTAATCTAAAATGAAACATTTGAATTAACTTTTATTTTCAAGTTGTTCAAGTAAAAATAATTTTAAAAGATTTAAACCACATTAATTTATCCCACAGTGTATTCACATTATACTTTTTAAAATATTTTTTCCTTGGTAATTTAATTTTTGTTTCTTAAAATATGACTGAAAACACATTGTTTTCAGAACCTCTACTCTTGTTCACTTTCATTATGAGGCCTTAACATGGAGTTTCCATAACATGTCTTAACCATACTTTCTACTCTATATTAATAGGGAAGATGTTTTTTTTAAACAATTGTTCCATCAATGTAAACTCCTACTTTAAAGATCCACCCATACTACTTATTCTGACCATAATTATAAATTAGAATTGTTGTTTTGTAGAGGAAAAGCTGATTTTCCACTATCATTTTTGTTTACAAATAAGTTAAAAAATTAGATTAAGCTTGTGTATGCTTCATGAAACCATAAATGTGCAACCTCATGAACAACTCAACTATTTGTATCAAGTAAAGCCCAAGCAATGAAAACAACGGAAGATCATTTAAAAATGTATTCGGGCCCCCATTCTTGGGTGTTGGTTAATGGAGGGCCATACAGTTTTCATAGAGTATGGACTGATGGGTGGAGAGCTATGACTGGTATTTGCAAGTATTTCTGTGAATGGGAAAGTTCTTGGCATTGTTTCAGGCATCCCATTTCCAGAAGCCTTACTGTACATTACCATTGAGAGAATGGAATTGATTTACAGGAAAAAAAAGAAAAGGCATCCATTACCTCCTCTTGTCACAAACATCCGGAAGTGAAGTCAATTTATTATTATTTTGCATGGCAGGAAAAATTGGGGTGTAGTTGTATGTAGTGAAAGACTTGATTAACAGTAGGAAAAACATGTGTCTTGTATATAGGAAAGATTTGTCCTGTATTGAGCAGCTTTTTCACACTGTCCTATGTGATCTTTTTTTTCTCATGCTGTGTAAAATAGCACACCTGACCACTGGGATCCACAAGAATGCAGTCTGGATTTTAGCCTTTTTCAGTTCACAGCTGCTGTTTGTGAAACTGTTGTGAAACTGGCCATCACAGTGATGCCTTTGGGTCACGTGAATATTAAATAATTGAAATGCATTCACTAGATCTCATTCGCAATTTGGAATTCCATGAGTCAGTTGTTAGAAGAATCAAAATGTATGATTAGTATTGTAAATGGATCAATCATTGGTAGCCCAGAAATGTTTATTGAAATGAATACATTAATATTTGATTTCACTTTAGCAGAACAACCTGGTAGACTTAATTTAGTACGGTTTCCAGAAATAATCCCCTTATGCATGTATTAACATGAGTTCCAGAAGAAGAGAAGTCTTGGCCATTATTTTTGTCCCAAACGTCAATTAGAACTAACCCAATTCATCAGAGTCGTCTTATCATGAACTCTACTCACTTTTGCTGTGACTCATGTTTCACAAATACTGCATTCTGCTTTTTATATTAACTCACAGGGCTGTAAATATCTAATATTGCTGTGTTTCTCTCTTGATAAATCAGTTGTTCTGAGTAGTCTTTTGGGACAGATAATACAACAAACTAATGACCAAAACCACCTCATACTGTTTGATGGGGGATGGTTGGTCAGCAGAGGATGACTTTTCTTTTTAATTTCCAAGTGAATCTCTTAAGAAAATTAATATCTAAAAGAATACTGAGAATACTGACAATTATATTTTATAATCATCAGCCTGAAATTAAAGATCAGCAAATATGTGCTCTATTCTCCAAAATATATTTGGAATAATGTTTATTTTTGAAGAGAAGCATTGTAGCTAAAAGCACTAGCTAAGGAAATACACCTTCTAAATTTTTCTTTTAAGCCACTCTATCAGGTTAACTGCAGATGTTTCTGTAATGTATATAGTGATTCATTTTTGTATATGAAATAAAAAGTAAACTTAGTATCACTGAATCATGATGATCATTCTGATGCAAAAGATTGAACTGGCCATAAAATGTGAAGCAAATACAAACTATAAACATTATAACTTCCCTGTCTTACTATGGAACAGGTTTGGAGATTTTCTTTGGAGTTGGAACATGTTTGTCTTTCAGTAGAAAAGTAATGACAACACGTAATGATTAGCATTAGACATCCATTCAGGAACTATTTAGATTTGTTCTTTAAGAAAATATGAATAGCCATACTTGATCCACCACTACGTTGTCTTCGGTACCCTGTATTTAGTAGTTGCCAGTATCATACTCCTAAGACAGACAGCGATAACAGGGTAAATCTAGAGTCAGCTGTCTTGCAGTTTACAGTTCCAGTGCAATGGGAAATCCCATTGAACCAATCACATGTAGTAGATATCTTCTAAGTTTATCAAATCTGTATTTTGTTACCCATTTATACTTATGGGCTTTGCCACAGCACGCTGCAGTGAGTTCAACAGTATAATTGTTCTGTGGGAGGTAAGTATTGTTCCTAGTGTTAAAATTAGTATGTGATATAAATGGGGTATCTACTATTCGTTACTGCAAGAAATAAAATAATTCCTTATTAACCTCATCTGTGATATTTTATTAATGTACTATATATTACCTCAGTTATTCCTAACTAGGAATGTACTCTGTTGTCTCAATTTTCTGTGTTTACTCATTGGAATATTTAGGCAATAAGATAAAGCATGTGCTAAAACATATAACATACACATACATCCCACCTACAAGCCCTCAACAATATCATGTTAAAATTGAGTATCCTGGGAGAAAGCATTGCTTAAAATTGTCATACAAATACTTTGGTTTTAGTAGGCATGACCTGCTATGAAATGAATGTCTGTTCTGTGTTGCTTTAGTACTGGAAGTTCGTATTTGCCACATATAACATTTAAGTCCTTTGTTCTGGAGCTTTTTCTTTTTCCCTTCTTGGAAAGGACTTAGGGGAACTAGTTCTCCCTAGTTTTAGCTGTCCCATTGCAATAAGCTATGTAGTGACAGATGACCGCATGTTCTAGAATTGTTTGCTAAAATATTCAGTGCTTGTTTAGACAAAATTATGCTAAAATTGTATGAATTTAGTATTTAGGAGAGACAAGGTATGGTGTTTCAGTTTGAGGCATATTACTTTTTTGTCAGCTTGTGGTACTAAATTTTCTCTTTCAATAAGAATTTTTGTATATATAAATCTTAAAGTATGCCTCTGAATATCAATGTTTTTAATAATATTGAGTAGCCTTCAAAGTATTTGAAAATAGGTTCTTGCCAAAAAAAAAATTAATGTGGTGGGTTTTTTTAAGGAGAAACACTTTTGATATCATGACCATGTGAAGTCATTTGAAATCTATAGGAGTAGTGTTTTTGTAGCAGCTATTGTTGTCTGAGCCCATTTTATTTAAACTTCTCAGTGGCAGCTATTAAAAGCAGCTGCAAATAATTAGTAACTGGCTTCAATATCTTGCTTCCTTATTAAGACAGAAATAAAAACACTGGCATTCCTTTATTTTGTGGGTTTAAATGTTTTTCTTGCTGTATTTATGTTTACTTTATCGCTCCAAACAGTTATGATCTATACTGTGTAACAGCAAGCTAACATAAAATTCGGGTGTTGGGGTTGGTTTTTTTGTAACATCACATTTGGTTTATGTTATTTAGTGAAACCAAGTTAAATATGATGTTACTAGTGATGTTTTTTTTTTACTTTCTTGTTTACTGTGTTAGGAGCAACTTAATGCTTTCACAAAAAGCTTTGAGAAGGGACACTTCTTGAATATTTTATATGCTTTCCAATACTTAACTGGCAAGAAAAGCTAGTTTTGTTTTAACTTTGTTTTACAATGAGTTTCATTCCAGAAATAAATAGATTTTAAAAATACGTCTGGGTTTTTACTAACAGCTTATATTTGCCCTATATAGAATTGCTGCAACTGTCTTTTTATTAATGTACTTGTATTACAGTATGAAATACTGTTCATTAAGATGAAATTCAACAAATTATTAATGTTGGCAATACTTTGTGTTCTTTACCTATCTAGTTCATGGTTTAAATGCTTGCATTTACAGTTAGTTTAAAAATGCTTCCAGTATTTAGTCCTGGAGAAGCTTGGCACTCTCACCAAAATGTTTCTCCATCAGACTTCCTTCCTAGTAACTTTAGGACATTAGCAAAACCTCAGTGTCTTACAGTAAGCAAACTTTCTGAAACTGGAACCTCCCTGTCCTAATGTGACAACAGACAAGTAGAATTCTAACCATTATTTTTCCCGAAACACACACTTTCAGATGCATATAAGCAGGAGGAAAACCTAATAAATTAATATTTGAAAAATTGTCCTGAAATGTTTAATGGATAGTTATTTCAAACATAAGATTGGAATCCTTAGATAAAGCTTATTCTTGTATTTAAGAATATAAGCTGTCAAAAAAACCTTTAAAAGAAAGTTTTGGCCTCAGTTTTTGGTTGTGATGACTAGAAAATATTTGTTTGGAAAGAAAGAAATGTTAGACTTTTACATAGAAGAGTAATATTGTACTCATGAAACCAAAATTAAAGAGCAAGCACATTAATGAAGCATAGCATTGTTGATAGTGTCACAGAGTACATATTGAAAATGGTTCATAAGTAAGTTTCTTGCTCATTACCAACAAAATCCTACCGAGACTTGGAGAAAAATGTCTTCATCAAAGGAGGCTTATATTATTTCTGGTGGATGTAAAAATTATTTGGGGAACACACAGGCCCTGTTTTACTACTCTTTCCATTTCATTGCTCATGGAGAATATTCTGAATTAGCTTAATGTTCAGATTACTATCAAGCTACTGTGTCTCAACAACCTGCTGCACTTCACCTGGTGAATGCTGACCATGAATTAGACTAAGATTAGGCATGAGAAAATAATGTATTTTGTATTTTAACAAAAAAAAAAATCCTTTACATATATATAGTGAAGTGAACTGTATGTGGGCACACACACATACACAAATTCACAATTCAGTTATTTCATGTCAAGTAGTCCTCTCAGGCCTAAGTTTTCTGTGTTTGTGTTTCTTCAAAGCTAAAAACAGCATAACAGAATTGTAGTTGTTCGTGTAATTGTCCAGGCATCTTTTCCTGTAAGCAGTTTATCTTAAATCAACCTGCTTCTATTGTTTATGCATTGTTGGATAACACGTTGCATATTTGTTGAACTGTAGTAGTTTAAACATTTTTCTTTTTGAAACTGAGCCCTTGAGTGAGGAATAAATATTTTCTTTGTTTTTTCAATGGTTTCATTATTGAATTAAGTTCTGGCAACATAAAATAGATTTGTGGCCTATATATAAGCATCTAATTTACTTGCTACTTGTACACACTGATACTACCTATTCCATCCTCCCAGAACAGGTCTAGGTCTCATGGTAGTCTTTAAATCCTTTCCTGTCTCCTCACAGCTCTAATCGGTATTTTCTAATTGGGCATCATCTTGTGTAGCTGGGCATGAGGAATCTGTCATGTGGTATGTCTAGTTCCAAAGTGTGTACAAAAAACTGGTGCTGAGATCATCCTTTCATCCTTTGAAGGCTTTCCTTCAGTGAGGCTCTTCTTTGGGCCTTTTTCCTAAGACATCTGATTTCTGAGGGTACTTGGGGAATTGGCATTCTTAGAGTTTCTTGCCTATGGCAAATTGGGTTGCAACTGGACAATGAGGTCAAAATTAAACTGGGGCTGAGAAGTGGTAACTAGTCAGAGAAAAGACTACAATCATTTAAGCTTTGCTTTTTGTAAGAAATCAAACTTGGGGCGGGGGGGAGAATAATGCAATACACATTTTTAATCAATTTTCCTCCTCTTCAGAGAATTTTATGGAACGGCTGAGTTCCATAATGACAAGATCCAAGTAACGTCTTTCCCCTTTTCCAAAACACTACTTTCTCATTTGCAATGTCAAAGAATTTTGTCCCTCTAAGTGATTCAATGTCCTTCCTTTTACAGTAGTCTTTCTCATGCTACTGCATGGTACTTGCTACGGAAAAAATGGCCGTGATCAGGAGACAGCTGTAGATTACTGTGATAGTATCATCTTAATTTAATTTAAGAGTTGTGTCATCATAATGCGGTCATTTTCAATACTCTTACTCTTCCCTTCCCTGTCGTCATGTGTCATATCTTACTTGTAGTATCTCTGGGATTAACTATATCAGCCTATGCACATTTATAATACTTTGAGTGCCACAGAACAAATGCTACCATCTGGACAATGCTGCAATAGAAATAATTTCAATTATATGATCAAATTAATATGTAAATGAAATAAATAATGTTTGTAATAATTTCTGCTAATAAACGTGTTCAGCAGGGAATAGGAGGAAAAAAGCAATGTTAAGTAGTAAATATAGGTAAATGTGCTAACCATTGTTGCCTATGTTGCACAGGTACAACTTTTGGTACACCATCACAAGAAATGAATAAAAATACACAACAAATAGTAGAATATGCAGTACCGCCACAGAAGAGAACTAGACGGAAGCTAATGGACTCTCCAGTCACAGCTCAAAGTCCTGCTGCATCCAAGCACTCTAGTCTTCGTCATCTGGAGGATTCTCTTACCAAGGAGGTCCGCCCTATTGTGTATACACCAGAATTTTGCAGAAACCCGGTACAAAGCTGCTGTACACAGACTGTGGTAAAGAAAGCTTTGCGCCTTGCAGGCCTTCAGGAAGCCAATGCATGTAATGTAGATATGCCAGTGAAAAAGGCGAGTATTATGGACTCTACATGTGACATAATCCCGGAGTGTGATGAAGCCGATATGGACTCAACAGTAATTCTCTATGAAGGGACAGGTGAAACAACTGAAATGTCTACTGACTCATCTGTGAAGGAGTCACAGCCATGCAGCAATAGCATTCTGCAAAGGTATTTTCTATTTATGTGGGCAAGGAATATGACCCAAACACTTTAATACTGTTTATCTTCAGAGCTGGGTTTTTCCATTGATGTCAATTTTATTTGTAAACACAACATTTCGAAAATCAAACCCTCAATTTTATTCAGTATCAGATTCAATTCTGCCATTAGTTGAAATCAAAGGTATGTTAGTGATAACAGATGGAGTTGAAACCTTTTTCTGTTTTACAAGATATGGACCAAAAAGAAAATAACAGCACTTTTGAAATTGTTTGTGATGCCTCAGGCAAGTTACTTTCTCTAAGCCTTACTCTTCCTCTCTGTAAAATGGATGTTGAGAGATGCTATTGTTAAAACTGCCATGTATGTGTGAAGTCCTGTGAAGCTGCCTCAAGTAATATTATTGAAATGAATTTCTGGTATTGTTTTTTGACTTAACATATATTTATTTACAGTTAAGAAGAATTTCATTTAACTTCCACCCGGAATAGATTTTACACAAATATAATTTTTTGATTTCAGACTTGGTCTCTCTTCATTAAAAAACAAAAATCCTACTTCAGTACTTGAGAAGCCTTCATATATGGCAATGACTTCTGCTGCTGAGAGAAAAAGAAAGGTATTAAGGTGAGATTAAACTACATCTTCTGCTTCTGTACAAATGAGTTTGTATTCATTTCTTATGTTCTCACTTCAGTTCTGGTATTATATTTCAAATATGAAAACTTCTTACACAGATCATCTGGACCTACATATGAGATGTTCTGACTCAAATATGTTTGACAATACAATTATTATCTTTTTTTCCTGGCAAGTTGAGTAAATCTTTTTTTATTCTTGGTTTAGGAACTTCTGTTGTTTTAATAGAACAAGTACAAACTAATATCATGTCTTCCATATCTGCTCTCTACTCAAAATAGAAAGATGACACATAATTCTGAAAAGAGAAATTCCATCATCAATTAAAAATCTGATTTGTTTGAAAATGTTATGCCTTTGCTGGAACACATTAGAAACTACCAAAATAGAAAGTGGAGAAAATGCTTAACAATACTTATGTGGGCAGTGCCTTTGTTTTTCTGATAGTTCGTTTCCAGTCTTGGTTATTATGACTTCATTCTTGCGGTCTGCTCTGGGAAGAACTCCCATTTCGTCACTTCTGTTTTATGATCCTGTTAGTAGGAGCAGCAGAAAAGCTGAAACTGAATAGACACTAAGTGCAATTGTACTTTTTTGTTTATTTGTTTTTGTTAATGTATTTAAGGATTAGCTATAAAGTCAGTACTGATGAAACAGCTTTCTTTTTTTTCCTTTCTTTTTTTTCTTTCCTTTTTTTTCTTTTTTTTTCTTTCTTTTTTTTTTCTTTTTCCAAAAACAAAATTTGATACAATCTCTTTTTAAACCATATTATGAGTCATCTGCTGCTACACAGTGAGTGGAGCTGCCACCTCATAGGTCTTCTAAAGAATGTTTCAAGACTTTTGGAACAAGATCTATAGATAGGAAGAAACTTCAAGCACTTTTTTGGTTTATTAGCATCTTTGAGATGGAGAAATCTTCCTAGAAGATCACAGATTTACCAATTTAATGTTCCTGTTCTAATTGTTATTAATTATTGTTCTAATCTGTTTTGCTCTAGCATGCGAAGAGGCATTTTCAATTTTTCAAATAGCTGATTATGAATTTAACAAAATAAATCACCTGCTCTCTGAAACTGAGCTCGTTTTCTAGATTCTACTTAGGGAGAAGCATGGGAACTTTTGGAGCCTGATATATCTTATCTTAAGATAACTGTTCTAAGATAGAATTTAGGAGTACTTTTTTTTTTTGTAATAACTGTGTAATGATTTCCAAACTTATACATGCTTATCTCTTCCCAAAAGGCTAGCTCTTTCTGCTCTTTTCTCTCATTCCTTCTCAAACATGTATTTCCCAGTTTCCAAGTTAGAACAACACTGCAGGAAAATCCCACAACTTTTATTCCTTTTTTGGGGATTATTTCTTCTGCCTCAGACTGTAAACTGTCTGTAAACCAAAATTCTTTATGGCTTTGTCTAGCAGTTGGTAATGAAGAGAAGGAATGAAAGCTTCTTATTTATGAAGGAGGAATGGAGTATGCTCTGACTTTTCAGATAGGGCCTCCTTTCCTTTCTCTTCTTTACTTTTTCCCCCTTTTCTCTCCCGTGCTTTCCCTGTTTGAAATAGTTCACTCCAGTCATTCATCGACTACTAACATTAGAATAAAAATATAAGTTTCAGACATATTCTCTACATTTGAAATATAACTTGAAACAGTCGTATTGCTAGCACAAGGGATAAGAGACAGGTCAGTCATAACACAGAGGTTGCTTTTACTAAATAGCATTACATTCTTATTGCCATAAGTTCTCTTCCAAGAAGCACACATGTATAGATCTTAGGACTGGCACAAGGCAGATCTTAGTCTTTACTGCTTGCTATGTATTTTAATTTAGGCAGAAAATTATTATTAAGAAAACTAGTGCAAGTTAGGGGACTATAAAGTGGGAATAATACAGTATCACTAGAGGAATGGGAAAAGCATAGAAACTTGGGACATAAATAGAATTAGCTTGTTTATGAGGCTGTCTTAGAGTGGAACCAGGGAAGTTAGCGAGGCAAGCATAAAAGGGTGAGATCACAGATAGGTTCATAATTTTCACTGTAGATCTTGAGTCCATCACATAAAAGGCTATAAAATATAGAGGTTTTGTCTTAATGAATTTGAAGCTATAACAGCTTTCTTGCAGCTTAGCTAAAAAGTATTGTCTGCTATGAAGCCACCCCCTCCAACTGTGTTGGAGGCTGTAGAAAAATTATTGTAGCAATAAAAAATGCTATTTGTTCAATAAACATAGCTTGGTCATTTCAAGGATTTTGTACATGCGTTAAGATTATTTCTTAGTATAATTTGTGTGCAATGACCATCAAACTGGCTTCTGTGGTTTCCAAAAAAACTGTGGCATATTGGTCTGCATTTTAACATTAAGTGGCAATATTAGTTCTTTTTTTCACAATTGAAACATTCTTGTAAAGTTTTAAAACGAAAAAGGGGAATAATGTCTATATATATACATCATAAATAAATTTATTTTTTCTTTGCATTCTGTTATGAACTACCAATTCTAGATTTAATGTATTTCTACATTGCAAGGCCTAAACTACTGTAATGTATCTTAATCACTTTACTGAAAGCAGACTCTTTCCTGGCTATTTTTCCAGTTCAACATCAAACACTGGGTTAGGCAGCCTGCAAGACCCTGTTTCTGCAAAACGCATTCGACAAGAGGTCTTGTTAAGCCATAGAGCTTTGCGAGTACCCAAAATGGCAGGTAAGTGTCAAAACTTGAATGTGTGACACTGCATTGGTAATTGTGTTTGTACGGGAGGTCCAAAGGTTCAAGGATTTGTCAGTTTACCAGCGTGTGTTGCTGTGATCAGTACACTAAGCCATTGGTTTGAATAGTATATCCATTCATTAAAAAAAAAAAAAAAAAAAAAACTCTGAATGTCTAACCAGTTATCTAGATGGGATATAATCAAAACTCAATATTACTACAAGCTTGTTGGGAAGACCTTTTCCCAACAGTTAAGGTCTTTCACCAAAAATTGTTTGTGTACTTGTTGAGAAATTTGGTGAACTTTATTACCAATTTTATCTTTGCCAAGAAAGAAAATCCACTAATCATTTCCATACCTGTTTTTAACTGCTTGCTTTGTTTTATAATACTGCACTGATTTGTTTTTACAGATATGATTTTTTCCAGAGATTTATTACTTAAACTTTGGGGCTATTTTGGGCCAACACGATAGCTGAGGAAAAAAATCTTTTAAAGCAATATTTAGGAATTATTTTGCTTCTAACAGTTTGCTGATAATAATACTATCAGGTGGTATTCTGTGAAAGTCTGCTACAATTACATGGCTATAATTACATGGGTTCTCTCTGGGGTATATAAATCTTTACTGTAACAAAATCTGTTACAAATAATTTTTTCAGTAGATGTGCACAAAGGTCTTTTGTTCAGAACTTTCCAAAAACCTCTGCCTTCCCGAGTGCATGGCACTAAGTTGCTTGGCACCTGCAGTAGATCTTTAATGCACTAAAACCTTACAATTTTCCTTTTATGTCTACACACTTCTTTCCTTTTCCTCTCTGTCTTCAGAAATACACTTAACGATCTTTCTTAGTGCAACTTCTTGGGAAGTTTAGAGGAGTTCAAAGATTGTTTAAAGTTTTAGTCTGCTGTTCTTATGAAATAGTCCAATCGTGTAGCTTTTCCCAGTGCCATAGGCAATACGCCAGTTTTTATGTAAGAACTGATGTGAGGGAGCAAGTACATATGCATATGTATTATTCTTCATTCATGAGAAATGTTGAGGTTCTATTACAATAAAATTTCTGAAAATCTGAGGCTAAACATTGTTACTTATAGTTACTTATTTGGCAAAGTGCATACACAGTTACGTCAGTATCGATTTCTACTACTAAAGACTGGGTTATGAAGTTACCAAAATCAATCACTACGGTATTAGTAAGAAACTAGGTAATGAAGCACCACATTCTGAAATAGAGAATAGATTATTTGATTCTTCAAAATTTAACTGAACGTAAAACACATTTTATTTTCCAAAGCATGCATTACAGGAGAAGAATGAAATATGACCTTCCCTAAGAGAAAGAGCTGCTTTCAGATTAAATAGACAAAACGTTCTCTAATTACATAGAGTTCATTTTTCAATACTGTTCTATAATAATAAGGATTAATAAAATTTTCACATATTTCAACATTTTTATATAGACCACTGTGCCTTTTTAATAGCATCTCGTGTCAATTGAGGGTCTAATCGTTGGACTTTCTAGGCAATTAGCACACTGGATCACTGAGTTGAGAGTGATTACATTTTTGCATATCAAAATTAGGTTTTCAATAAGGACAAAAAATATGTGTAAAAAGTCTTAGACATGCTCTGAAAAGGATACCCAGGTAGGCCAATTCTGCTTATGTTTATTGAATGAATGTCTCCTATTTGTAATAACATTTCTTTCTTCACTAGGAATTAAAACAAGGAGCTGGAAGCAAGAACAGGATGTGCCAAGAAACCTAGTTAGAAGCCTTTCTGAAGGAAACGTAGCATTGGGTGTTAAATCAAGGACATCAAAAAATCTGTTACTTCATGTTTGTAAGAAAAAAAATAGGATTTAGTTCTGAATTCATCCATATTTCAAGCAGGATTGATGGATAGCCAATGAGAACAGGGTGACTTCCGTTTTCCTCTTGTGAATTATTTTGTGTTAAAGATGTCTCTCAGTAATGCACTATTTCAGAAAGAACCACTTTGTGGAAATACGAAGATTTTGTTAAATTCTAAAATAAAATAATTTTTTTTTTGTCTCCTGTTAAAGCTTACAAATGTCTTTTATATATTAACAAATTAATAGGAAATTTCATTTGGACTTGGGAATGGAGAAGTGCACAGTATACCTTTTGCCATAATCTTTGTGAGCATTTCCCTGTGTTTATGACCAACATAATACTTCAGACAATGCAAGTCTTTAAGGGGATCAATGGTGTTCTAATTTTTAGATGCTACTTTAAGTTGCTTACCTACAGTCAGTCTTAACTTTCTAATGAGAATTTTGTGATACGAAAGTTAGAAAAATTGTTTTGACCTGCTAAATTATTTTCACTGAAACTTCCTAATGTTAAAATTAGTTTTCATTTGGAAGTAAGTCAAACGGATGTTAATATTAAAATGTGTTCATGCTTAGCATTAGGATGCCAGTTTATTCTTAGATATGTTGTCACGGATAGATACTACCAATGTAGTACCAGGAGACAGAAAAATATTTACGAAAAATGTTTTTAATGAAGTATTATATCAAAATTTTTTTAGCCTTTCTATTTCTAGTCTATTACTTGGTTGTAAATGTTCCTTGTTTTGTTTTTCAGTTTTTTAATTCAGTTGTAAATAGCATAATTATGTTAATTACTTAGAATAAATTTTTGGTTTTAATAAGAGCAATATAATGTGAATTGAACTCCTAGAAAAAAATTTACTTTTTTGCCTCTTCTATTATGAAAAATGTCTGAATTAATTTTGACAAGTATTGTTGTAAGTACAAGTATTTCATATTTTATCTTCTGATAAATGATTAATATTCAGAGACAAAGTAGTTATATATAGTTGCATTGTAGCCTTGACAGCCTGCCCACCCTTAGAAACATCGATCTAGTGTGTTTGGTCTGTGCAAATGTCAGTGTATACATGAATTTCCCCAATCGAAGGAGAACTGGAGGAAGAAGTCCAATAACTAGTTCCAGTGGTGTCAAACGACTGTCTGAAACCAGGAGCTTGCAACCCAGTCAGTTAAGTAACATGAAGTATGCTGCAGAAGAATGTTGTGGCTTTCACCAATAGTAACGGGCTCAAAAGAGCTTTACAGGTTGTTATTATTATTATTCTATCACAAGCTTTCCTGTGATAGCAGAGAACTGGACTCCATGATCTAATAGCTTTTATCAAATTTGTTCCTAAAATTGTTTCGGTATTCCAAATGTTTATAGCTTTGTACATTTCTTTTTGTTCTCTATAGTCTTTGATATTTAGACAAACTAATATAAACCTTCTTCCCAGTTATATCTCCCCCTAGCTATCAAATGTAGACATGTTTATTCTTGACACACTGGAGGAGCATTTTTCAGAAGGCTTCTGAAGAAGGAAATGGTAACTGCCTGTATGAGCTTTCAGGACCACTTGCGGGAGAAGCAGACAATGTTGCAGAGGCTGACTTCATTAGGGAAGTTCAAAGAGGAAGGAATGATTCCTTGAGAAAGAGGCTTTGCTAGTTAAAAATAATGAGAAAAATTGAATCCTCCTAGTTGCATTCTAAAGGCAGTATAGGTGATATAGTTGTGGTGAGCATGGGGTCATGCTGATAGCATAATGAGGACTGAGAAAATATTGGCTGTGGAAAAGGCTTTTATGAACAAAGTTCCAAACATCAGACGAGCCTAAAAACTAGAATTTGGCACTTGACCATGTCTCTGCCAGGTGATAAAAGTAATTTCAGTAGAAGGAGGGAGGGGGGAGGGGGAGGGATAATTTTAATATTCTGTATTATGATGAACAACAAGATTTTGGATTTAATTTTAACTTCTGATTTTGGCACCTGGTACAGCTAAAATTGTAGAGACCATACATTCTTGATTTATGGGTTTTCTTTCAAATTCTCAGTGTTCAATATAAAATGTGCACATGGAGCTTCTTTTATTCATACTGCTTCACATCTGCAAGAGGCATGTTGGGCTTTGCTTATAAATATAGTTGTAATGTGCATTGTTCTTGGGGCATGGAAGACTTACACATGAATGTTCCTAGCAGTTTTGAAAGGTTTTTAGACGAGCTTGTGCATGCAACATTTTGATACTCAGTCAAAACATAGAACTGATGAGATCTCTTCTTTTCTTAATGTGTTTTGCATACCCCTGAGTGGAATCGATTCGATTGGCTTGCAACAGTTCCAGGGACTTAAAAAAAAAAAAAAAAAAAAAAAAATTGAGAAAATTAGCACATGGAGATGAGATGTGGCTCCCACTCCTATCTGCTAACCAGATATGTTGATTATAAGTTTGTTAGCTAGGTATGTATTTACCATTTGTAACGAGCATAAATGAAACGTTTCCAGAAATTATAACAGATTGAAGCAGGATTTTCGTATTTCAGGTTGCTGTTGATTAATATTCTGCTTTATTAATTGTACTTTTATGTTGTTATATAGTATAAACACATCTAGACTTCATAAGCAGAAGGTGCTTCAGAGCACATTCCACACACAGTGCTGGTACAGAACTTTTCAGTGCCTAATAAGTTTTTTGTCAGATTGCCAGCTGCTTCTTAGGTAGAAAGCAGAGAGTATTTGGGAAGCAGAGGAGGTATGATATAACTCATTTCATTTTCTTGCCAATCTACATTACCCGTTACCTGTTAGCCTGCCTTTACAAACTAATTTAAGTAATAGCATTTATCTGAAGTATACATTTAATTGATTTCACTCTGTTGTACCATGCTGTATTAAACCATGCCAGATGGGATGTTACGGAATATCGCACAACATAACATGACTCAGGCTGAATCAAGAATTCAAATGATTTGAGTCAATTTAATCTTGTTTAGTGGGGGGGGGGGGGGGGGGGAAAAAAAGAAGCAGTAGTTTTAAAATAAATTCACTTGAAGAAAATCTTGTGCTCCTTAACTATTCTAGAGTCTGACGTCTTGGATACCTAATACTTCATAGGTACCAAGTGAATCATACTTGCTGTGTGAGACGCATGCCAACTTTTGTATGTTTGGGCATATACATGGCAATAGGAGTACTGATCTTGGCTCATCTTGCTTTCTTATTTAATACAGATACCTAGTTTATTTAAAACAAATGCTAGCCTGAGTCAAAAATTTAGGTCTAACATTCATGGCTCTGTCTAATTAATAGAACATTCATGAGTTCAGTGTTGCTTATCAGCATTGTGGAAAGCATCATACACAAATGTCTTATTTTAGTGTTTTGAAAAGTTCATATGCTAAATTATTGAAGTATAAAACTCTTAGAAAATCTGTAGATAGATAAATTGCAATGACGTGGTATGTAGTATATTTTGGAGAAAGGTGAGAAGAAAAATATTTTGTAACGTTAATTCTTTGTAAAAGATTATTTCTCTTTAGAATATTTCTGAGTATATTTTGCAATACACATCTGAAGCCTCTTATTATAAAACAAGGAGGTACGTGTGTCGTTGCCATAATACCCTCTGTGAGTGTGTAATTGGATGTGAATAGTATTGGCTTTAATATGGTAGACTTCACTTTACTGTTATAAATGCCCTTGCATACCTCAAAGGGGAGTATCAAACACTCTGCCTGTAAAATATTCAGTATTGAAATTATCATTGTTCTTTGCATCAGACTAAAGCAGTCATGAAACCCTCAATGCCTAAAAATATTGGTGTATGCCCAGAGGTTTGTTGTCCACGCTTTCTTAGCCAAAAAAGTTTCCTTTTCCTATGGTCTACATCAGGAATATGTTATACTCCAATATGTCTTATTTTTTCTTCTGAAAGTGATTGCAATCAACAAGGACCCCTATGTTTTGCGTCTAGCTGCTGCGTTTATTTGGTTGAACCCCTGTTAGTTCAAGCTGGGAGACCAGGCTTTCGGGACAGCTTGCTATTATCAGCTTTTCAAAAAAGCTCATTGCAGACTGTTTTACCAAGAGGTTGACACTTCCCATTACCAAATCGGCAGTGATTTTTCTGAAAAGCAATTTGTTGCAAGTATGAAAAGGATGTTAAAGATCTTGTCCCATTGGGAAATTTGTGGGAAAACATACAAAGGCTGTAGGATATAGTTTGTACTGTGACTCATTTACTTGCTTATTGTCATTGCAGGAAAGTGAATTTATAGGAGCTATCTGAAGCATAGGCTTGGGAGGCTATGAATACTTGTTGCTGGGGATAGAGTTGGATACAGAAGAAAGAAATATACAGAAGAAAGAGAACAATATTGTTGTCAGTGAGGCTATAGAGACAGCCATTTATAATAGACTCATTACATCTTCATACCCATTTTGCAAAACATGGTTTTCATGACTAATTCCACACAAGTAACAAATATTTCAGTCATTCCTTTAACATTCCTTTAAATACCTTTAATCATGCGTATGGACCTGCACTGCTATGCTTCAGCATATTTCTGCCAAGTGCCTAGGCATGTTGAAAGCCAATGATGTCCATTGATTTTTGTAGAATTGTAACAAGCTTTGTTACCCTGATAGTAAACAAAGACTTAGGCAAACTTATATCCAGAGACACCTGTAGATTTCTACAGGTTATATGGAATATTAAGATTACACACCAAAAAAAAAAAAATCTTATCTGCTGTCTTGTCAAACTGGCAAAGCACAAGAACTTAATTGGGTTATTAGGAAAAGTTATTTGTGGTGGTGGGAGAAGTTTCCATAGCAGCTTGAAGGTGATGAGGCATCTGCTTATTGGGACAAATATTTTGGGTATCCTCTACTGAGGCAGCTGAGTCTCTTGGACCTGCAAGTTTTGGTACTCTAGCTGCAAAAGATAGCAGGTACTATTTGGAAGCCTGACAACACAATGCAAAAATAAAGATTTAAGTTAGCAAAGTCGTCCACTTTGAAAATCATTTGGACTCCTAAGCAGTTGTATTTCACTTTGATTGGCTTTTTAAAAATGTGTGTCTGTAAATAGGCATGAGGAAATTAGTTTTAACAACTAGAGAAGGTAAATGTTCTTAGAAAATTCATCCACTAGAAGTGTAAAATATGTAGTCTTCCCTGCTGAAAATTCCAAGAGCTGCCTTTAATAGAGAGTAGATGTGTAATGGTAAATGGCCCATTTTATTTCTCTGCTATGTAGTGCTCTTGGGAAAATTATTCCTGATTTCCCCATTGCTTTAAGTTTAATTGTGCTATACATATTAGGTCTTAAGGTTTTATGTAGCATGACTATCGTACATCTAAGTTCTACAAGGGAGTGATTGAATCTAACACTTATTAGAAGCTACAGGAGAGTAAATCAAGCTTTAAAAGTGTTTAACTAAAACAATTTTCATTTTATGGTTTGAATTTTAGCCTATCATCATTGCTGGCATTGTTTTTAACTGAATACCTGTAGTTCTATTTCACAAAGTGTTACAGTAAGATGATGATAACAGCATTTTCACAGCTAGCTAGAAAATGCACTTAGAGGCTACTGTACTTTGCATTTCATTGAAGCAGTTGGTTCATTTACTTAAAGATGTCTTCAAAAAGAAAAGATATCCAGATAAACTAACTTTGGATATTATAGCAGTTCTGTATTCTGAAGGAGACTGGGAAACCAGTGAATGAATTAACCATTTGATTAACATGAAACATATTTGCATTGAAATTCAATAGCTAAATTCCTATTGTTCATCCCAACCTGCATCAGGACAATGACATAAGGGGAAACAGTCTGTAAAGAGCAGAAAACACCGCAGCAATTAGAGACTTAACTGTGTGTAGGTAAAATAGAGTCAGGAGGGACTATGATGCAGGTTACACTTCTAGACACCAAAAACAATGCTTTCCCTACATAGGCCTGAGCAGCACATAGGTGACGCCTCAAAGTTTATCCATCACTCCAATATGCTCACATTCGACAGCCTTTGTAAGAGAAAAAAGCCTGGAATAGTCACTAGAGTATTCAACTGGGAAAGGGAAAACTAAAACTGAAGTAAATGTTTAAAAATAAACTGGACGGGGCAGATAAATGCTGAAGTTGTTCACCTGAGGTATCTATCAAAAAAACCTTTGAGGGGAAGGGGGGCAAACCAAATACTTAAAAAGCCAAGGAGACTGTTAGAAGTCAAAATGTGTACCTTTCAATATTGGAATTAAAAAATGTGGAAGCTATGTTTATATGAGGAAAAACAAAGAGAATTTTAAATACGTAAGTTATAAAATCATTTGCTAAATGTGAAAGTTAAGTTAAATACTTTTCCACCTGTGTGAGGGCTCACTCAGTGGTTCAGTAAAAAAAATAGTCACAGAGGAAAGGTCATGGTAGAGATAGTAAAGGAGGTAGAAATCTTAAAGGAGATCCTGAGATATGTTAAGTGAGACTTGCTTGTCAGAGCTTTTCTTGACAAGAAATAGATAAATTGTCATTTGAGGTTGAAGAGATCAAAAGCGCCCTTATCAAGTTTGCAGGGGTCACCAAGCTGTGGGGGGTGCAGCTGACATGCTTGAGGGCAGGACTGCCATTTGGAGCTGAAGGGAATGAACAGGAACCTTTGCAACTAGTGTGGTGTGGGGTTGAAGTACAAGACAAAGGCTGAGGGAGTAGGGTTTGCTTTTAGCTTGGCAAAGAGAAGACCTGCTAGCAGCCTTGCGTACATCAGAAGATGTTGAGAAGACAGGGCAAGACTGTCTGCTGTGGTGTGTGGTGGAAGAACAAGAAACAGTGGTCCTTTTGATGGATGTTCAACTTAGGATAACTAAGCACTGGAACAACTTGCCCTGGAACAAGAACTGGACAAAGCCCTGAGTGACTTGGTCTGAAATCAGTGTTGACCCTGCTTTGAGCAGGAGGTTGGACTAGATGACCTTCCAAGCTCTCTTCCAACCTGAATGATTCAAAGGAATGGGATGAATTGTCTCAAACTGAAGAGCCAATAGAAGGTATTTTATAAATGAGTATTTAAAGGAGTACTAAAAGATCTCTCTCACTAGCCATAAACACTAAAGGACAAATATAGAACAGCTAAATAACTGTTGGTTTTTGTTTGGGTTTTTTGGTGGTGTTTTTTTGTTTGTTTGGGGTTTTGTTGGTGGTGTTTGGTTTTTTTTTTTAGAAGCTCTAGGGTTCTACACAAAAATATAAAGAATGTAATAAGCAATCTGTTAGGAAATATGGTCAAGATGTGCGATAGATAAATCTCTGCTAGTATCTTTCTTTAGAGGGAAGTCATGTCTCGCAAATTATGAGATTACTTTACAGACTCTGAGCTTATAATTAAGATAGGACTGCTTAGTATAGTCCACTTAAACTGCCAAAAGGCTGTTAGAAGGTGCCTCATGGTACCCATTAAAGAAATAAAGTTGCCTTTGGGCAAAGGGGGAGATCTATGTAAGAGTTAATACGTGCTTTAAAGGTCAAAAACAAAGGGTGGGAATAGATGATTGGTTTTCAGAATAGAGGAAAGATTACCGGTGCAGTCCAGGAAGGTGTGCTAGATCCATAGGGTTTAAAGTATTTACAAATCGTTTCAAGAAGGGCTTCTAAAGTAAACTGACAAAATTATTGATACTAAATTATTCAGGTAGTTGGAACAAAAGCTAACTATGAAGAGTTGCAGGAGCATCTCAGCTACTGAGTGACTGGGCAATAAAATAACAGATGAAACTGAATGTCAATGAATGCAAAATAATGCACAAGAAGGAAAACAACCCAAACTGTACATACATGATGGTGAGTTCTGAAATAGATGTGACTCAGGAAAGAGACCTTAGAGTTATTGTAAAAATACCATAAAAATATCAGCTCTGTGGTCAAAATAGCAAGAAAACAAATAGAGAACAAACCATTGTGTAAATCCCTGGCATGCCTGCATCTTACAATGTTGTCCTACACATTTCAAATAAATATAGTAGAGCTACAAAAGGTATAAAGAAGGATGAGAGGAGTGATTAAAGTACAGAACAGCCTGAATACAAGGAATGATTAAATAGATTGGGACACTTCAGCCTGGAAAGTAGGTGATTGAGGAGTTATGATAAAGGCATATGAAATAATGAGTCATGGAAAAAGGGACTAGGCAAAAATTATTCACTGTTTCTTACTGTACGAGAACTAAAGGGCAGGTTCAAAACACATGAAAGTTCTTCCCTGCATAGCATATTTTATGATAGTGAGCTCTGTAATCTAAAATGTGATGGGTGCCAAAAGCTTTGAGTTCAAAAGTGGTTAGGCAAACCTGTGGAAAAAGTGGTTATGGGGAGCTATTGAACACAGAGGGACTGGGTCAGCAGATGCTCAAAGCAATGAGCAGGTGGGGAGGCAGGAGGGCAAGTTCAGTGTCATTAATATGTTTGGTTCTGATATTTCCATTAGTATCTGCTAAGGGGTACTACTAGAAAGAGGACACTGGGCTCACCGGACTTTAACTCCAGTATGGCTATTCTGAGTTTTTTCTTAATATCTTAGGTGCTTAATTTTAAGAGGTTAGTCTTCCTGACATCCTGTGTAGTCAACAGAGAGAGAGGGTGGAAGAGACTCTCTTTCAGAAGGGGAACCTGGCTTAAATTCCTTTGGCAATACACTTGTCTGGCAGGTAAGTCTTGTTCCTTAAGGACCTTCAAGTTTGGATATCTCCTCCCAAGTGAAGTTCATATTTACTCTGCAGGTACTGTGTAAATTTATAAGATTGCACACTAATGAAGAACTGAATAAAGTTTTTGATCTTTTACCCCAGTTTTTTGCAATCTCTCTGAGATTTGAGGTCCTACATGAGAGTCTACCCTAGTTGAGGTGCAGAGGTCCAGGAACCATGGTGGGCACCAAGAGAGCTAGCTTCTGGTCTCAGCACTGTAATGACTTCATGTAAATTAGGATTTCCCATTTTGGAGAGAGAGAAGAAAATCAAACAAACAAAAAAACCCTCAAATCCCCAAACCCAAAACAAAACAAAAAAGAGAATCCACAAATATCCCAATATTGCTATAAAATTTAGGAATAGTGATTTTCATACAATCTTATTGCAGAGTCTGGCTGTGCATTTTCATCTGGTTCACAGAGTTATTCTTCCCTCCTGTTGACCTTTAAATCATGCATTTCTTAGCCTTCCTAACGTCCTGTGACACTCTTCTGCTCTTGTTCACATATTAGAGAAAATGAGAAGTAAATGTGTATGTTGGACATTCTGAAAGAAGAGGGAGATTAATTTTGTGATTGCTTTAGGATATTTAATCTGAAACTCACTGAGACATTAAAGATTAAGAAATTAAGAATGAATTACACAGTAAATATTTTTAAGCACTGAAGATTCCACTGGAAAGCTCTAAGAGCTCTATTGCCTTCACACAGTTCTTACATCCATAAATCGGCAGTACTATGGAAATTCACAGAAATATATACTGAATATGAGAAAATATACTGAAATGTTAAAACATTTTCTTAATAGACCAACTCCCACATGCAGGGAAACTGGCTCATAGGTGGGGAAAGTTTTGTCTTTGAAATTAGTCTTAAATATGTTAAGGAATATTTTATCTGAATACTCTCCCACAACTTCATGTGCTTTTTTCTTCCTTCTCAAAAAGAGTTCATTTCTACCAGGTCTTTATATTATAATCCACTTAAAGACATTTCAATCATCTTGGCTATGTTTAAGTTCATGAATGATTTTTTTTTTCTGCTATTTCTTTCCTTAATTTTTTTTTCTCTTGACCCTCCCACCCTTCTACTGCTAACAGCCCCACACCACCATGCCTGTTCAGTTCTTCATTAGGAATTGCAGAAGCTTGAGAAATCAGCACAGGAAGCAAAATTTTATCATTTCCAATCAATACAGTACTGCTACTGTGTTGCTACTCATGTTACAATGAGAAAAATGCTTTATCGGAATCAATAGAAGTTTGACAACCTGAGTTTGTCAGAATAACATGATATTTTTAATGACCTCCTACATCATTGTATGCTGTACATTCATTTCCATGCATACAGTTGGACTAGATGATTGTTGTAGGTCCCTTCCAAATGAACTATTCTATTCTATTTAGCTTAAAATACAGAATAGCCCCATTTTGTTCTTCTAACTTCCCTGTTGTATGTTAACCTGTCCTGCAACATGTATGTGATACCTTTCCACTGGGCACATGGTGACTCCATGCTTTCCAGGATTGCTCTGCAGATTTGGATACAAAGAGTTTTCTAATTTTTCATATTAAGATAACTTTGAAAAAACAAAAGGTGTTTTTTTAAAAACAAAACCACATGTGTATCTTCTAAAAACGTTGTCACTAAGCACTGTTACTTTTCACTCTGGATATGGTGATCATAGGTCTCTATACAAAGCAGAAAATAAACTTTGGGTAGATAAACTGCTAGACAAAAGAAATGGCCATTATGAAAGTTACCCTCCAAATCTTTGGCTGAACAGCGCTGGACCTCAGATTCCCCAGTTCCTCTCTTCTGTTCTGGTAATAGGAACTGGGATAGTTTAAAATCCTGTTGAATTTCTTTGCAAGGAAGAATTGTGTAAAAACAGAAACTGTCCAAGAATTGAAGCATCTCATCTGATTGCTGTTACCGTACACAGCACAACTCCTCTGTGTCTATTATATTAACACTTTGCATGCATGCGGTGTTGCTTGGAGATGGTTCTTATGGGCCCCTTGTGCTCTGTCACGATGCACCTGTGCAGAATGCAAATCAGCGCTCTGCTTTGCTGCCTAATCAGATTTGCTTTTCTTCCCTCACCAAGTTCAGCTCTTCCCTTTCCACTTCCCAGTGGCGCAGGGTGGGGGCATGGCTGTCAGTGTGAGTCCTTTTGATGATGTGGTTTGTTACTGTGATGAAGATAGAACTCTCTACTTTTTTGCAGTATTTAGTTTACTGGGAAATACACTTTGGGGCTGTTTGAGACAAATAATCGCAGGCTTGGACTTAATGGTGATAGTTATAGCTAGAGTACAGAGAGTAACAATTACAAATCTGAACAAAACATACAACTTACGCTTTTGATGGTGGAGCGGGGAAGGGACTCTTTGAGCATGAAATATTTCTTCTTGTATATAAAAAAGATATTTGATAAAGCAAATTGTCCAGTTTCACATTTTGGGGGGTGGGAGGGAAAGGAGCAGAGAAACATAGACCATTTGTCTTAAGTTGAGAAAAGTAAGTGCTCTTTTTGGTTTAGCCAATGAATAAAAAGTTGTTTGTCATTCCTTTTGAGTCCTGCATATTTTTAAACTTGTATCCTGGAGTGATGTAAAACTTTCAGTACTTTGGAGGGATGAATATGAGGATCTTTCCATTTACAGATAGGAAAAATCATGCCAAGACAAGTGAGGTAACACATACAAAGCAACTCGGTATTTGGTGACAGGCCAAAGATTGGAACTAAACTCTCTGGGCTCTCCCCTTTGTGTTTTATCTGATAGGCATCTCCGAATGGTGTATGTCTGACTTCATGTTTTGAATAGAGGAATCTCCTGCAATATTTCTTGAGGAACACAACTGAAAATTATGTTCTATTGCCTTGTATTCAGAGAGAAATTGTTAACTGTGTTTTGCTAAGTGCTTGCTGTGCTGCATTTAAAAAAAAAAAAAGTTTAAGTTACTCCAGTCTGAAAACATATCAATTCTAGGTTCTTTATGTCAACATTATTAAACAGATGCTTAAAATATCTAACAATTTCCTAGCCATAGATCTTTCTCTTGGTACCTTAATCT
Source organism: Calonectris borealis (assembly GCF_964195595.1). Lineage (NCBI taxonomy): Eukaryota > Metazoa > Chordata > Aves > Procellariiformes > Procellariidae > Calonectris > Calonectris borealis. Next base: position 14,535,900 of record NC_134325.1, read on the forward strand.
AGAAGGCTTTCTCTCTGGGGAAAATGTTTATAAGGGAAGGTGTAAGAACTGAGCAGAGCTGCAGACAGAATTTTAGGGAGAACTTTCAGCAAGGGGAATTCTGGCAGCTGGATTTTTCCAGTAGGGTTCAATTTCTGTCTGTTGTCTGGAGAGAAATATAAATCTACTGACAAACTTTGTGAAAGCTGCAGAGGCTGGCAAAATGGTAAATCGAGGAAATGAACTTCCTACTGGTTGGGAAGAAATCTGGACTACTTGGTAACCTGGACCTGCTCACTGAAAGTGTAACAAAATTTTACATCTAGAGAGAAGGAAGCAGACCGTTCCTACAGGGGAAGGCAAGCTACAGCTCTGGAAAAGCTCAAGGACCAAGCAAGCTGAGAGGAGGTCCCAATGCAATGCTGTCGTTAGTAAGGATACTGCAGCTTTATTGATGAATGATAGATGAAAAGTAGCAATTTTGCATCTTTTCATGGCCTTGGTGAACCCAAAACTAGAATGCTGTGTCTGTTTGTAATACCCAAGGATGTAACTGTTAACAAATGGAAATTATATTGAAAAAACAATAAACCATCTTCCTAGGACAGGGAAAGTGCCTTGCCATAAGAGATGTAAAAAGACTTCTCTGCGTTAAACAACAAAAACAACAACAACAAAAAAACCTGAGGAACTCTTGTTTTCTTGTTATAGGTACTATTAGGATGGATGTCAAAGAGGTTATTTCAATCTGTTTTAGGAATATACAGCAAAGACTAACAATGGTAAACCAAAACCAGGTAAATATAAACGTAAATGAGGCCATGCACTTTGCAGGAATAGGAAATAACAAACATTTGAGGGAAACTATGAATTTTTTGTCTCTTATTGTTTTCAAATAAAAACTTTTTGTTTTAAAAGGTATATGTTATTGGTGTCAATGGGTTAATAAGAAGGTAGAGTTTAATAACCTGTCTTACGTGGGAAGTTAGACTGAACAATCTTCAGATCTTTTGTGATCTTAAATTCTGTGAGTCCAAGAAACCAACCGGTTTTGACACCACCACAAAAAAAAATTGCTATGATGTAATTACAGCAGAGTCAGCTTTTTTTAACATCTTTTCTCTCATTGTTACTGTACATGTAACACTGATTTAAACTGGAATCTAGGTCCCACTGAAGCCATTGGAAAATCTCTCATGTATTTCTCAGGACTGAAGTTTTTCACTCCCTGCTTTTAGGTGACTGCTTTTTCCTTTGACAAGGTACTTTTATTTCCATGACTTAATGAATGTGTCTGTTACCTGTTGCTGATTGCTATGATCAGCCACAGGAGGCTATGTCAAAAAGTGTTTTCACTTGTGCCTGGCAGAGGTGCTTTGCTCTGTTTCTATGTTGTCTGTGCATGTGGCATGAGCCCCATGAGCGTGGTATCATTTTCTACTTCCTTTTCTCTTCCCTCTTAACATCATAGCTTAGTTTCCTCCAGTGAGGTCTCTAAAGGCATTGGTGACAAAATACTGAAATGACAACTGAAACCAGATCTAAAAAGTTAGCTTGCAGGAAGATAAATGAATATTCACTTTAAATAAAAATATTCACTTTAAATATTTTTAAATACATGTTGTTTATTGATATTTAATATATCAATATTTAATTGAATTGCAGCGGACTGTCTGAAAACATAGCCTGATTTTCTGAGGTTCCCCTTAATTCCTTCCCTCTGCATCTGGGGATGTATGAGATTTTGTCGTATAGTTCTCATACTATATGTAAAAACATAATTGCAAAAATAGCAGTGTTTATAATGATTTTAATGCATCGGTGTAGGTGTACTCATGTAGGTAAAAGCAGTTGCATGTCTGAGTGGCCTGTAAGATTTCCTGTGCATAAGAGCTTGCCAGCAGAGAATGGAACTGCTAAGCTTGAAATTTAGGCATTGGGGGAGTCTTCTGCAGTGGAATAGCTTTCCAGATTTGGTTATAATGAAAGAACTGGGGGGGGGGGAATCCGTAATCGCTAAAAAAATAAAATTATCAATTGTTTGCAAATAAGTCTAATTCTGACTCACAGCATCTCCCTGACACTAACCTGTCTGTATCTTTTCCTCAGTCCCTGGTCTAAGACTTTTAAGTGATGATCAGAACACTCATGCATGATAATTTATGTGTCACTGTAACTCCTACCCTTTGCACACAGGCATCTTATATAGTCTTTAGTTAAAACAAATTATATGTGTATTTTTTTCTTCAGTATCTAATTCTTTTGGTGCACAGGTTGGAGTTGCTTTAGTCATGGCCTGGAGTCATTCAGCGAAGAGGATAGAGCTCTTCAGGAAATCTCATTTCATGCCTAAGGTAGAATTGATCTTGTGAATGACACAAAGGAAGAGAACGAATACTTTTTTGGTTTTTTGGCCTGAGAGAAGAAAGTATTTTATCTAAACCTCATGGTTTCTTTAAGGTAATCGGCAGGTGATTCAAAACAAACTTTTTCAAGTCTTTTCATTTTCTGAGTGGTCAATTTTTGAGAAAACTGAGGCTTGATCTTAAAAAAAGTTGAACATGTGCAACACTTTGCATTCACAGCAGCAACTGATGTAATCAAGCTCTTTGCTCTGAACGTATGAAAAGGCTTTAAAAAACCTTAGCTTTTGGAAAACTCATGTCCTTAGACTTTCAAAATTGGCAAACAAAATTAGCTGACACTTCTGAACATTTTGGCTTTTATCTTAAATATTCCATTCCCCTTGGGTAAAATAGTGATAAAAATATCCTCTTACTTCAAAAGGGTGTTGAGAGGATCAGTTCATTAACGTTTTCAAAGAATTCAGATGCTGTAGTGAAAGCACCATGCAAAATCCCATAAGGAAATTAATAATTCTGTATTCATTGTCGGCTTTGAGTGATGGTAAGTCAGTAAGACATAAGATTATATACTGCATGAGAACGGTATTGAAAGATTTTTCAGTAGTCTTCCCTTCAATGAATGCTGTCCACCCAAAGCACTCGTTGTGCCAGGAGCTGTGCAGAAAACAGTGTCAAAGCTGTGGCGGAAAGGCATCTGTACTGAATGGGCACTCAGAGGCAAATTCACGTTGCACAGGCAGCCTTAAAAACATAATTTTGAGTTGACCTTCAAACATTCTCTTAGTATAAAATTTAATTAATGCTGTTAATGCATGTTGTCAAGCAATTGAAATAGAGACGTGTCTGTTTAATGACCCACTGAGAGAATCCTGTTGACATGGTCTTAAGAGCAGCTCTACGCTTTTTGGACCTAACACATTGTATCTCAAGTATCTGGCAGAGAGCTTTACACAGCGCACGGCAATTGCGAGGAAAAAGGAAGTCAGAAAACAACATGGCAAATGCATTATAATTGCTGTCATGAACCTGGGGATTCTGTTAAATCAGCTAATCTGGGGATTTAGTGATTTGGAAAAAACAAACTTTGTTTCATGGAGTAAAAAAAAAAGCTTCTCAGAATTGTTCAAACTATTCAAAGCTTTAAGACCTGTAAACGTTTAAGCAGAAACTCCAGTTAACAGCTGTACTGAAACCAGAAAGATTTTCCTAAGGGAAGATGAAATCAGAAGGCTAATGGAAATCTAGAGGTGGATGAAACAAAGCTACACAGTTGCTGTAACCTTATTCAACATCTCCTCTAAAGGTGTAAATTTAAGTAGCGAAGAATGGAAGAAGACATTAAAATGAATGGAAAATGGTAGGTGTCATGGATCCCTGTGGCCAGTGTATTCCCCGGTTGAAGGAGCTGCAGAAGCTGATGCTGTGGGGGCTCCGTCTGGCACAGAGGCGGGATGAGCAGGTGGGTGAACACGACCCGCTGTGGGAAGCGTGGCACATTCAAGCCAACGGTGACAGCCATGCAGCAAGTTGAGAGTTGTTAAGAAAGCATGTTTACTGGTGGAAAGCCAGATGATGAAATGTATGCCATGACAACTGGCACTTCAGGGAACCTTCTGGAATATGGATAGGTAAAGACAGAATAAGACAGTACAGGGATGGATAGTCAATCTCAAAAAAACCAAAACAAACAAACAAAACCAAACAACCAACCAAACAAACAAAAAAACCCAAAAAACCCAAAACAAACAAACAAAAAACCCACCAACTCATTCGGCAGTGAAATGAAGATATCAAAACAGTCATTCATACAGAAATGTAAGGTTAATTTCTTGAACTGTTACATTTAGGCGATCTAGCCAATTAGATACTCAAAACTGACTTGAGAATTCAGGAAATATGTATTTACTGGCACATTCTGAGAGGTTCAACTACTGCCGTGTGTTTGTGAACAGTGGGAGCCATCAGAAGAAAGGAGAGATGATTTTGGGTGGACAATGCTATGTTGTGGGCAGAACAAATGGATTTTTCATCTGTAAGGCAGGCTCTAAGGATGGTGAAGAATGACATTCGCATCTGCCAATTTCCAGTAATAGAGATGCTCAAAAAAAAAAAAAAAAAAAAAGGAGAGACTTGAAACCCAGGGAAGTTTTTTGTTGTTGTAATATTTATTTTCCATAGATGCAAATTTTTTCTTGTGAAGACAAAGTATGTGTTCTTTTAAATTGTACACTCAACAAAATAGCTGTATAATGCATCCCTGCCAAAAATCACCACCGAGTATAGGATTGGACAAGAAAAATTGAGAGTCAAAGTGAGTTTTAATTTAAATTCCTTGTTGGGGGCTTAAATTTTTATTTAAGTTAATTTTTACCTAACTGTCTTACAAAAAGCCTAGCCAAAAAAAACCTCTTAACTTTTTGAGTTACTAGGAGGAACCTGGAGCAGGAAAGGGAACATGCTTTCTAGATGCTGTTCATTTTTACAAAGGGAATTAGATCACGTTGGACTCTGCCCTTACAGACTCACGCACAAGTGGTCTTTTTGCTCTCATCATCACCATTATTTCTACAAGAGTTTTAGTGTTTGTTTTTTCCACACTAGACAATTTCTTAGTTGCCCAGAGACTATTTTTAAGATAGCCTTTACATAATTCACATAAAGTCACATTAAGTAATAAATAAGCACCAAAATATAACACCCAATATATTCACTAAAAAAGTTAATGAAATTGGTAGTAAAAGATAACAATCAAAGAATGAAATTGTATTGTTTATATGCAATAAATCAATGGCTATCCATAGGTAGGCACTATTGAAAATGTTTAGGTATAACTTTAAGAGTAGACTTGGAACAATGACAATCTGCTTCTGAAATTCATAGGGGGAAAAAGTAAACATAACATTACTTGATTCAATTATATCCACAAGGTAATGAAGCAAGAGATTAAAAAAGACTGCCAGACTATCACTTGAATTTTTTTTTTCAACACATAATTTTTAAAAAACATGGGTGGTAAAACAAAGAAATAATGCAGACATTTGGATGGGGCTTCTGGGAAGAATGGAGGTGATAAATTGCACAACTGTTCCTACAGCCGCACAGTGTACACTGACACTAACAATGTTACTGCTGTTGACAGATACTACTCCGAGAAAGTGTTAATGCTTTAAGGCATATGCTAAGCTATTAATCCATGCTTCTTCCTTTTTATCCTTTAGAAGTTCACAGGAAACTCTGATATATTATGGCAGCAGAATCTGCTTTCTTCTTTAATTAGACTTTAATTTTTTTTGTTTGAAAACATATTAATTGTTACTGGGAGAAAACATCTTAAATTCCTGTTCTTGCTTAATAACTCAAAGGCATGCTGTCAAATCTTCACTTCGGTCTCTAGGAGGAAGTTTCTTCATGCAAGCAATTAGGAGTCCTCAGCTGCTCTGCTGCTCCCTTGGTTTTCTCCATAGACGCAAGCTAACAAAGGTTAGTTAAGGCCACTGTGCTGCTTTTTGCTCGGGGCTGTCGCGGTGTGTGTTGGACCATGAGCAATGCTGTATTCTGATCTCTCTTACGTCTAGACAGATATTCATAATGAAATAGATGTCTGGATAATGAAGTAGACTATCACAGACCTAATGGGATTGAAGCCTACAGAGGCTGGAAAAAGAGCAACTTGCACCCTCCGGGGCTGCTGAATTTCACAGGTAAGATGAGCACGGGCAGTCAGGCTGGTTTTGCCTTATAACCTCACCTTCTCCCCACACGGTCAGCCCTGCTTGACCTGACTTGTGTTCTCGAGACTCAGCTTTGTGGAGGGCTGCACAAGCGTGTTGACTGAGACAATCGAAAGAAGCTTATTCAATACCTAATCTCATCCAAAATTCTCCAAAATGTAGGGTTTTTTTCAGAATCAAATTTCAATCTTTAAATATTGTGCACAGCCATGATCTTCTAATGAATGATGGAACATGTTTTTACTGGCATATTTTAATGCTTTAATGGCATGTGGAAATCCTTCCCAACTAAAATAAAAGTAACTGTAGCTCCCAAAAGCTATCCTCTTATGTTTCAAAAGTTTCTTGAAATAGCAAATCAGGTTGGAAGATGCTCATGTGAGTGCTAGCAGAGGCAAGAAGCAAGGGGGAGAGCATGGGCATAGGTAATTGCTGCTTTTTCTTAATAAAGTTGGACAGCTAAAGAGAGGATGTCATTAATGTCAGAAACAAGCTACAAGGTGTCTGCCGTCTTTAAGCTTCTCATAGAGTATGACAAAATCGCTGCAGAACAGAATTGCAGTGAGGCAGCTTTCATCCTCATTCTCCTTTATGTGTAAAACGGTTATTTCGTTCTTTGTATTTTAAGAAAACCTGAAAGCTTTAGGAGTTGGGAAATTTCAAAAATACTTATAGAAATCTTTGAGCGTTTCCCTAGTGGTCATCTTAGGATGTGGCATCAGGGTACCCGGGGTTTATTTTCATTGGGTCTTCTTGAGCAGAGCCCAGACGCACGCTGCGCCTAACCCTGCCTGTGCTGAATGCGACCTCCAAGTAACTCCGCCAAGTTAAATAATGTTTGTAGGTCGCTCACGTTCAAAGTTTCACTGCTCGGTGTTGCCCAAGTATCTACTCTGTATGAGCGTAGAAAACTTACAAATGTATCCAGCAAGCATACATTATGCATTTTCCTTTGTAACTGATGACCTTTCATAACATACCTGTGTGTTGGGCATTCATCAGTTGTAACGTGATCTATAACTCATGTAAATGTATCTCTACAAAACCCATTAAATAATATATGGGCCTATTCAAAAAAGTACAACAAAAGGAGGGGGTACAGATTAATGGCTGCCTTTTCCTTCTTTTCTATAAAGGTAAAATTCTAATTGGTCAATATTTCAAATATTCATTTCTAAAATTCCTTTTCAAATGAAAATCATTTTTTAAATTAATTTGCCAAAAAGAACATTTTCAATATATCAAAGTTTATAAAAATATTTTATAATATTCACAAATATAGGTATAGCTTTAAAAAAATGTAAAATTAAGGCAACAACAGAATAGAATGCAAAAATTTCAGATGCTTTGAATTTAAATAGTTTTTCAGAAATTACTTTTTTTTTTGATCAGCCCATAATGTACGTATATAAAAGAATATGCATTGCCCATTGCCCGCAGCATTTACCATAAACATGTGCATAAAGACAGGAACCTTTCTGAAATCTTCAGTTTTGCTAATAGCATTTCAGTCAATAGAACTGTTTACACTGGCTGAAATATTCCCTGTGATTAATAGGGCATACAATGACATGCATTTTCTGATAAGATATATCACTAAAGAACATATGAAATAATATTTACGTTTTGGGCTACTTTTAGAGGCAAGAAAATATTTCATCTTGGACAGGTAGGCATGAATAGCATGCATTCAGCTTTAGGAAAGAATGTAGCAGTGGAACTTAGGCATTTGTATTAACAGTGGTTTAATCCTTTACTCTGAATTGTCCTGCTCTTTGGTATGCATATAGAATAACTGTTGTGGGCTTTTATGGTCTGCTTTTTTCTGAAATTGTACATATATCGTTACAGTACACTTGTATAATAAACTGAATTATATGTGTTTAGGCTTTAGCAATGTGTAATTAGCTTGAAGATCTCACACACCGTTCACCGTAGTGAACGGAGTTAAAGGGAACATGGAAAAACTTTCAGAAGTGCAACATGTGAATGGTCCCCTCTTGGTTTTGTTTGCCTCCTGGATTTCTTTCAATGAGAGTATTTCTCATTGTCATTAAGCAAAGCCATTGTAAAACAGAGAATAAAAATAGGTATCTCTTTCAAAATCTTCTTAAATGTCAAAATCTAATTTTTCATTAGTACTGTAATCTCTGTTTGACCATAATGAATAAATATTTTTAAAAACAGCTAAATTTTTATTAATTTTTGATGAAGCTAAATCTTTTCAGGACTGTTTAACCTCTGCTTTGTCTTCATGTCTGGTACTGGGATGTATTTCAGAGGGTGCCCCAGTTTTCTAAACTTTAGTCCATGTACAAACACATTTTATCAGGAATTTTAACATCTTAGTTTACTGTATTTTTTGTTTCCTCTTACTAGAGAAAAGAGGGCTAATTTATTGACTTCTTGGCTGCTAGTCTGGGAACCTTACAGCATGTTGGTATGCATATAAATGGCTGATACTGTGTAAGTATGCTGCTTCCGTCTGGTCTAATAGCATTCCTTGCCTACTGTAATCAGAATATTTGATAATCATCAATAAATAAAAAATAAAAATACTTGATACTGTGTCAATAAAATTGACACCTCCCTGTATCTGTACTCTAATAAATATTCTTATACATATGCACTAACTTGTAACAGTGTATTGGGTCAGCCCTAGTTATTTTTAACTTGGGGGTGGGATTCCAGACTCAATTTAAGACTAAAAAGGGATTTTGTAATAGCTGCTGTTCATGGCTTGGAGATGGAAAGTTGATGCAGGTGCGTGTGGGATAATACCCTTTCTTCCTGCCTGAGGGGAGCAGCACATGCACTTCTTCCTCAGTAATTTCACTTTGTGGAAATTAATATATCAGAGACAGCTATTATGTGCGAACTGCAGTGGTTATGCAAATGTTTCTATTTTGGATCTTACTAAGAAACAAGTTTTTAAGTTTCAAGTTTTTAAGTGATGGGGCAGCAGCTGTGAACTTGCCTGATGGGATTTCTCTTCCTGGCTCTTTTATTGGACTATGTGATTTTGGGACAAATAACATCACTTGGTTTTGCCGTACCTTCCTTAGTGACCATCTGCTTATGGGTTGGGGGTTTTTTGGTTGTTTTTGAAATGAAGAGGAGGAGAGCACTGTCTGCCTGTTTCTGAGGCTGATATGTTTTAACTAAGCCCCAAAGTATATAATGTTCCACAAACTTCTTGCAAAACTTAAATAATAAGAACTTTTTGTCTTATTTTGTCTTATTTTTTGTCTTACTTTTTGTCTGGAGCTCTTATTAATGTAAGTAAAATTACATATACACACATGTTATTTCTGGAGGTGAAACATGGCCTGGCTAAGCATACAAGACGGGACCTTTGATGTATCGATGATGCATTTTTGTAATTTATTTAGGAGAAAAAAAAAAAAGAAGAGTGGAACTATTCTTCTGATGCTTTTCTTTCTATTTAGAGATCTGTTGTCCATTTGACAGAAGTTGCACGGCTGCAAGGTGCTGTTACTCCCTTACTGACCTTCCCTTGCGGTTGCATTATGGCCGATGCAGGACACCTGCGCGAGTGCCTACCAGTCACCTGTCTCCCAGCAGCAGGAAAAGCTCTGTAGGAAGGAGCTCTTTACAAATGGCTAAATATATGTAGGGTTTTCTATTACCTTTTATAAGGCCAAGGTAGGAATATGGGATATATTAGAGGAAAACAAATGCTTGATAGACAGAAACCGAAATGTGCAGGAAGGATTCCTGCTATTTCAAAAGGTGTGATGAATCCCAGTAGGAGGAAAAGGCTTTCTAGACAAGGCATTTATTGTGCCTTTTACCACCGTAATCTCTTTATTTGTACTCAACTTTAGGATACGTTCCAGAATAGCAAACGTATAGATTTGGTGGTTTAAACAATCTCTTACCTGTAAACAGTGCCAACGGTAGTGGACAGATATCTGAACTAGCTTTAAATAAACTATACTGGCCATCTTTGCAGTTTGGTGCTCATCAGAATTCAATTTACTCTGCTTAGCTGTTGTAGCCTTATTTTTCTTTTTTTTTTCTTTTTTAGGCCAATATTCTACATAAGTATTAATTGCCCATATTGCTTTTCAGAATAAAAGTAAAAATTAGTGCATTTTTAAGTTGACAATTAGGAGACAAAAATAAGAAGCATCTGAGCTGAGGAAAACTTGCTCTTTTCTCCTTACGACGCCTTTTTAATGCTGGGAAAGGTATACTTAGCTTTGGTTTTGGACATGAGATATAAATTCAGTCTTTCTAACCTGTGTAAGACAGGTAAGACAGGCCTGCTTACCCTCAAATTTATCATGCATCTTAGAGATGTGTAAAACCCAAGTCTTTGTCTCAAGCAGTACGTGTAGAAGCATAATGCAGGTGAACCTTCATTTCCAGTATCCCAATTAATAATTAAATAACTTGCTGAAGTGCTAATCCAGTATATTACGTGTTTACTGTTAACTTAGATTCAATAGCCAAATAAAGACTCATTCTTCACTTGAAGGAAGATGTCTCCACTCCCTCATTTGGAGGCTGAGTTTCCCAAATGCTGGGATGTTCATTTTATCTATTATCATTAAATGACCAAAGTAAGGACAGCTGCAGCATTTGAAGTTCTTTGCTTGCCAGCAGAATGGCCAACAGAAACGAAAAAAACCTAACTCACATGTGCCAGTTGAAACCATGCACAAGTAATTAACATAGTCTACCAAACAGAGAAAAACAAATGCTTAATGATTAGTAAAATAAATCCTTTGTAGCTTTCAATTGCTGTATATATTCCTACTAAAATTTAATCACAGCAAACCATTCTAGGTAGCATTCCTATCAGTAGTGGCATCTTTTGTTAAGCCATTTACTTTCTTGCTTTCTTTGTGTTAGATGATGTTATTCTGTAATAAATAGCCACATCTGAAGATTTTTTTTATTATTATTTTTTATTATTAATTTTTATTATTATTATTTGGCAGTTGAAATTCTTAGACTGGCCATGTGCTATTGCGGAAATAACTGCTACTTCTTTTCTAGAATTTGACCTTTCATAAGGGCTAAGGACACGCATTTTTCATTGCTTCAGGAGGAGTGCAGGAGGTCATTGTTTCTCTGGATGATGTCTGCCACATTTTATTATTCAAACTTTGTCACAAGTTCAGATTTTTAATGTTACACGAAAGATGTATCAGGTCACTATTTACACCTGAATATCTGGCCATAATTACTTGAGTAGGCATTAACAATTTCAGTGGCTTTTCATTATAATTATGTCTTAAGTTAGAAATCTGATCCTCCACAAGTCACTGCTTGGTATTGTTAGATGACATAGTATTATGACTATATGACGGTAGTGATATGGCATATACAAAAAGACTTCCTGGTTTTTATCTAACATCCTGCAGTGACTCGGTGGCCACCAGACTTACCCCTTCCTCCCCTGCCAGGATAGTTATTGCTGACCGATTCTGCTGTTATCCAGAGAAGAAGGAAGAGAGCGAAGAAAAAACTTGTGATTGATGAGTTGGCAGACATCTGCATAGCTATGAATCTGAACTTACATCCGAACTAAAATCCACCTGCCTTATGGTGATTGCAAGTGAATTTGCTAACGCTTGATCTGTGAACAGGAATTCTGGCTCGTCGGGCCACTCTTTTCAGAAAGCCATGAAGATGGGAGACAGGCAAATGATTTCCACCAAGGACCTAATAGCTAGACTTCTGGGGACAGCTTTAGGACATCTGAGACAGAGTAAGATTTAGTGGGGTTTATTCTGCACAGAAAGCCTCCCTCTCACTTTGTTTTTTTGTGGGTTTTTTTTTTTTGAGGGGAAAAATGGTCTCTGTAGATTTTGAGGTTTTTCAGTTTCATTGAAAATATTTTTGTCTCTCTCAATTTGAACCTGCTTTGGACCTCAAAGCTTTCCCCCAAAGAATAAGCAAGAACACTGTATAAGGTAGGGATGTATTATTTCTCTTTTAAACATGGGAAAACTGATGCACAGTGAGAAGCTGAAGTATCAGATGACTTGGCTAAAATCTCAAAGTGTATCTGGCAACATCCAAAATACAACTGAAATATTTCATGTGGAAAACACAAAACCTTGTTTCTAACACTGTGTCATCTTTCTCAGTTGTTTCTAGTGCTCTGGCATGGATAACGAAAGCATGCTCCTTGAGGATGGGGGCTGTTTGCGCAGGCTTGCTCGATCTAATGAAGAGTGTGTATATATATCTATGGGAGTTTACATCTCTCAGAAATCATCCAAGCTTTTGCCTTACTTTGCAAATATGTCTATTTTACAAAAGCATTATTCTGAGCGCAATTGTTGATGTCTAGCTGCTGTTCAGACCTTTTAAAGTTTGCTTTTTGTTAATTCATATTGAAAAATAATTGATCAGATTCAGGTTAGTAGATTTAGTTTCACTCTCATCAAATGACAGGTATTGGTTGCTAGTTACAACACCTTAGCACCTGATACTCTCAAGGTGGCTAAAGAGGCACTATCTCATTTCTTTTAGGATTAGTATTCAACAGCAAATTTACTTTCTATTTTAATGCAGACAAGGTTGAAGGGGTGCTAAGTAGCACCATTTAATAAGATAGTAGAGCCAGGATTGAATCTTTAAAAGGTGATGGGCAAATTATATACTTAAATAATGTTAATGTGAAGGTTTTGTGCACCGCATCTCTCAGAGAAACAGAGTGATTACCCTTCCCCCGTGTAGACACCCTAGCCTGTGAAGACCAGTTTTGCAGTGCCGACAGACTGACTCTGCTGGTGTCGGACCAGTGTCTGATGGGATGTACTGCATGCTTGGCTGCCTCAGGAGAACGGTCTTCCTGGTGGCCTAAGGGAAGGTCTCTATTCCTAATTTTCGTGAAATGCAAGTGCTTCTGTCCAAATTATCCTTATTCTCATGAAGGAAAACCATGAAGACCAGCACTGGGGTGGCCTTGATTTGGGGGGGGGAGAAGCATGGGCTTCTGTGCAGCTTGGAAGCACGGATAGGGTCCTGCCCCCACGGACTGGCAGAGCCCCCACACAGACAAGAGAAATGTCAGGGAATTTCAGCCACTGACACTAAATAGCTCCTGTGCAAGGATGTGCTTTAAAAATGTGTTTGTCTTGTTTTCATGGTGATGTACCTGACTTTATGGCAAGGATTTTGCTTTCAGCACTCCATAATATCAGAGCATCACTGGGTAGGAGTCCGATGGTACAGCAATTCTTTACAAAAACAGAGGACAGAAATATTTCTCAACATTAGACTCTTGTTTATATGAGATGTTCTGTTCATGAAATACTTTCAGGTGACCTATAACCTGTCCGTCTGCTTCACACTCTGAAAATCCCCTTCCTCCCCCCCGCTTCCCGTTTCTGAGCTCAGATGTGTCTGTAACCGGAGCCTGGAGTCACCGGGACACAAGTGTTTCCAGGCTGTGTTGACCTTGGCAGTGGGTGGAAGCTGTTTGGTTGTGGGAGAGCTTTGCTTACCAGCTTTCAGATGTCACCCTCGTCCAGCATGGGGTGAGTGAGCCAAGACCCCCATTTTTGGGAAGAGGCTCTGGTTATCTGTACAACGGCAGGCATGCCTACTGCTTGGTGTACTGTTTCGAAACAGCAAATGCTTTTTTGCTGCTCTTGGGCACAGGGCAGCTCGGTGATAGGAGTGCTCCAAATGCGCCCGTGATCCTTTTTCTTTGCACCATATCCCGAGACAACAAATCTGTCAGACAGGAGGTATGTGTTTATGCTGCAGCTGCTGCTACCCTTGCTGGACTGATACTGTGGCAGCATACCACTGTATTAACGTAGCTATATGTTACCCTTTCCTGTGCTACCAAGAAAAGTCCTGCCCAGAGCGTAATGGGCTGCAGTTCTGCTGCTGTTGGACCATTTGCCATGGTTTGCTTAATTACAGAACATCAAAGGAATAATGAAATATTATCTATTTTCTGCTAGCATCTCTCTGGCTGTCTCCTAAAGTACTTACTCTGTGGATGAGTCTGAAGGGACACTAAGATGAGGTGGGCCTCGTGCTTTCTTTCAGGTTCAGGCCTCGGATTCCTCAAACAAATTTTATGGGTTTTTTTTTCCCTGTAGGTTGAACCTTTGTAAATAATGAAAGTGAGAGAAACCCAATCTGGTAAACTAATAATTTAATAAGTTAGGTAATATAACATGAAAGAAGCAGTACGAGACAAAAGATGCCTTGTACTGCTCAACTGTTAGGTAGGTGATCATCTAGGGCAAATTGTGCATATGCAAATGTGTTTCAGAGTAGGTTTGTGCTGTCGAAAGAGCCATAACAGGCTGTTTGGATGGTCTGGGCCATGATTTGACATGTGCCCAGTGCCCTGAGGCACTGGAAAACTTGTTTGCAAAGTATTTCATCCTCTGACAAATCCCTAAACCCATGATATGGGAAATGAGGGAATGTGACTGCACTAACACTTATTCTAGGAAGGTATAGAGTGTCTCTGCAAGTCTTCTGTGTGTGGAGGAAAAGGCCTCTGCAGGCAGAACTAAGGCGACTGGGAGGAAAGAGTACATGACAAAGGAGAAAAACAGTTGTGGTCAAATGCCTTCAACAGTACTAATAAAATCTCTCCAGAAATTGAGATAAAAGACAAGGTTTGATTAAAATAGCTTACTCTTGCCATTTAGAGGTGCGATGCTATAAACTAGGTAGGAGTGGGAACATAATGGCATATAGATGTAGGGGCTGAGTATGTGCATATGTGCACACGTCTGCACATAGGGAAAGAGAGGAATGTAAATAAAAGCCATGAGGAACTAAAATGATTGCTGGTCTTTGTTTCCATTTCTGATAAGTTCCTTAATGCTGTGTTTTACATAGAGTATTCATTTTAAGAAACAATTGCAGTTGATGACGGTTGTAGACACAGGAGTTGTGGATATGCACTGCTATATGTCTGTTGTTCTGTAGAATCATAGAATAGAATCATTAAGGTTGGAAAAGACCTCTAAGATCATCGAGTCCAACTATCAACCCAACACCACCATACCCACTAAACCATGTCCCTAAGTGCCTCATCTACACGTCTTTTAAATACTTCCAGGGACGGTGACTCCACCACTTCCCTGGGCAGCCTGTTCCAAGGCCTGACCACTCTTTCAGTAAAGAAATTTTTCCTAATGTCCAATCTAAACCTCCCTTGGCGCAACTTGAGGCCGTTTCCTCTCGTCCTATCGCTGGTTACTTGGGAGAAGAGACCAACCCCCACCTCGCTACAACCTCCTTTCAGGTAGTTGTAGAGCACAATGAGGTCTCCCCTCAGCCTCCTCTTCTCCAGGCTAAACAACCCCAGTTCCCTCAGCCGCTCCCCATCAGACTTGTGCTCCAGGCCCTTCACCAGCTTCGTTGCCCTTCTCTGGACACGCTCCAGCACCTCCATGTCCTTCTTGTCGTGAGGGGCCCAAAACTGAACACAGGATTCGAGGTGCGGCCTCACCAGTGCCCAGTACAGGGGGACAATCACCTCCCTGCTCCTGCTGGCCACGCTATTTCTGATACAGGCCAATGATTTATAAGTTTGATGTCCTCTTAGTGAGAAACTTTTGTAGCTTATTTCCCGGCATGGGATTAATTTTTGTTCCTCAGCTGTAGGGGAGCGTGGCTGCCTTTGTCTGAAATGTGATTGACTCTTGTTTATCAGGAGCTGTGGTCTTACTCTGGCTTTCTGCCTAACACGAGCCTGATGGAGCTTGAAGCTGCCGGTCAGGATTGCGTTTTGTCTGCTGCATAATAGGCAGGCGCTGGCACGCTCTGTAACTCGTTTGCAGGGTGTCCCCACTCAGCGCGCGTGTGACGACTGCATCCCCTCCATCCCAAGTGGCCAGGATTTCCACAAGCCCACATACTTCAGGTTTCTGTCACCTTGCGGAGCAGGTACAGGCTCCAAGCACTTCCGTCTTATATCCCCAAAGAGATTCCCAAAATCTGCTCTGACATGGGCGCTGAGTAGGAGGAAGTGGTTTAGTACAGACAAGTATGTGCAGTGACAATTCTGCTCCATGAAATGAGTAAAGGCTGTAGTTTTCTTACCTTATCCCAACACAGCATGCCGCTTTACCTGAGCGTGTGGAGGACGTAATGGCACATCCATGAAGACCAATCAAGGATTAGCACGCACCCGTTTTTAACAGGTGCTTCATTTAGCTGCTTAGTGCCCTAAGCAAATGACTTGGCTCAGTATCCTGCAGCTCTCTCCTTTCAAGTTTAATTTACCCTAACTGGATTTAAGTAAAGCATCATCTCAATATCATCATCACAGCATTGCTCCAGTTCCAATTTGGCAAGGCTGAAGAAAGCAGCTCAACCAAAAGTCCCATCCTAGGAGAAATTACACTCCGAGGTAAATGTGTTTCAAAGGCAAATCGTTCTCAGTCTGCAGAATCTTAACTCACACTGTAATCCCAGAGTTCAAATATCTCAGAAACATGGTGAATGTTTGAAACCTAAATGTAAGCTAAGAAGCTAAAGATGAGCTTGAGTGCTCAGAATCTTAAGAACTTTGTAACTTCAACCTCTGTTTTTTGTAGCTTTATGGTGTGGTTTTTTCTTTTTTTTTTTCTTCTTTTTTTCAAATGAACACTCGAAGTAATGGAGTCAATTTTATTAGCATCAGAGTATCAAAAAAAAGGGTAAAGTGTTAAAGCAATATAAGATTATTTCCATCCCCTACAAGGATAAGTAAATTTAAGACCAGAAGTTTTTGCTGCAATTAAAACATTTAAGGATTTGGTGCCCGTTAGCTTTGTTCTAATCACAAAAAGAATGTGAAAGATCTCTACCAATGTGAAAGATCTTTTTTTTCTTCCCCCCCCCCTAATGTTTATGAAAAATTCTTTGAGGAAAAAGTATCAGACACAACAGGCATACTTTAAGCATTAGAGAATAAGCACTAAATATACATTTAGAAAATAATTTAGTGTCAAAACCTCATTATGGATTTGTAGGCACTATTATGGGTTTTAAAGTACTATGTTTATTCATTTTGTATGAATTAGTATGTGCTGGACAGAAGCTACAGCTGTTTGGCAGGGTTTGGCTATGTTTCAGGTGCATGCATTTCTCAGGGAGAAGGCAGCCCAAGGTATCTGGCATGCTGGATGGGCGGGTATTTCTAGACATAAAACAAAAGGCATAAAACTAATAATTTCCAACTGCTACCTGTTCTTAATAAGCACCAAGCATTTTGTGCTTTTACAGAATCCCCTACGAGGATTTTAAAAGATTTACAAGCATGACTGCATAAAGCTGCTTAGATTCGCTCTGGGTTGGAGTGATAGTATCAGAGCTGCATTCTGCGCTGGTCTCCAGTAAACGACAGAGCGTTACCTATTATCACGTTACTGCATCAGTTTGTACTCTGGAAGTCTCCAGTTACTTAACGGTAGACTCCCTTAAATTATTTATTGTTATTACATATATTTTCTATGATCGTAGTGCCCAGGAGCTTTAAACATGGAACGCCACCCAAAACCAGTATAAATACACAACGGAGAGAAAGCCCCTGCCCAAGATGCTTGCAAGGTGAGACGGCATGATACATATACCAAGAAACAAGACAGTACTGGCAGCGCTTCAGTAGCCTACCTTCTGTTTTTGGAGGCGTCATGAAAAAGAATATACCTAGTGGTAAATTGCAGTAGATATATCTTCGGTGAATGAAAGCTGATAGGCAGATAAAGGGTTCTTAGAAGTGGAAGCGAGTAGTTTAGGTTTGATGCAATGGCTGGAGGTAAGAGGAGTAGCCAACACAACCAATGCAAAGGTGAAGCGACATGGGCAGATGGGTCAGAAAAATTGTCTTGGTAGAACATTCGGGGTAGAGATCAGTGGGGCAAGGCTGCATTTGTCAGGGTAGGATGTCACAAAATTTAAGATGGTAAGAGTTTGGATAAAAACTCTGGCTGTGTGAATGAAGGTCCAGTTTCACGGGTCTCATCCAAAAAGAAATGAGAGATATTAGGACATAATCTGGACATCGGAAGCTAGAATGAGGCTGCCTTTCCCTTGTTGGGGCAACCATTAATGTTTGGGTTTTTTTGGTGGTTTCCCCCGCCTTCCGCTCCTGAGTTAGGTTTTCTGTGAGGCTGGAAAAGCTTGACTCCACAGTGTTGACATGTGTGGGTTGGGTTGGGTTGACAAAAGTCAGTTTTATGGCAAATCTCAGAACACTTTTGCCTAAAGTTTCACATGAGGTGCCAGAATCAAGGCATAAGAATATCAGTTATAATTTTTTTTAAAAAAGTTCTGGCACTCAGGGTTTCAGTAAGAGTTGAAAAACTATACTAAAATTAGAAGTGATTTAGATGGAACTGGGTATTTATTACTTGATAAAACTCTTGAATTTTTAAGTGACTTCTGCCATTTCTTTTGCTGTCTGATTAAAGATTTCTGAATACTTGAGACTAGCATTGTATCACATTGTACATATTTGTTTATATAGCCCTGTTAGTTGCATTTCTGTTGATAATGCACCTTGTCGTGATGCCATAGTTTTTAGTTTTACATGGCTCAGCATACCAGTATCAGTGCTTTCTAGCCAAGTATTTCACCATTACTTTATGCTACTTGTTGTAGATACAAATTCTCAAAAGAATGTTTGGTATCTTCATGGCTGTACTAGATGACTACAGATGGTAGCAGGAACATCTTCTGTTTCTATACTTACTAAATGCAGGCTGTCTCCCGATAGATAGCATTCTTGCTACTTCAGATCTGAAGAAATGGCTTTACTAGAAGTTAGGGCACCTTAATCTCTAATGAAAAATCAAGCTGTAAATGACTTAACGATCTCACACTGAACTGACAACAAAACCAAAAATAAAGCCTAGGTTTTTCCAGAGCTAGCCTTCAGCAAAACTCATGTACTTTTTTTAGCAATCCCTCTAGGTAAACCTTTTGCTGGCAAGTCTCGGTCAGTGCAAATGGGGTAACAGGAGCCCTTGATAATATTCCATACCCACTCGGGGGGGGGGGGCATCTCTTCTGTACGTGCTACTGCATCCAAAATAATTAATGTGTTAGAAATGGCAAACAGAGATGGAAGAAGCTGAATATATCTTGTATAGTTTCTTCAGGTTCAGAAACCTAGTTGTTTATACTATTGCCCTACCCCATGTAACACATAGCTGTCAGGAAATCTCTCTTGTGCGGAGTTGCAGAATGTTAGTATGTTATTTGGAAGATGGAGTTACAGATACAGTTACATTAACCAAATTCACTGTATCTGCAGAAAAATGTTTAACGTTTGGGTCAGTTTTTCATTAAAACAAATGTAATCTTCCAATGTAAACAACCATTCTCTCTTTAACAAGGAAGATCCTGCTATCTATAAAATCAAGGACTCCTCCTAGGAGGTTTTTAAAAGATGTTTTGTTATTATGAAAAATTTTAGTCTTGCTCTGTGGTTCAGCCATGCAGTGGGAGGGAGCAAAATGCAAACAATGTAGGAAGTGGACACAAAGATCTGAAAGGCAAAGGAAGCCAGTCATTTAATATATTATCTTTGTTTCAAATTGTTGCTTTTGAATTTCCTGAATCTTAATTTAAGGAGTCTCTTCATATTATTTTGGCTATAAATTATTTATATGTTTCCCCATATTTTATGGTACTCCGTTTCTGGGCTTCCTGCGAGACCTCATCAGCTTCTAGCAACATGCTGAGGCACCGCTGCAATCCGTCAAAAGGGAGGGGAGATGGGGCTAACAAAGTGATGCTCTGGGATTTGTACTAGCATGAATTGTCAAAGATGAATAACTAATGGTATGTTTTCTCATTTCTGAAAAGCTGTGGAAAATCCCTGGTAACTTTGTTAGAATAATTCATTAACCAGCATTTTTACCCTTCATTGTTAAATCTTATGTATCTCTCTTGTTTTCATCAATCTTAGTGAAGGACTCTAGATTTGTACATCTTCCTGCTCAAAGAAGGCTATTTCCCAGAGTGTCTTTGCTGGTATTTTGTTCCATTCAATTTAAAATATCTCAGGTAAAAGAGAGGCTTCTGTATCCTTCAGAGATGAGGATACAGTCCAGGACATCTCACTCTCAGGTATTATTTCCCTGTGGAATTAGCCAAAATAGTCCTCTCTTCTTTGCATCCTATTACTGCTAGGGCTGTATATATCTTAATTCTTCTCCCTGCACTCTATTTCTCCTTGCAGACACTTAGAGACTGTTATTTGGCACCTGTAATTTTGCCAAACTGCGGCCAAGATCAGATTGTGCAGCATCCTCGTCAGCGAGCACAGGCTGAGCAAACCTTCATGGGAACTGTAGCATGCCCAAATGCTGTGTGGAGCCCGTGGTCCCCTGTGGTATGCCTTGGCAGTGGTGAGTACAAGCACGGTTTCTCCATTCCAGTAGCCACGTATCATCGTAAACTCATTAGCTCTTCATGTTTCTCTTAGGTTTGTCTCAGTGTTACTGTTTTCCAGTTTTCTCCCATCATACTGAGAAGAATGTCAGCACTTTACTGTTTTGGACCCATTCAGAGTCGTAAAATCTACTTAGGTTCTCCTTCAGTTTCTGGAGGAGGTCTTCATTTTTAAATTGAGATAACTAAGGCAAAAGAACACTTTGTCTTTTATGACCAAGAGGATATAAAATATCATTGATGGAGCTGGAAAGCCTTCTGCAGTTCTTAGGATAGTTGGGATTTAGTTCCTCTTGTGCAAGACACATATCTAGAGCCACACGGACATGAGCAACCATGTGGAAGTGCTTGGGAGTGGCTACCTATTAAATGGAAATTGTTCTTCTCATGGACTTCTTCAGGCCCACAGCTGCATTCTTCACTGCTGTGGGAGATCCCAAGCAAGTCCCAAATTTTTTGTGGCTGACTTGCAATCAGATTTATCGACTAGGGTAGGCTGACTTTCAGAAAGTGTGAAAGACAAAACAGCAAGTATGGGAATAAAAAGAACATTTTTTTCATTACTGGCAACTTCCTTGCTCTGACTTTTTGACCTCATCCCAAGGTCAATTAAATGCCTCAGAGGAACTGGAGTGATTACAAATCAACTTCGTCATTGTCCATTAGGTGGATGGAGAACATTTCATAAAAATGAAAAAAAGGTTTCCAGGGAGACCTTCTCAGGAAGTGACTTGTCCATGAACTGAAGATCAGTCCTTTTCACAGGGCAATTTACTGGTTTGCTCAAGTGTTCTCACACAGACTTGGTGCCCCCAGATGTTCTTCTTCTGGCACAGTGGTGTCAAGTCAACCATCAACACGCTCAGCTGGAGTCCTCCTCCTTCCTTGGTTTCCCATCCTCTGGTCCAGTACATTATCTGTGAAGTACCTTGCTCACTCCAGCTTGGAGAGAGAAGTCATTATCGGGGAATAATACTTTTTGACTGTGGTTGATAGGGAAAGGAAAAAGCAACAAAAAATGAGCACTAAATGGAGATGATCCTGTTGACTGCAAGAACTATCTTTGAAGGCTTCTAAACAATCAGAAACTTCAGTTTGTTTTCAGCATATGCTCCCAGGGGAAGGTCATCTGATTCATATCCGTCAAATGTTGAAGGGATGAGTCACAGTCAAACAAATCACACTTTTCTAACTTGTCTTTACACATACGGGAAGGAATAATCTCTCTTCATTTAAAAGGACTTTTTCTTTTTTTTAGTAGACAACACTCAATAGCCCCATGTTATCTGTTTTCCTTGAATTATGAATATTTATTCCTCTCCATATCCATAAATAATACATAATCTACAGTTGCCTCATTTTTCTCTTATGACCTTTATACACATCCCATACTTTAAATCAAACTCTCTCATAGTTACAAAAAGCTCTAATTTCCAGTTGAAATTTAATTCAACACCCACAAAAAAAAAAATCTTGTCTTCAAATAATAGCTAATATCAGATCTTGTATTCTTTACTGCCAGTCAGCCAACATTGGACATGAGCAGAAATACACCACTCCAGAAGTCATTAGTTTATGCCACGACGTTTAAGATGTGATAAAATGCGTCTGTTCCCATGCCCTGTGATACTGATCCGATGGCTGCAATATTAGTGAGGAGGTGTGAAAAGTGCCCGCTGCATGCAGTACTCCCATGAAGCTGACAGGACGCCGTGCAGATGCAGCACCTGCTTTTTTGCTCCAGGAAAATGTCAGAAGGAGTTGTGATTGCCCTTTTGCTCTTCCATGGGGGCCTTCTCCTTGCAAGCCACGCACCTCAGGCTGCATAGCCCCGTGGGTGAGGTTTTACTTTGGCATTTACATTTGCTTTACTTTATAAATTCTAGTGGCTGAATATGTTTCAAGAATGGCATTTGCTATGGCTACGCGTTTTGTGGCAGTATTGTGCACTTCAGTGCACAAAGGTGCTCATTCCTGCTCCGCGCTACCTTCCAAAATGTGTTGGCACAAGAGGTGGAATGGCTTCCCGTTGGGTCCGGGAGCTGTGTGAAAGGGAACGTGGTGAAATAGCTCTCTCCACCCAAATCCACTTCTGGCCAAGGTTTAGCTTGCTGCCACCCGCATGCTTGCACCCCGCCACGGGGAGGGGGCGGCTCA
Organism: Calonectris borealis; assembly: GCF_964195595.1. NCBI lineage: Eukaryota > Metazoa > Chordata > Aves > Procellariiformes > Procellariidae > Calonectris > Calonectris borealis. Next base: position 14,558,539 of record NC_134325.1, read on the forward strand.
CCCTGGGGTACGTGTGCGAGGGTGGAGGTCCAGGGGTGGCTGTTAGGCAGCGATGGCTTCAGCCGGATGAAAAGTTATTAAAGGAAAGCTTTCAGAAAGGTGCGCTCTGAACTGTGACCTGAACGTAAAATAGATGTGTTTGCAAGGCATGTTCAGAAAATTAAATTAACATCTCTGTTTGCAGGGAACTGAAGCTCTTTTTTTTTTTTCTTCTTTTTTTTTCTCCCTCTCCTAATGTATACTAAAATGCCTAAAGAGTAAATCTGAATGAGACAACTATTTTAACAACAATCATCTCGCACTATTTACAAAATGCATTAATTTAGATCTATCACCGTGCACCCCAAAAAACGCTCAATGAACATATAAAGGTATGGTCTCAGCTACCACACAGTAAGAATCTGAACTGCTGTCCAAAACCTAAACTCTTCAGAGTTAGGTAAATATTCCCATTTTAGAGAAAAAGAACCTTGATACACAGAGAATACATCCAGGACAATAAATCACAGGACGTATTTGGGGCCAGAGACAGATCTTCTGACTCACAGTGCTTCCTTTTCATTGAGAAAAAAACATACTTATTTTTCATAAGAATGTCATAGAATTAGTGTAAAACAAAAAAAAAGTTTAAAAAATTGATATAAACTTTAAGGTAATCCTGTTTATTAATTACATTATGACAAGTATGATCCTGTTTATTAATTCCATTATGACAAGCATGATTTTAAAAATATTCATTTTAATATCACATGTTTGTGTATTAAACAAATGTGTATCTAATCTTTTAGTTTGGACACCTATATGAAATATTTCTAAATTATCTTAAAAAGATTGTTGAAACTTATTGTATGGGAAACACTGACATTTCATATTTTATTCTGAATTCTAAACTTTTATATTTCTAGAAGATTGGACCTGCCTGTAAAGGGATGCCAATCTTTCTCCAGATCCTCTGATTTCAAATGGCCACTTGCCAAGACAAAAAGTAGTTGAAAAGAGATCCATTGAACATTGAAATGTAACTTATAGTAATAGAAAATATGAAAGGAAAAAAGGAACGCCCTGAAAGCTGCATTTGACCATGTGGCTAATTTATCAGATATGCAAATAGGCAGGCTGTATCTTTCCAAAGTAATTACAGAGCAGTTTTCCTGACTACTCTCATCTAGATCTTTTGGTGACTTCATATGAAATAAATGATGCTATTTAGACACATAACTGATTTTTAAATGTCATTTTTTCTAGAAAAAAAAAAAAGACTTGATCTTTGTATAACTTAACTCATTCTGTCTTATCTCTTATGTTTCTCTACTCTCCAAACAACTATAATTTTGTATTTTCCCTGTCATAAAAATCCCTGTGCTCATAGGTCTCAGACTTCATTTTGACCCTTGCCCCATTTTTACATCTTCAATCTCAGTCTTAAAATGTGTATTATTTCCTACTTATAAATAATTAGCCAAACACAGGTTTATTCAACTCTGCTGTTACCCTAACTTAATCTTTTTTACAGTACTCAGGTCCCAAAGTATTTGTTACTGGGCATTATGCTCTTCAGTATTCAGTATCCCAAATATATACCAAAAACCCAGTAAGGACCAGGATTTTAAAACCTGTCTGAAAAAGGAGGGGGGGTAAAAAAGAAAGAGTAATCTGTGCACCTAAAAGGAGAATGGAGTTATTTTGAGAATTTAACCCCAACTGTAGATGTGCTCTTGACAATATAACCCTGTTTGTTATGGTACTATGATATTTTATATCATATAAAACCTTATTCTTTGGTTGCGATATACCATGTGAACGTGAATTTCTCTGAAGCAGTTCTATTTACATTTTAGAAAGACTTAAACAAATGATACTTCACCCAAAAAGGTAATAAAACCCATCCCGGTATCACTGTACAATGTACCAGAGTGTTCCACGGGGAACCTTGGAGATGTAATACCTACAATCCAAATTGCCGGAATGGTGTCTATTCAGAGAAGAGGATCTTGTCCCAGGTTTTCTATCTGACTGCATAAGTGATCTTGATGCAGTGAATCAATATCTCATTATGTGACAAAGGTCTCCAAGATAAATTCTGAAGCACAGCGACATTAGTGTTAAAAATAACATTTCTTCCTTTTTCTTTTTTTTAAGTTTCATTTAGAGTTATATGTTGAAACAACACAAGGTGATGGAATAAGCAGACTGAATAGGGTGTCACGTTGCTTTAAAACAATGGATGATTTGCCTTGATGTCTTAATACAGCTGTATCTGTAATGAACACTTCTGGAGCCCCACTTGAGAGCTGCTTTAATATCAAGTTAATTCATGTTGATGCTTAATGCCTATTAGTCACCACTTCCAAAAGGAATGACAGCGACTGGATACTTGAAAAGAAATACTGCAGTTGATGATTTGCATTATGAAAAATGCCAACGTGAGGTCTATTCTGGTGTCCTTGAGAATCTGAGCTTTGAGAAAATGACATACAGAGTTCAGCACTGTGGGTGCATGCTTGGGCACAGGGAGAGCCCGGGGTCTACTTGAGGGTCCCAGCAGCCCTCCTCCTTTTCGTAGTAGACAACCCTTGACTGACAAAAGCCACGTTTGGAAAGAAAGCTATGAACTTCTCCCTCTGACGTGGCTGGAATTATGACACCATGTAGGTATTTGCTCCATGCTGTTCCTGCACCCCTCATTTCCCAGGTAATCTTCATTATTTAAGAGAAAGCTTCAGTGAAAGGGCTGGAGGGTGGACGCCTCTTTCAGGAGGAGACTGTAGGCTAATGCATGGTGCCTAGAAGGAAGAATGCAAGGTGCCAGAATTCATAGGTTGAAATCCCCTACACACATCCCATCCCATCCAGTGATTGCTCTGGGAATCGGGATTGGTAGGAAAGGGTGGCAGGTCCCCCACCCATCTCTTCCTCAGCTGGTGCTGCTCAGCTCCAGACAGAAGAGGGTCTGGGGAAAGGCAGAAGCGGAGCTGTGGGTCGCAAATGAGTTGAAAGGACAAAAGCTTAATGGGCAAGGATTGACAGGATAAAATGAGAATTTGAGAATTGTCATCTTAGGTTTAGCAACTGCAACAATACTTAAGTATGAATAAGATGTTCAAGTCAAGATCTTTTTTTTTTTTATTTTAATTATCGCCCCTTGGCATTATTACTGAACTTAGTCTTTGTGTATGGGTTAGGCATAGGGCAATGAATTATCCTAGGCAACTATCAAAGATTACTAAAGAGCGTAGATTACCAGTTCTTCTAATGTACATACATATGTAAAATATTTCAAAACAGAACATATCTAGCAATGCCCTATTATTAATGTTAAAATATTAATTTCTTTCATTCTCTGGTCTTCAGATAAGGTTTCTCCTTGAATTTATTGAAATTTTTTCATATGGCTTATTAGAAGCAGTGTATTGAACTAATCTGTTTGAGAATTCTTATATAGTGGTTGAATAAATTTTGTAGTGGAATGAGGTGTGAAGATGATTTCCTGCCCATGCATGTGAATGCCATTTGATTAGGAGGCAACACTTCACCAGAGAAGTGGAATGAAGCGATGTCAAGCAATATGTAGGGGTTAATTTAGGAAGGCCCCCTGGAACTGGATGGAAAAAGAGTTTTAGGTATAGAGTTTAAGTAGGTAAAAATTTAGAATACTGTCTTTGTAGACTCAACAATTTGCTAAATTTAAAACAGAGTTTAAACTCATATTCATGCTATGATTCCACTAAAACCCGAGAAGATCAATAAGGGAGGAAAATGTCTTTCAGTGCACTTTCATGGAATTTTGGGCGTTAAAAGGTTCTGTAGGTTTCAAAGATATCCCTTAAAATATGTTACAGAAGGAAATGAGTCATCCTCCTGTCTCAGGGGAATGGTTGTTTAGACTGATAACATGGGAGGGTTAAGCAAAGGAATAATGTTTGCAGAGGAAGAAGTTTGTAATAACCCTGGAAAATAGTAAACAAAAATCTATCCCTTTTGCCCATCATCCTTTCCTCCTTCTCCTTCACCCACCCCCTTTTAGCACACGTGACGGCTTTAGAAATATGATTTCAATATGCAAAATTCATTTTGATTAGACAAATGAAAGTATTTTAGAACCTGATTTTGGTATTAGTGCTTAGATACACCAAGAGCATCACACTATTTCAAGTATGGCACTTTCAGGTAAATAACTTGAGCCGATCTCGCAAGATGCTGAGTGCTGCTGAAGAGGTCCTGAGCAAACTCTCTTCCTCCTTTCCTCCCTGCAGCCACGCAAAATGTTGTGTCTGTACAGTGCCATGCACATTGTGGATGTGCACTGACAAGGGAGTCTATAAGCCACTGTAACATAAACAACAATGAGAGCAGACTCTAATTAATTCTTTTCTGGCTTTCACACTGATAATGAGATGTAGTTACTTCTTTGTCGCTATTGTACTTTTTGTAACACTTTCTTAGAGAACTCCCTTAGAGAATTTCCCCCAGGAAAAAAAAGAATAATGTTTTGCTTCTGCCCTCTGTGCATCAGTTGTCAAATTCAAGGATGCCTGCCAACGCAGCTCAGCCTTTTGTAGTCAGAAATTCATTTTCAGACAATGCTTTCCAATTCCTAGCTAATCTGTTGTATGTTATTCAAACCTCCAATGTATGTAATTTCGCAAGGATCGACGTAGCCAAGTACACAGAAGCCTTGAGCTGGCGTGTCAAACAATGTTCTCTGTTGGAAGTGAACATGATTTCATAGTGATTGAATAATTAGTGTTTTGAGTGTTCGTGTCTGAGGTTTTGCAGCGTATTCCAAAGCCTAATTTTACAAATGCGTTGTAACGCTTCCTGATTATGACTATAGAACAGCTGTTTTGTGTAAATTAACAGCAAGTGTAAAAGCCTAGCACTGGTTTAAGTCAGCTGCATAAATCTCTTGAGTTTCTTTGGTTTGGGAATTTCTCACCCCTCCTTCAGGATACAGCATGACTTTCATTCCCATCGATTCCAATAACAAATTAGGTTTTAAACTTGCAGTGAGGTCGGTGGCTATGCGGGGCCTCTTGACATTTTCTTCTTCGCTAAACCTGGGCCAAGGTCACACAGACTTTATGTCTGCCAATTTCTTATAACATCAGTGAAATCCAGCAGTCTTTCAAGAAAATCTCCTAAAAAAAGCTCATGACAGAGTTGGCTGGGGAGCTGGTAGCTTTCCTCTTTTATGGTAGCTGGTGAGTCAAAACAAGATCAGAGAAGTTATAGCGTTATTCATTACCTGGTCTTGGAGCTTAAATTCACAACTGCCTACTCGTCACCCAGACATTTTGTTTCAGGAGGCTTAGCTGCTCTGGGTACAAGGCTAACACGACTAAACCCCTTACGTGCTAGACAGCCGAAAGTCTCACAGTCAGAGAAATTATAAAACTGAGTAAGAGCAGGCTGTTGTCCCAAACTCTGCTTCCTTTGCTCTGTAAAGTATTACTATGCTATATGCTATAAGACTCATTTTCTATGCAAATCTCTCTCAGGCGAGCCACCCAACCCTCCCTTTCATGAAAGAGCAAACGGAGGCTACGTCTCTCTCTTTCTGTCTTGGGGAAGGGCAGGCATGAGGGAAACAGAGAGGGACAGGACTCCTTTAATGAGCTTTAATATCAGTATTTTATCCTCTTTGCATTTCAGCCACTAACCCGCAAAAGCATCGTTCCCTCATCAAGCTAAGCTGGTACGTGCAGCGCCTGAGCCCGTCTCATTTCAGGCAGTGGGGCTGCAGGGAAGCGGGATTTGGCATTGAATTTATGATCATTATAAATGGATTATGCATCTTGGGCTAGTCTGATGAAAATTTATAAGAAGGATTTAGAAGCTCCTATTATATACCAAGCACTTCTTTTCCTTCACCTCTTTAAAGAAATGAATATTTTGTTAATACGTATACTGATAACTGGTATAGTGTCAAAAGTAAGGTTTTCTCCATCACTAATAAGACAAATTTCTAGGGAAACAAGTGAAATGGCTTGTGCAGTGAAAAGGCTGGTCCTAGACCACCTGAAAGAAACTTTCCAGCCCTTTCTTCAGCTGTATGACATTTTAATACATACTTGTTAAACACTACAATTCATGCAATCAAGTTTCAAAGCTTTGAAACTTGCGCAATATATTGAAGTTGATAATGTCGGACATTTCATTTCATCAGGAAAAAAGCCTATGCATCAAACTCAGTAGGTCTTATATCCCAGCACAGACCTTCCTTCCTGGAGCGCACCGAGGTTCCACGCTGATCCTGCAACCAACCCACGCTGCTGCCGTCGGGACAGCGTGAAGCCCCGTCCGTGCCCCGACGCGTCCCTCCAAGGGCTGCTGCGAGACGAGGGTCCCCGCTTCTCCCCAGGTGCGTCCTCAGGGTGACAGCACGTGGGGCATCACTCAATTTCTCCTGCTGTTACGCCAGCCCTCTCCTTTATTTTTTGTGTTACAGTAGCACCTAGAGGAATCGGGCATAGAGGGGCCCCATTAGCCAACCTGGAGCTTCCTATGCTGAGCTATAATGCAACGCAATCTCTTGGGCATGAGAACCATTTTTTAATTAAGCAGTTAGAATACTGCATTATTTGAGGATCATTCAGCTTCTTCTAATCCTTATTTGATTTAGCTTTATTTCGCTAATGTACATTTCGCTGCTTGTTGTTATCTTTCTCTTTGAATCTGCTTAGAAATCCATTTAGTCTGGGTAATTGCTCCTTCACAAGGCACTTCTCAGTAATGTTCAGCACAATGATCTCATGTCAAAAGATGATGTTAAAATAAAGCGACTGTCATGATAAAGTCTCTTTTTTAAAAAAAAAAAAAAGAAGAATTAAAATCTACTATTTGTTCCTGTTTCTGATTATCCTCCATTACAGGTAATGAAATAATGTGAATAAAAGTTTTAAGTATCATACTAAAGGGAACTCAGACACTCATCAATAATATCAGAAATGACAAACATAATCTTATTTAGTTGCACATATTACTGCAGTCGGAACTCAGTTGTCTGATTACAAGAAAGAAAAGGAAGCATTAATATTGTTACTGAAGTCTGAAAGTCATTTTATTCCCAAATTAACAACACTGCTGATGTACCTGCGTATATTGAGTGTACACTTCATCAAAATCATTCCTCTGCAGTGAACAGAAGGGATTTGAAGGTACTGCCTCAGACTTTTTGTATCTGAATGCCTTTTATATTGTTAAAAACTAAAAATGAAAAAAAAAAAGATACTCTTATTAGACTGATGGTTTCACCGCTTCTAATTTGGGTCCAAAAAAATGGAGCCTTGCTTTGCAGACTTCCAAGCCAATGGCCAGTGAGAGCATTGGCATGTGCTGCAGGACGACTTCCACTCACGGTAAATGAATGGGCAGCTCCTGACTCAGCTGAAGTCTCAGATCCAGGGTTGAGAACACCAGCCTGCGTCATGTTTTCGTCAGCACGTTAACCTCTAATTTTAGAGGGGAGCCACGGGTCTTGAACAAAGGTGTGTGGAAAAGGGGGCACAAACTGTTTTATATTGTTTGTTTTGACCAGCATTTGTTTCATCCTGTGTTTCTGCACAGATATGCAGAAGTTTATGTTGGGAAAAAAAATTTTAAGCCACTAATAATAATGATATGTTTTGCTTTGCAAGATTTTGTTAACTAGTAGCTTAAACAAACTACATTTTAACAAAACATCTTAGTCCTGATTTACAAAATAATGGTTTCTTTAAGCTTATCCACAGATCCAGGTTTCTGTGATTGAGATAGGAAGGTCTTACTCTGAACTAAAGTATTATTTTAAAGGAATCTGGGTAGACTGAGACGAGCAGACTCATTTATGATGTCATTTGCTGAATGTCCCTAGTTTGAACATGTTTGTGATTTCTTTACAGTAAATGTGACAATGCAGTATGTCATAGGAAACCTCCAGGAGTGACAGCAAGGATGAATAATAGAGATGGGCGCCTGTTATCGAAGGTGGCGGCTCGCTGAGTTCAACTCCTATCAGTTGCATCTGCCATACTGTATGTATTTGTTGCTTTTAAAAACTTGTTAGCTCTCACTGTGGGTCAATGAATATTCACAGTATTTCAGGTTGGCCACAAAGACCTGACAGGCTGACTTTATAGGGAAAGCTCAGGAGGGGAATAATGGCACGTCCCACAACCGACCGCCTGGAAAACTCCTTTTCCTGTTGCTGCACTCGAGCCGTAACTCTGCCTCTGCTCTGGTGCACGAAGGGTAAAGAAAACCAACATTAATGGTCCCCAGAAATGTAACATTAAACAGTACTGGCGCAAACTTTTGGCCTATGCTTGTGACAGCGTAACGTGGGGTGGGGAAGATTGTTTTTTCTGTGTTTCCCCTTTTTTGTTTGTTTTTGCTTGCTTGTTTGTTTCTTGCTACGGTATTACTCATGCCTCATTCTGGGAGGAGAAGCAGCCAACTTCCCTTAAATAAGAGAGATTTGTTAATATAGCCATCATTTGATGCTAACAAGCCTGACAGGAACCTGTTTTTTATAAGTGTTCCTAGCTAGGAAAAATGATGGTGAAGGGGGTGTGATTCAGACCTGGGCTGAATTTCCTAGGTCATTATCAGCTTAGTTTCAGGACATTTTACAATACAGAGCAAGGTAGATATTAATGTCTGTGGTCAATGATCTGCTTGTAATAGACAAAGTGCTACATGATAGTTTCATGGGAAGATTGATGCTGCCGCCTCTGAGATGTTGCTGACTCATCCATGGCATCTAATGGATGCACTTCCCTGAATTAATTCCTGCTTCCAGTTCCATAAATATGGCTAAACTAAAAGATACCTCTTAGGAAACATCCTGTCTTCATCTTAATGTCACTTACTCCAATGGTTAATTACTCTTACTGTTAAACATTTGCATCTTATTTCTAGCTGAAAAGTGTCTAGCGTCAGATTCCAGTTATAGCTTATTATCTTTGTGTTGTTTTTTTCAAAAAGCTCTTTTTACTTTAGAGGTTTTGAAATTAAACAAGCTTTCATTTTTTCTGTAAGATTTTCATGATAATGTCACCAATCTTTTCACCAGACCATTTTTTTTCCCATTCAGCATGTTTCTTTTTACAGTAAGGAAGCATTTTCGAATTGTTAAAGCATTTTTGAATGATTGTATTTTTTTAAATATTGGTAATGTTTTAGCTTTGATGTTCCAAAGGTATAAGGGAGACAAGGATTGCAGGGTATTGTCATATGTTTTATTAGACCAACCGATACAGATTGGGGGGAAAAAAAAATTTGGAAACATAAGCATTCCCTGAGATGCCAAGAGGTTTTTGTGACCAGCAACGTACCTGTTTATCAATCAGTTTAATAAAAGATATTATCAATAAGTTTAATAAGAGATATTACTTCTTCTTAGAAGTCTTCCTTTTTGCAATATCTCACAAAACAAGGGCAGAAAATGTTATATAAAGGACATTTAAGTATCTTATAGCAAAAAGAAAGTTTTCTGAGAAAAATAATCTGCACAAAAACTATGAACAGTGTTGTTCAGCTCAAAAATAAATAAATCAAAAAGGTGATATATTTTCTGTCAGGCTAAAAGTGTTGAGCTAGAGAAACTTCTGTTACAGTTGCCTCTCTTGTCTTTCATCACCTCAAGGTTTATTAAAGGAAATAAATACCACTAAATGTATTCAGCAATAAAGTATTATATAAAGGCATATAAAAAGTCAATGACAGGGGGGAAAAAATTAGTAGCCAATCATCATAGTGTTCTCTAATGATTTTGAAAAGTACTTTGGCCCCCTCCCCTGTCGCCACCTCTCTCAATGTTGGTGGAGGCAGGAAATTGCACTGGGGGATCAAATAACGTAATTACTCTAATAAAAATACTAACTGTTTTTGTTTAAAATAAGGCAAAGAGGTGTTGATTCTTTCTCATTCACAACATTTACTACATATTTGACATTTGAGCTGCTATAACTGGGAAGAGGTGACTCCATCCTGAGGGGAAGGATGTTATTTCTACAGCTAATTGGCTGGCTGATACCTTAAGTCATAAATCCGTGCGCCTGTTCTCATTTACCATCGCTAAAGATCCCAGCCATTTATAGCCGGCAGTGAGGACAAGAATACTTATTTTTCTTGCTTTCTTTGAAGTCCGTTCTTAAAAATCACTAAGATGTAAAATTCCTTTTCAATAGATATTTTTTTTTAAAACGCAAGCACCATTAAAAATATATATAATACCAAACCTTCCCTAAGAAATCTGTCACACGGTGACTGAGAACAACTTCAATTAAATCTTCTTATTAAGTGAAGAAGTAATTTACACTCAGATTTCACCAGATGAGGTTAATGTAATTATAGTAGGGATGTTCCAACAATTGACAGCTCCCCGTAGCCTTGTAATCACCTGCAAATTAGAAGAGGAAGAGCTCTGAGTTCCCATTTCTCCCGTGCATGATGCATACAGAAAGCTAAATAGGGACATTTCCAGAGGAGGCCACACCTTCTTGCTGGATGGTTTTTTCCTTGAAATTTCTTTCATGGTAATAGCTGTCCTCATTTTTATTTTTTTCAAATGCGCCTTCTCTGCTCAGTTTGACCTTATTGATTATTAACATTTAATGTTAAGACTTAAAAGGGGATTTAAATTATAAAAAAAACAAGTGGTGGGCAGTGACCGATAAATTACAGAACAATAGATGATTACATTACCTACGCTCTGTAAGATTTAACTCAGAGCACATATTCCTTCTAGATAAAAGATCCTTTAATTTCTTTTAACTAGAAGGTTTTTTCAGAGTTGTTCCCCCCACATCAGATACAGTAACTTTATGTTTCAAACTTATACAAAGATTTTCTGAGACGTACATATAAGAAGCCAAATGAAACTTCAAAAAATTATTGGCTTATGATTATTGAAAAAGCCTCTCTCTAATGGGAAAAAAGTTTGATATGAGCAATTCATGATTTAGATGTCTAAAATGAGCAAATTGTTGTACCCTTTAGTGGTTAGAGCAAATCTACTGTATCCAAGCCTGTCTCAAAGAGTAAACTATATGGAAAATTCAAGTCTGGTCCATTTAAGAAATTCCCTTTAAAATTCTGCACACTGCTCTGTGTAAAATGTTGTGGGACTTCTATGCACTAATAATGCTCATACAGACCAGATAATTGTGTGTTAAAAAAGGCAGGCAAGTATACAACTGGCCAAATATTCTCTTCAGTCAATCTGCTGGCAATGGTGCATGAACATTTTTAATATTACATATTGCATTCATGAAAGTGGAAGAGAGAGAGAAAATGTAAGAAAGTGTTTTGAAATCCTCAGGTAGGAATCTTGGGATAACTAAATATTATTTTTATATTTACATTTCATACTAAAAGTCATTGACTTCTAGTCCACGGGATAATGGATATATATTTGCTGCATAAGGAAAAATCTAGGCTGCAAAAGAGGTCTTTGAGGTACTGATTTTCTCCTTGATTTCCCTGATGCACCACAGCAGGAATTTTCTTAGTGATATTTTATTCATTTTTCTCATTCTAATTATCTTTGATTTTTCTTTTCCTATCCTTCCTTCCATGCTATACCACAGAAAGAGCCTTTGTGGTGAGCAGAGGGGAATTCCTTCAACATATTTCAGGGAGCATGAAATTCAACCTGGGATTTTGCTGCAAAGGCTAGAGATGAAAAGTGCTAACTAACAAAATCTGCTCAAGGGGAAAGCGTTTTCTCACTTTCATAATGAAATATTCATAGCGTAACACTTTTCCCCCCTATGACAACCACAGGTGAATCCCAGACTGAACTTTTGTGATCTCTAGAAATGGGACCTTGGCAATATCCCTTCTGTCAGACGTGTTCACCTCAGCACTGGATGCAAAATGTACTCAATCAGCTGCGTGGCTACAAACTCCTACGTGTACGCTTTCTGTATTTCGTGACTCAGAGTGACATGCTAAGATCCTTCTGCCACAGGCCTAATTGTCTCTTCCCCTGGAAGAGATCCGAACCTCAGCTCTTTAGCCCGTGCGAGCCTTCGTACCACTGAGGATAGGGGCCGAGCTTCTCCGAGCATCACTGAGCAGTGCGGAGGGCTACGTGCTGAGCGCTGCTCTTGCTGTATTTTCACATAGTCACCCAGGGAGGTCTGATTTAAAAGACAGTCTCCCTGCAAAGGTAGATGACGAGAAGGTCTAAGTGGCTTTTTGTTTATTTTTCCTTTGTTTGTTTGTTTTGGCTTTGCTTTGTAACAGCAACTGGGGGAGAAAAACAACTTTTCTTTTGAAGCGATGCCAGCACAAAACAAAACAATCAAAAATGAATCTCACCTTTTCATACCATCATGCCACAACAAAAAGCTTAAAGAACATTTTCAGTTATGGGTTTGGGTTTTTTTTGTGAAGCCTGACTTTTTCTGTCACATGCATTAATCATTTTACTAACTTCATATAATCAATACGTGGGGTGTGCGGACATCCCACACAGCACGTCTTCCAGGTGCTGCAGCCCAGCAGAGCAGAAGGTAAGCCTGCAATACTGTAAGACCCGCCTTAATCTAATTTGCTCCAGTTGAGAGATACTGAAATAAAGCTACAGGGTTGGAAAACAGACTCATTAGCAAAAAGAGACAAATTATATTCTGAAAGTTAAAAAATGATTTATTAGTCTCATGTAGTCTTAGACTATGTGGTTTGTTGCACTGCTATGCAGTGTATGACGTGTGACACACTTATATTTCCTGCAATTAACAAATGGTCGGAATTTCAAAGCTATCCCAAAGGAGCAACATGAATATATTCATTAGCAACCATCAAATACATAATAAATATATTCATCATCAAAAATAATTTGTTCCATTTATAAATTACATTTTGTATACATTTGTTTGTATGTGTGGAATAAAGGTGAAGACACAAAATGTTTTCAGTTTCCTAGGTGGTATAAGACAGTCCTGTATTTCTGAGTGGAAAATGATCTTACATGGGTAATCTCAGGCTTTGAAGAAGAAATGGGAATATATAAAACTAAATGCTTAGTCTGATCCATGGTTCATTGAATTCCACTTAAGCAATGAAAATTAAATGCTCCACACTGCACTTTGAAAGACTCTTCCTATCTGACCTCAAGGAAACAAGTCAACTAATTTTTTGTGGCTTAATTTATGTGAGTGAAATTCCGCCTCTATTGAAATCAATGACAAAGCCCCTGTGCTTTCAGTGGGGCTGTAATTCCACATCCACGTGTACACTGTGACTGATGGTCTCTGCCACATGTAGCTCCAGGAAATGTCGTTTATTTATATTTGTGCAGTGCCCTGCACAGTAAAGGTTGGGCTTTGTTGAAGACAGCCAATGAGCTGGTAACATAATATAAATAATAAATGATACCTGCTAAACAACTTCGTATAGGGGGTTGCGATTCTGTGGAAAGGAGATTTATACAGTATGAAAAAATACTATTTAATTACTTTCCCGTTCATTTTTTTTAGCCTGCTTGCAGATTAAATTGACAGTTCAACATATAACATGACTAATTTTCTTGATTGCTGAAGGACCTTAGAAGAGCTAAGCATAAATTATTTTGGTTTGGATGTTATCAATTTAACTGACAAAAAAAAAAATGGACTTAGACATTCCAAATTGTTTTTTCCTGAAAATGCTGCTATAGCCTTGCTTTGGGTTTGCTTCTTGCTCCTGTAGATGTGTTGCTATTCATCTTTCCTAGAAGTGGCAGGTAAAATAAACCATCTTTAGGAAACATAACGACCTGGCCAAAGGAGGGGGTGAAATGTCTTAGTCTTATTTCTCAACCTTCTGACCCGTCAATGGAACAGAAACCCCAACACAGCTGGTGGTGACCACCAAAGGAAAGACTTTTCTCTGGGTGACTATCACACCAGCACAGCCCAGCGAGAAAGAGCCCCGCTCCTCAGCTTTGCTCTTTGAATCAAACCACCAAGCTCAAAAGCAAATTGTAGAAATAAGAAAAACAATGTGTAAGTATAAAAACCAACCAACCAACCAAACCAAAGCAAAAAGCCTATAGCTACTTCTTTGTCCAAACCAGACAGGCTATATTCAAGGGCAAAAGTCCAGTGTGTTCAATTCTAGATCATTTTACATTTTTTTCCTTTAAGATTTAAATACTCAGCGGTAAGTCAGATGGCAATGAAGGATGACAAGAGAAGTGCCCCACATTGCAACGTAGTAATATCATCATTTGGAATTTGAGTAGCCAAAGCCGAAGGAGGCATTGCAGAGAGCATCTTCTTGTTGGTCAGTTATAAAGTGAAATAACATTTGGGTATACTTACTTTGTTTATAGGGAAATTAATTTACCTGCAGAAATTTATCCCTAAAATGTTTATTTTTATTATCTAGCTGGGACGCCGCTGTGTAAGCTTGCAGAAATAAGAGACAGAGGCTGACTCTGAGAGCTCCCTATGCCTTCTAAGGAAATAAAATGCTTGTTACTGTTCATTGCTTTTGACTAATATAGGGGAAAGTATTTTCTGAGCAGACTTGGATGCTTAATGTTGTGATTAGATAGAGAGGAGGATACACACTGTTGTTGCTTTTCTACAGTAACTAGCTGCGTGCCATGAGCACCTTTTTGTACATACCAACTAGACGTGAGATAGAAGCTTGTCTTGGCACAGAAATTTTGCTCAGAGGATAAGAATCTTGGAGCTTTTTTATACAGACAAGAGGCTGCATATACCAAACCCACATAATAATGGTGATTATCATGAATGCTATAAAAAAATTCTATTTTGAGAGCTCTTGCCTTCAAACCTTTTTTTGCCTCGCGATTTGCCTTTGAGAAAATGCAAAACCTCTCTTTGTTACTATAAGCTGTATGTACACTTGGATATTTGGTGTTATAGGTACCATAAATTAACATTTTCTGCAATAGGTGAAGTCCATACTTCAATGGTACCAACCAAATGCATTGCATTACCTGCAAATTCCCAAGTAGAAATAGGAAAGTATATGTGCATAGGTAAAAGGAGTTCCAGTGCCTTTCTCCTCTGCAGACAGAAGATCTGACACTGGCATTTGCAAAAGATGTTAAGGCCTCAGGAGCATGACTTGGAAATTAGATGAGAACATCAGGAGCTGGGGGGGAGAACTTTAGAAACTTGAAAAAAAGTTACTAGCAGTATATTAATGTCCTTCCTCGAGGTACGCTGTTGTTTTATCAAGCACACCTATTAGCTGTTTCCAGCCCCTCGTTGTCACCTGTGGCAGCTTTAACCTTATTCTCTAAAATGATAATGTGCTAAAACCAAACTGCCTATTAATGCAGCTGAAACCCTACGCTGCGTTGTTTCTATCCAATTTAGTTATGCTTAAAGATTTGTCAGTTAAAACAACATCTCAAAAAGATAGTGTTTGCTTCTTGAAATTTAATATTGTAAGCATGTGGAGAGCCATTAGTGGCTGACTTGTGGCACCCTTCATCTCTCATTCCCGTCAGAACTGTGTTTTCCATCTGCACTTTCCCTCGGTGTCTGCCTGGGAATATTACTATTACTAGAGCAGCAGATTGCAGCTGCTGTTTCCCCCCAGTCGAGAACATCCTCCAGATCGCTCTAACCAGACAATAATGAAGAATAAATGCCTAATGTCCCAATCTGGTAAATTAGATTAAACAATTGAGCATATCCAAAGAAATTAAGTGTAGCCCAATAACTCTGAATGGCTTGGAAAACTGTAGAGGGGTGAAAACTATAGGTCCTAGGGTAAAATTTTGACATATTCATTCAGAAATGAGTACTACTTTAACCTGCTGACCTTAAGAGAAATTGTAAGAATTAAGAATGTTAGAACCTGGCTAACAGAGCATCATCTACCTCTGCATTTTAGTGAGTGTTGTCTGTGTTGACAACCATTCCCAAGATGTTTATTCCCACCCCACGTCTTTTGTAAAAGCTTGCTCGGTGTTCGTGGCAAAACCAGCTCAGAGGAAAAAGAGGTCCCGGGTACGGGGCACCCACAGAGGGTCACCGCCAGTTTTTGGCTCAGCTTTGTACTCAAGCCTTATAAATGCAAGTCTGAGCCCCGAGACGCTGCCGTGGGCTCAGGTCACCGCTGTGGCGTCCCACGGCTTTGTTGGGAAAGGGAAGGAGAAGGGGTGGCCGCTGCCTGGCTGTACGTGCATGCGTGTTGGGTGGGGGGTGACTATGCTCTGCTTCAAAATCATTAAGCTTCTCCGTGCTTGGGCTTACAAGAAGATATTTGGAGCTGAAAAGTGCTCTTCTCCTTAACTTCCTTCTTTCCATGCTTACGGGAGGCTTTTGGATGGTGTTTGCATCTCTTTCATCCCCTTTGCGCCTAAGGGCTTATTTAGTCCTAACTGCCTGACATTTACTTGGCTTCGGGTCTTTGAATGAACATGAAGCCAGGAAGGGAAAAATCTTCTGGCATGATTTCATCATAGACATGGTGATTTTATAGATTATCCTATTTATTTTCTTTTTCATGTGAGTAATAGAGCAGTGAGAGTTTAGAAAAACAGTCCTGGCAAGAAAACTCTCTTTATGTTAAATAATTTTTTAAATTAAAAAACCAAAACAAGCCAAAAAAATCAAAAAGACCCACCACCAAAGAACCCCAACAGCTTTAGGAACAGGGTTGAAAATGTTCATTTTACCGGGTGTCATGTCTCCTAGGTCAGCTGGTAAATAATTAGGTAGGAAGTAGAAATAGCCCCGCCTTAGGAAGGAAGCACCTAGCAAAACCGTGAGGGTCTTTCACCGTTCTGAGAATGACAAGAAATAATATTTGAAATTCTGTAGCATTACAATTTTTCTTTTACTTCCCCTCGGCCGGCTGGGGGCATCACATTTCTCCGTTGGCAGCTAATCCACAAGGATTATAAGAATTTGCTACAACGATGCAACACAAAGCTGTTCCTCAACCTGCTATGTTGCAGGGGGTCTTGAGCCGTTTCAACGCTAAGTTTTCCAAAGGCATTACTGGATATGTACATTACAAGTGTTTGAAATACTTGAGTCCGGGCTCTCCTGGGGAACATCTATTTGGCCCAATATGGCTTAGTGTAGAAGTTCTCCAAATTAGCTCCAAGTGCACATAAAGTCTCGTTCATATCCTGGAGACTAAGTGCATGGGGTATTAAGTACCTTGTCCAGACCAATTCCCATTCCAGTGTTTGTTTATGGCTCTGTAGTCTGATTTCCATTGGCTGACGCAGATACATAGTTGATTTCTGCCCAGAAATAGAAGGTACTGGAAAGTTCAGAATAGTCTTGTTTTTCTTTGAAAAAAAAATGTAGCTTACATTTGTGGATGTAAATATTTTCATTTACTTTTCTAGGTGATGCTAATCTTGCTGACAATTTGAATGTTTAACTCTATTGGCCCAGTGTCTTTGTCTTTTAAAGTTTATCCATTTGACTGGGATGGGAACAGATAGGAGATGTGCCAAGAACTTTTATAAATGCATTTTTCTGCTAAAAATGTTGCATTAGCAATTTTACCTGCAGCCAGATGTCCCAGACCTGTCTCACCAGCACATCTGGCTCTGTTTCTTTTGTGCAAATCTAACAGCAACATATGAGCTTCACTAGGTTTCTCTGACATACCGCTAATGAAATGAAGAATGTGGTGATTGTAATTACTTTTTTGGAAACAAATAAATCATAAATACTGATGGATCTAAGTTTGATTAACCACAGATTCTTCCTTTTAAAAAAAATTTCTCGATCTCTTGGCTAACCTAAGAAGGTAGAAGTCTCTAGAGCCACTGTACTGATATGCTGTCTAAAAACAAGACAAGTCGTACTAATTGATGGTCAATTGATGGTCAATTAGATGGACAAGTCGTACTAATTGATGGTATAATCAGCATTTAAAAATTCATAGTAGGCTACCATGACTGAAACTTCCTTTTTTTATTAGTGTTTCCAATGTATTATTTTAGGTATACAGCTAAAAGCTTGCTAATTTCAAAGTTCTGTAATTTTTCCTTCTTCGGAAACATTGGGAATCTATTTCTTCGAGAACTCAGCTGGTCATCTGATCATCCTATTTCAGAGTAATTCTCTTTAGTTAACAGCTCACAGTTTACAGGCTGTGTTCACCTCTGGAAGTATGAAAGGGTGTTGTTTGGGAGCACACGGTAAAAGAACAGGGTCCTCAGAGCCCAGAGTGAACTAAATCCTCAAATAGGTCAGAGGCATTTATGGCTTATTATATAAACAGTGACAAGGATTAAATAATTTGCACTGTGGGCTTTCACACGCTCTAGGGAAATTGCTGAAATTATTAAAAATTATGGGAAATCCTAGCAAGTAATCCGTCACCTTCACAAATATTTTTCTCTTTGCATCTAATTCCATGCAGATGTGGGAGAGACATGGCAAAGATGCTTACATTTGAATCTCTGCTAAAAGGTGAGTTCAATTTTTTTTTCTTTTTTAATATTCTGCCACCTATTGGTAGCTGTAGGTGCTTTAGGTGTTGTACTCGGCACAGTGATATACACAACAGCCAATGTAATTCATGTCCCTGTCTCTCTTAATTAACACGATCATTTACTCTCCTTCCTATGCAATTTACTCTGCGAAGGTTTCTATGGATCAAATTATGTCAGGGGAAACCACCAAAGCATTAAAACGATTCCACTGGTTTTTGGTTGGCCTGATGACAAAACAAACTTTCAGATTTTGGACTGTCTTTCACCCTAGCAGTACATCTTAAATTCTGGGGCCTCTCTTACCGGGTCGAACATGAACACTTTCTATAAGTCCTGTGTGGTAAAAACATTTAGGAAATCAACAGCATTTCTGTCTATATGTAACTGGAGACATTAATTTCTTTTGTTTATGATGTGCATTGAATAGAATTGGATATCCATTATGCCTGGAACGTATTTTGAGAACTCCCTACTTCTTTGGAAATCATATCAATCTTGATTAGCTCTTTATGTTCAGAAGCAGAGAAAGTTTTACTTCACCTTGAGGGAACTCTGGATGAGCTCAGTATTTGCTTGTGTTTTTTGAAGATGAATGGGAAAACCTCAGTGATTTTTATTTTTGTGTAATATACCCCATATGTCTACTCTTTGTTCAGAAATCTACCCAACCAAGCCGTACACAACGTGATCTTTATCTCATTTTTAACTCCTAATGTGTAAGGTTAGCATCACTTTAAAGATTTCATTAGTATGGAGGGGGGAGGGATCAAAGACTGGGACTGGTCAGTTCCTCTGAGTTTGTTATTTGGGGTTAATCCCCCTTTAAAGATTTTTATCTGTGGATGTGAAACTTGAATCTCTAAGACAGCAGATGTGGAAGGGTTTGAACTATCTGGTAAACGTTGGATGTTGACTATCTTTGGAAAACAGGAAGGGAAGAATCAGTGTGAGAAGAAACACAGTATTGGGGCAGGTATAAACACGACAAATTTTCTATTTTTGGGTGTGCACCAGGAATTCCAGTCTAAGAATAAGTTGAAGATGTCAGAAATAGTTACAAAGAATGGGAAAGATGAAAAATAATCAGAAAAGGTGGGAGAGTAAAGCAGAGTGGCCAACACAAAGGTTTACCCACTAATTGACTCTCAAATGTATTTGGGCACATAAAAAAGAAAGGAAGAAAAACTTCCTGGTGGTTAAATTGCAAAGGTATTTCAGCCAGAGCCAAAAAAGAGAGTCCAAACTCTGACTGATAAGGGCATATGTGGAAAGTAGGAGGCCAAAGTGTGAAAACAAACAAGAAACTCTTTAAGTACCTTGGAGGAGAAAAATAAAGGTTATAGTGTGACAAGTGGGTTACCAGAAAATAAAGGCAAGAGGTAATTAAAGAATACTGCTGAGGAGCTCACAGATGTACTTCTGTCAGTCTTCTCTGGGGAGGTTGCTGGGAGGCACCAATTTTCCTCGGGCAACAAAGATGTCACGGTCTGGGACTGAGGTGCTGCTTTAATACATTTTGCAAGAAATAGATCAGCTGAGGGATAACAGGACACCAAAGCTAGACGATGAAAAAGCTGAGGGATTGGGTTTTGACTCTAGAGGAGCTTAGGTATAAAGCTTTAAAATATTCCCATGTAAGTAGCCAATATGTACTAGATACTGTGCCTACAGTAGATACATTTATAATGGAAATTAAAGTGGCATTTTTCAGAATCCTCTAAAAGGAATGATGACCCCAATGAAGTACAAGTTAGTGTTCATTACTTCTAGGAAAACCTGTAAAAACCATCATTATAAGTGGATGTTCAAAACGCTTGGCAGTGGACATGAACTGAAAGAGGAAAACCAGCCTCTCTCTGAAGGAAAGATGTACCTCTTTAATCTCTTGATTTTTGGTATTCACAAATGACTGTTAAGAAAGTAGAGAAAGCATGAAATGAGAGGAAAAGTGCTATTAAGTTTAAAGAGGTTAGTGGCCAGAAAATAGAAGCTGCTCTAAATCTAAACCTGGCAAGGCATCAGCAGTGGAATGACCCTTGAAGTGATTGACAGGGAGATTTGGGGGGGCTCCTGGCTGCGTCCAGCCTTTCTGAGCAAGCCAGGACAGGCACAGCTTCCCTGGAGGGCAAGCTCCATGGTGTCTTCAACTCCCGGACTACATTCCCCATTGACCCTTCCAACTAGCCACACGCACAAGGAGGACTTTATTTCCATGGAAATTTCCATAACGTTATTTCCATATCATGCAAGGGCCTTTGGCTCACGTGGCCAAGCCAGACTTTGCACAGAAACAACAAATTCCAGTGTAAGTGCCCAATAACTTTGGTTTCTGGTGTTAGCAGTACTCCTAAACCTCCTCTTTTGCTCAAATTTTGCGATCAAATTTACTGCACTGATCTCTGATCCAGGCCTGTAGTTACCTGTGGGTGCCCGGAGTTGGTGTTTGGTGCTTAGGTTGCCCCTATGTTAACTCAGGTGCCCTTTCCCAGGTAGCTGCCATCACTTTGTTCTTCATAGAGCATTTCCTTATAGATTTGTGGAAAAACAGAGGTAAACAGCTTGCTCGTAAAGGATCTATGGGAATTCTACGTTCCTGTCAGACCCACGGCTCCCTAGAGGGCGAGAGAAGGTGGAGCAGAAGTGCAGGACCTCCACAAGACAAAAGAATGGGTAGAAAACAGCATTGGGAAGGTGTGGTTGGTAAATGCACATCACTGCGCACAGGAGCTGGCTTCTTAATTAATGAGTCGCCACTACTCCAAAGGAAGACTCGTGTCTCAGTGGAGTATCAATTCACATATCAACGTAGTCTCAGTTCAGTGAAATTCTGTTCAGTATTGAATAGCAACAAACAGGCATGAGAAAAAAGGAGGAAATAGATCATGTGCGGGAAAAAATATAAATATATGATTCTATTTTAGAAATTAGTCATTCCCTTTTTTTGAAAGTACCATTTTTATTCCTTGTCACCAAACGTGAAAGTAGACAGCCGAGGTAGAAGTGATTTAGGGATGAAGGTGGAAAATGATGGACTTTCACACAGAAACAAATTCATCTAGAACTGACATAGCAACAGCTTTGGGTACTTTATAATGCATTTAGAAAGGCAATTGGTGCGGGACTGGGCTATCTTGGTGGTATGCAGTTCTTAAGTTGGAAGAGAAGAAGAGGTAGCTAACAAAAAACGGTGTAACAAAATTCTTACCAAGTTTCCATGAATCAGAAGCTGAAAAACCAGAGGTAAAAATGAAGTGAGGGAAATGTGCCCTTCCAGAGCATAAACGTTGACAAATAAACAGAGCACAGACAAACAAAACAGGCTCCATCTGCACTATCTGTGAAAAAGTGGTGTATGGGTTTTTAGATTTAGTCAGCCTATCCGGGTTTATATATTTGTAATAAAGTGGAGAACAATGTCATCAGCTGGCACTTTTTCCATCAGCTGCCGTTGCGATCTTCGGTCGCTTTGTTACACCCTTTAAGCAGCTACTAGACAAATTCCAGTTAAACACGCCGTCCTGTGAGCAAGCTATCTGTGATACTTTGAAAATCACTAAAGACCTGGTCTCGGCTTTGCACATGGCTGACACTTGCAGGATCTACAAAACTCTCAATCTGCTGGCTATTGGCAACCGAAAATACGACCGCAGTGATGGCTTTGACACTGGTATTCAGACCGCTGTGACAGAAGTTTACTTACTGCTGCTAGTTTTAGTACTGTAAGTGCACTAGTTTGTGAATCCACTTAAAAATGTAGATTCACATGCCGTAAATGTAAACTCATGCCCCATTTTATGCAGAATGTCCACGGCAGAAAGTGCCTCTGCTGACCCATCTGCCAAACAGACCACACAGCAACTCATTTATTTCGCTAGGGAAGGAGAGAGAGATCATGGAAACTAAAGACTGCAGCACATGTTTTCCTTCTCTCTGCTTTGCTTTTATCCATTTTCTTCTGTAATTCAAACGAGTTTGTCGTGGGAGTAATTGATATAGCCTCTGACACAGATTAACAAGGCCAGTACAGCTTTCATTTAGTGATGGTGGAGGGGCTGATGCTAAGCTCATGTATTACCGTTTTGGTGGAGAGACTGCAAGTAATACTGTGAAAAACCTATTTTCCTTACAGAAAAAGTTGCATGGGAATTGATGCATTTAACAGGGAGTGAGGTTGTTGGGGCGGAACCGTGATGGGCCGTGCAGCGGGGCCAGGCTGCGGCTATAACTCACCAGCCCAGAGCTGCTCAGGGGGGAGCTGCCAAAAAGCCCAGGTTGGCTGCCGTGCCAGTCACTTCTAGCAAACACCTTCAGCGACAGCGCTCAGCAGATATAAAGCAGACTCCAAACATCCCTGATTGCAGGAGGGGCCAAGGAAGCTGAGGAAAAGGATTGGGTAAATCTCTCCTCGTAGACTTTCTGATCCTCCCGTGAAAGGAGGCATAAAGAGAGAAGAAAATCAAATAGTCCCTCTAAATTTCAAAGCCAGCCTATGCAATTGGGTTGCACAGAGAGTGACTAACTGCCTGCTCCCGCGTGAAAGGGCTGCACTTGTGACAGCCTGTCGCCAAGTCCCTCCCCACACCAGCTGGTTCTCCTGCACGCTGTGCCACACGCAGCCTTCTGCGTGTGGGCTGTGGGCCACCGCTACACCAGCAAACCAGACGGAGATGGGCACAGGGATGAGCTCTAGGGCTCATAAACCCACCTTCTAGCACCCCTTCTGCTGCCCTCCCCAGGTGTGCCAGGGCACGGTTGGAGGGACAGCAAGAGCCAGAGGTCACCTCTGAGTGGCAATATGGTCGGGCCCTCTTCTGGGGGATGAGTTAGCACCTTAGTGTACGGGTGCAAATTGCACCCTGCCGTTTTCTCTTAGCATCCCCAAATGGCCTCTTTTACCGCTGAATGTAGGTGCTGCTCCAGTGACCGAGCAGGAAGCCCATCACTGCTGGCTTCGAGAGTGAGCTTGTGATGAGGGCAAACCTCTTCTCGCCTTCAGTCCGCACAGCTGGGGGAAAGATGTGCCTTTGTGGTTCAACTGCAGGAAGATGTCACATAGTTTGATTTTTCAGTGAAATTTTTTTTTATGAGCAAGTTCCTTGCCATTGTTCTTTGCTGCGGTGTGTGTACTGATGCCGGATCTGTCACCAAAGCCCACAGGATTCTTCTGCCTCTGAACCAAGCATTCATAGCACATGGATTGGACTGCTGAAGTTCTATTTTTCTCATGTAATAATCCACCAGACCTTAACTTTGTGACTGTCTTTGTACAAATTAGCTGAAATTACTGTATACGGCACTTCAACATATCTTGGTTAGCTACGTAAATAGTTTGCATACAAAGCAATCACCTATTTTAGCTAGACGAGGTGGGCAGCACGGGCATGGTAGCCGCTTACAAATACCTGTATCACAAAAGACTCTGAGAGTGATGCTTTAAACTGTGTTCATTCCAGAGAAGTTAACTCATAAGAAGAAGCATATGTGGATTAAAAAAAAAAAAGAAAGGTATGATTATACCACATCATTCACTCCACACCTTACTTTTCAGAGCCAAAGGTCTTTGCAATCCTTTCTTGTTCAAATCTCACCTCCAGACTTGTCTCAGATACATTTCTCCTGCTAGTTGTCTCTCTTACACTGTTTAAACGTACAAATATTTTTGGCTCAGCTTGGAGCACCACCATGAAAGCTGCCTGGCATGGCCCAGTAAAGACCATCTTTATCTGGTTTTTAACTTTGGCAGAGTTTCGTTACTGAGAATGACTTTTTCCCTGCTGAAGACTGCGTCAAGCTGATTTGTGTATGTGTGTGAAAGAAACACAGGGTAACGTGTGGAGTAAAGCTAGCAGGAAATATATTGGTTTAGTACTTTATTTTTATTCTAGGAAAATTTGTTTCATTTATACTATCTTCATGCTTGAGAACAGGAATTCAAAAATTGGCTAGGCGTTATTTGGGTGAAGTAAGCAGGTCTGTCAGCCTGATGTTGGCGATGTGCTTTTAGCCATCCTCATGAAAATCTGCTGAAACTTGGCCAACTTGTAAATCCCAGGGGAAAAAAAAAAAAATCTGTCTGCTTGCGCTCAGCAGCGTGTGTGAGCGGCGGCGAAGTTCTCCGCAGCGCCGGGCAGGAGGGGCTGGGGTGGGCTCTCCTCCTCTCCTCTGTTGTCCCTCCTGGCTGCTGGGCAGTACACCCCTATCAAGTTCTCCTCCTCCTGGTGCTTCTCCTATTGTAGGTTCAGAATGAGAAAGCTGTGGTCACCTCTTATGCTTCCTGTACTGCACTTCCCACCGCGGCGTCTGAACCTGATGAAAGGTTGTGGGTTGCTTTGCAATAATAATAGTTAGTATTAGTATTAGTATTATTTTGAGCTAGGCTTTGACAGTATGGCAGTTAAAATATGGTCAGGAGACCATAATACTATCATAAGCCAGTAGCAAAGGCATGGTACAAGTCCTTGCCTGAGCCAGTTTGACTTGCTACATGTAGAATGAGATGAGTTCTGGATTTTGAGCTCTCATCCTCTAATTGTCCATAAGAAAATATCCTAAAGTTTTGTTTCTTTCTGACCGCCTACCACACAGGTGATTTTTGTAAGGTAGTTAAATGTGCCAATGGATGTTTTTCACAGAGAAGAGCAGTTTAAGATTTATTGCCTTTACTATAATTTTTGACTGGGATTAATTTTTTTAATTGACCTGAGGAATTAAAGTCAAAAGTCATCACCCATAACTAAATATTGCACTAATATTTTATTTATATTAACTGTCAGTGTGAAAAGTCAACACTGCGATCAGTTCAAATGCATAGGAGGTCACACTCACTATAAAAAAGTCTGAAAATCACCGAAAGAAGAGATCTGATTCTTTTGTTTTCCATCACTAACAGCTAGTGCGATTTGCAGGAGTTTGCGGTTACGGGGACTTTGAGGTGTGTGCAGTTTGCAAGACAGCTGAATATTACAGGGCTTCTAATTGATTTGAAAAGTGTCACCAGAAATGTTCCCTGCTCTATGTTTTACGTATGAACAGTGTAGATCGGCGCACCGCTTCAGGAGGGGAAAATTTGAAAGTGAGTACCAGAAACAGACTGGAATAATAGCACTCATTCTGTAATACGATACAATAATCCCCAGAGTATTTGATATAAATATAATCATATATAAAATATAAATAAAGTCTGGCTAGATTTTTCACCTGCATAGTAAGAGATGGAGAGCCAAGACCAACCTCTGGAGCTTGGATCCAGCCTCCCAGGTAAGCCTGAGTTAAAGCGCTGACATCCCCGTTACCAGTAAATAGCGCTTTTCTTTTGTGGACACAGTGAAGTGCCTGAAAGAGGCTCAGAGAGTGTAATCGTGAGTTAAACCGGGCAGGTTGTTTTCTGAGGGGGAGCCGTGGATTTTTACAGTTCTAGCTACGACGCCGCTTAGACGCAGAGGTGACAGTTCCAGCTTTCTGTCATATCCCTTGCACTAGTATTTCCACCGGTACCGACTGCGACTGGTGCTCGGTTGGGTGTAATCCCCCCACGCTGCAATTATCCCTTGTACGATGGGGATGAGAACAATCCTTGCCTGCTGTCACCTCCATGTCTCTATCTGCACCGGCCCTCGCTGTAGGGTCCCAAGCCTGGCTGAGCTTCTAAGCAATTTGGTAACACAAATAAACATAGATGCAGCCATTATTTACTAAAGATGACAGGGGCACAGCCACCTCGCAGACATTTTAAATCCTCTTAATATTTGCATTCATTTGTTTTTAATCCTCAGTGCCATAGAGTTCATGAAATGGATGTGGAACATAAAAGGCAGGGAGTTTCGGTCCTTTCAGCTGAACGGGAGAAATCCAGAAAACCAGGTTTACCGCTCGGATTCCTGAGCGCTTCCCTCTTGCTGTACAGTTTCAAAGCACATACGTTCTCTCTGAAATCAAGGCTACTGTTTGCTTGCTGAGCAGTGTCCAGTAGCACCTCAATATGGAGAAATCCAGGGAGGTCTTGGCTGCTCATATATCTTCTTGCCATCCTTTGAATTTGAGAAATGGCAGAAAGGGAGCCGATGGTTGAGTCAGTAGGATAAAACAGAATTTTGCAGTCGGTCCTTTCCTTATCGAATGGCCACTGCTGTCAGGATTGGGAGTTTTCTGTTTGTTTCAGCTGATCCTGGAAGCTTTGGGGTTCTTTCCGAGTGATTTACTTTCAAGCATCTCTGCTGAAAAGCAACAGTTTCTTTTTATTTTTAGCTTCCCAATTCTTTACAGAGTCCTGTCACAAGGAGGTATTACCTGGTTTTGATGTAAAATACAGAATATGAAACAAAACTGAGCCGGTATCTTGAATGAATGGATAACTGCGCAGTACCTGAAAGTGTGAAGATTCCCAAGCCCCAAGGAATTATTGCTATTATGCGATTTCTTATATAGGGCTACATCCTGCCTTCCTCATTAATTGAACACAACTGCTAAAACATCCTTTACAATAAGCACTTCTTCATACCAGACATATTTCCTGGATCTATAAAACAGCTTTTAGAAAGGGAGAACTGTATTTAAGGAAGACATTAATATAGTTCCACAAAATGATGCTTGCTGACATATGGAGCACTTTTTGAATAATTCACTTTGAAATTAACACTATAATACCATTTACCTTTTAAGTCCTATTTACTGGAGCTGCAAAGAATTGTTCTCTGGAGATGAGGATAACGGCAAACACCAGACTTTCAGACCTTCTTTGGTTTAATAAAAACAGTCAGATGATTTCATGCAAAGAAAACCAGTAAGCAGTGAAAATGGTAAAAATTACAGATGACTAGTGCATGTCCAGGTTGCTGGTTTCGGCGGCAGAGGAGGCTTGCGGAGGTCCTGCCCTCGGACGCATGCTCCCGTGCCAGAGTTTGCTCCCCCCTCGGCTGCGGTGACACGACTGCGTGGGGGCCTGAGCTGTAAACCGGCTCACTGGAGTGATCTGGGTTAAGTTTAATCCTTAGGAGAACAGGGATTATTTCAAATGCAGATAAATTGCATGCTGTGATTTGCAGGGCCGCCCCGCAGACGGCCGGCCAAGCCCCGCTGCAGCCCCTGGCCCTGGTGTGGCTCAGCAGGCACCCACTGCTCCCACCACGAGTGCTGCCGCGGGGAACATCCCGGACCTCCTCCATCGAGCCCGAGCAAACGTACTCGGTTTAAAAGTTTGGGTTTATCTTTCTTTTCTCTCTTTCCCTTCCACCTTTCTGCCATGGCTGGAGTTGGTGATGTGGTTTAGGCAGAAGGAAAGAAGGGGCTGCTGGAACTTCTGCCCATTAAAATCGGTTGCAAATTTCTTAGTCAAATGTACAAAGCAATGTATGCTCATAACGTCATAGCTGCAACTTCATGTGGTTCATTGATTACTTGCTCTTTAGTCAATTTTAGGTGTAAATAATGAGGAAAAAATGGGATCTCGGTGAAGTGCTTTTCTACTGATTTCAAAATGACCTTTAATATGAGTTTCTCTGATCGACAACAATTACTGTGGATGTTGACTTTTGGAGGTAGAGTGCTAAATTTTTTATTCATTCAACACCTGTTAAGCACTACTAGCAAAAATGTTTTCAATACAGTCATTTGATGTTGTTCTTTGACTGAGATGACTCTGTCAATGAGGATAGTCCAAGTTGCAGCTGATTTTTTTGCTGAGATAACAGCACAGAGCAGAAATGTATACCCATTTCCCATGACGGTTCATGCTGACATTTTTTTATTTCCCATTTTGTTTAGCTTCAATATTGCCAACCTCAACCATTCAAAAAATTGTGAGTCATCTTATAAAAATATTGAGGTTGGTTTCACTTTATGTACCTGTGGGGTTTATTTTCTTTAGTAAACCCTAATATATAAAAGCATAAGATGTAAAAGTTATTTAGAAGTATGTAGGCTGAACTATTTGCCTAGTCAGCAGATTGCAGGAACTGGGACCTTACCACTCCCTGCCACTGTCATCCGAGGCTGCTGATAATCTGGGAAAGCTGCCACTGCTGCCATGCTCAGCCTGGAATAACCAGGAATAACAGAGTATCTTATATTTTCATTTAGCCGAAGCATAAACCCACTTATCTGGGCTCCCTTTCAGGTATACCAGTCACAGCATACCTTGGCAAGAGTAAGAAATTGTCTGGTTTGGACCACTAATGGGCTTTCTTTTAGAAACTCTGTCTTCAGTGGGAATCGCAAATTCTGCATCCCTGTATGAGTGGAGAAATGGATAATAACATCTAGATTTGTCTGAATTCTATATATCCCAGAGGGATCAAGTTTGATTCCCTCCCTTATTTACACTGATACAAGGAAAGCATTTCAATTCTCCAAATGCTCCCTCATGTGGCTTCTTAGTACTAATACTGAAACATTTATGCGTTCTCGGAGATTACAACTCTATGCCAGGAAATAGGCTGAGACAACATAAGAGGTATTTCATGTGACCTTTGACATTAGAAAATGACGGTTCCGGATCCTACATGTAAAATGTTTCTCTTTTATGTTGTTAAATTAGCTGGAACGCAGTTATACGTGCTTGTGCCCCTGTGTTGGGGGAAGGGAAAAACCTATGCTTTGATCAGATTTGCCCAATAGATTATCTCATCAGATGTCATGGCGATAGGTGAGGCATAAAAATCTGAAAATAATGGAACTACTTTGGTGTAAAATTCAAAGAAGTGGAAGTCCGGTGTACACAGCATCCAAGGAGAAGTGTATTTGCTTAATGCACAGCCTCACTTCCACAACATTTGCCAGGAAATAAATACAGAAGGCGAAGAGAGAAAAGGAGACAGAGGGAGGCAAATGTGCTGTTGCTTTGAAACTGCAGTGGAGAGAAGGATGTCCTTCTCCTTCACCATGGTTTGGGAGATGCTCCTTTGAGCTCTGACACTTCCCTTTTGGTTACAATGTGGGAAGCCACTGCTGAACCTCGGTAAGCAGGCGACGAAGCAATTTGTGTAAGAAATAGGCTTATTTCCATTCATCTTAATGGCCTAGTCATCTAAGGACCTGGGACAGCGGGGCTTTTCTTTTCTTTAATGATTGCTCTGTGTCAGCGCTATTACTGGCTCTGCCTTTTCTGCTGCTGCTGCTGGCGCTGCCTGAGGAGCGGGGACCCCACCGCTGGGCAGCTCAACCTTGGGAGGTGGGAATGGACACGGGCACCAGGCTGCGGACACCGCGTGGGCTGGGGGGCTCCTCCCTGCGCTGTTATTCCCACGCCGAACTCTAACGTTAATGAGGGAAGAGTGACTAAGGCTTGGCAGTCTACTGAAAATCTTTGGAATAAGAAGCTAATTTTTCCCCTTATACTTGAACACTGGAGGGATATGACAATGTGTCTCCTAAATTTAATCAGAGAATAGATTGCCCAAGAGGACTCCACGTTCAGCAAGACTGTGCCAAAGAGAAGACGCGCTCAGGGAAAATGTTTTTGTGTCCATCTTCAGAGCCGTCACCTGACCCCAAAGCATTTGCGTGGTATGCAAAGGCACATATGCAGGTGTTTTGGTGTGTGTTTTTGCCTGAGGTAAAGAAAAATAATATTGCTTTTAGGTCACTTAGACAATCTGGAAGACTTGCTTTATATCTTCCCTGCCTCGCACGTCCTCTTGGAAAAGACATTGAGGAGGTTGATTCTGGAGTTGCTGGCACCCTAAAAACCAAAAGATTGAAAATCGAAGGACTGCAAAGTTAATATGTTTCATACAGGAAAAATATTTCTCTCAACAAGAAACTTTTCATTTTGATTTTGAGCTTTTTAAAGCCTCTACAAATAAAATTCTCTGACCCTGGAATGGTTTCTTTTGAACTTGGATGAAAAATCTGGCAAAAGTGAGAGTCATCTGTGAGCATTTCAGGAACACAGCTCTGCAGTTTTCACCGATAGAAGTTCTAACCAGAAATGTCACCCAGCCTTTCTCAGGAGGGTGTGGTAGATGGCCATGTGGTCCATATCCAGATGCTGTCACTGAAAATGTTGCAGAAACATAGTGTTGAAACCTCCCCAGCAAAACTCTTCACAAGATGATGCTGCGCCTGTAGGCACCCGGAAAAATGTGTTCAACGCGCACTCGCACTGTTCGGTATCACTTCTAGCTCCTTGGGAAAGTAAGCCAATGCCAAAAGGAATGCAACTGTTTGGGGGTAGAGAAAAGTTTTGCATGTTGAGGGAAAAAAAATCAGTTACTAACTAAAATCTCCATGTTGTTTAAAATACCGTTCATCAAAATACTTTGGTTTTGACCAAATATCACAGGATCATTTCTTCAGCAAATCTCGACGTCTTTGGTTTCATCCAGTTTTCTGACCTGTTCTTCAGGTAACCGAAGTTTTGTACTCATTGTTGAGGCACATATCCAGCATATTTTGGGGAATCTATAAACCAGGGAAGACTGTTTTCTTTCACAGGAATATGTCAGGCTTCAGGAGTTATTGTTGAACATAGAGAATGGAGCCTTTCTGAAAGAACAACGTATGAAGTTGTTACATCTTTGTTTGCAGATATGTCCTACTCATTGTGACAGAATGTTTGTAATATGTTGAAGCTGAGAAAAAGT
Source organism: Calonectris borealis (assembly GCF_964195595.1). Lineage (NCBI taxonomy): Eukaryota > Metazoa > Chordata > Aves > Procellariiformes > Procellariidae > Calonectris > Calonectris borealis. Next base: position 14,589,535 of record NC_134325.1, read on the forward strand.
GTTGAGCCTGCCCCATCTTATGGGAAATTGCAGGCAAAAACCTATTCCTAAAACCACAGGGCAAAAGGTTTCAGGCCCCACCTTGCCTCGCATGACACTTCTCAGTTTTGGACTGTAAAATATAAACAGCTCAATGATTAATAACTAGGACTCACCTTTCCCAGAGGTAGTGCCAGGTTGATTTATTATGGCAACTACTGGTCTTTTTTTGGTAAAACACAGTAACGTGTGTGAGGGGTCCAGGGCAAAAGAGAGAAGTTGGTCTGATAGACGTTTCAGACACCTGCCAAGCAAAATGTGAGGGGAATGGAAGTTAAACACTAAAAATCAGCAAAACTCTTCCACTTGTGCTAATCAGCAATGATTTCTAATTTGGACTCAGTGTTAAGTATAGCTGGATATGTATATACAAAGTTTTTGTTCCTCCTCTTTTCTTGCCTATTCAAATATCTTACTTTCTGTAACATTATGAGGTTTTGTTGTTATATCAGTTTGAAATCTGGAATTATTATTAAATATGGCATCCAGTGTAGTTACCTCCAAGCCACGAACATCAGGGGTCTTACCTAGAGCATCGTTTAGTCACAGGAGAATTAGGAGCAAAACCGCACCGCAGCCTTGCTCTCGGATTGCATGGACAGTTTGGTGCATAGACGGTTTAGCAAGGTAAGAGGGTGTAAGAACCATACATCAAACACGTTGGTATGTACATTATTCACCTCTTCAATTAGTCATTTCACTTATGACCTTATCCAGCCTTCAGAGGTTGCGACCGTTGCTGCTTGCAGGTACCGCATCGCAGTGGAGCAGGTGACAGGGTCAGCCCGTTGCCATCTCTTCGGCAATACTGAATTTTGCCCTTTTTAAATGAATGGCCTCTTCTTTCTGCTTCTCAGAGCCACGGTAATACGGCAGCGCTAAAAGGCAAATGGGAGGGACGGGCTCGTGAGAAACACGCGTCTGACTGAAACTCGCTGGGAGCCCCTGGTAAACAAAATGCAAATGAAATATTCAAACTCGAAGTTCTTTTGCAAAACAGCTAAAGCAATCTACTTTACTTTTTTGTTTAATTGGTCTTACAAGCCAGTATAGCATCCTCATAAATTCACTGTGCTCCATGACCTGAATTCGTACTACTTGCATGTGAAGTACCCAGAAATCATATGATTCACTGTTTTGTGTTTATTTGGGTATTATTCACATAAGGTCCTTAAAGCAATGTGAAAAATGTATTTACATTGCAAGAATATTAAAAATAGGCAACGGGGATTCTAACACTGGGAATTAAGAGGGCTCAGGGACTCCTAATAAAGACACCAAGTACAATAGAAATTTTAATTACTAAAAAGGCATATGTAATTCTCCATTTCTGTAATCTCACATCCAGTGATGCCAGCATGTGTATACATGATTTAAACTACTTAGGCACCACTCCAAAGAAGCAAATACCACCAAATCTACCATTATTCACTGACCTACTCATGTTTTGCGTGCCACTTACACAGAGAAGAAAATGATGTGATTTTAAAAAAAACCAAAAAACAAAAAAAAAAGCCAAAACAAAACTACTTTTAAATTATATCTAATTGTAAAAAATCCCAAAGACCGTGCCTTTCGGAAAGCTTTCACCTGAATGTTTATTCACAGTAAACCTCATTTCATCTCTTTCGCAGACTAAAGGGGCTTTACAATAGCCATAATTTCTATTTACAGCTACCTGAAAACCTCTGGATACAACTGGGGCTGTGTAAAAGGATGTTAGTTTAAATGACAACGAAGACCCAAAGGGCTGTGACTGATAAGCAGGGATGACTTCATCTATGATGGATAGTGACTTCTCAGGTCCATGCTGCCCTTCTTCCCACCCAGGGAAGGGTGGTATCTCATCTCTCCGTGTGGCAGCTACGGAGAGTCTGGAGTTTATGTTGAGGTAAACCAGGACCAAACGTAGGTTGCAAACGGGCGACACAGCAGCTACGTTGTGAATAGCTGAGGCACTTCTGCAGAGAGATGCTTGAAGGACAACTGGAGGCAGCAGCCACAAAAGGCATTGCAAGATAAATCATTCCCTCTTGTCACTCAGACCCCTAAGCGTATTTTAGGGAATATTTGTTGCGTGGATAAACAGGGCCACAAATACATTGCAGTGTTTTAAGTACTAGCCCAAAGATGTGAAAAGAGTTTTTTGTTACGTAAGGTCATTAAAATGGGTAGAAGTTACGGGGCTGAAATCCTGCGTATAGAAAAACTTTTAAAAGCAGCAACCACAGCCTATTACCTTGTGATTTTTCTTTCTTTTTTTTTTACCAGCCTACTGGATGGTCATCACAATACTGCACAATTTACTCTAATATCATCAGAACACAGCAAAAATACTTCAAATTAAACCTCCCTGAAAAGAGACACACTAATGAAATTACAGAGCATTCAAATATGAGGGCTCTTACATTGTTGGGATTGATCTGAAGCCATTGCGAGTCAGATAAAGAGCATTTATTTAAAGTCTAGCTTTTGTAAACTGTTGGGAGTGTGAAGCTACTAGCAATAAAACAGTCCATGTTTCAATTCAATTTAGTGCATTATTAACGGTTAGTTTTGAGTACCTGTGTAGAGGTCTCACTCAAAAGCATTTCTGTCACCGTGCTCAAGCCCCACGATAAAAGGAAGCTCCTTGAGGGATGTAGGATCCAGTTCTCCATCCTGCTAGACACTGCTGGTGTGAGCTAGAAACACAGGCTGGCCCCTCGTACCCATGGAAGTCTCTGGTCTCGTTCCTCCAGGAGAGCGGCCAGCTGGTAGATTTGCTCAAACCAGCAAGTTTAAGCGAAGCAGCACAGACAGAGATTCTTCTTACTAAGAAAGTAAATCAAACAGGGCTTGTGAAACAGGAGAAGTGGAGCCGTGGCCAGAGTGCTAGCTGGTGTAAATCACACCACGCTCCGGGAGTCGGTGGAGTGCCCTGCCGGCAAGCTCTCCCAACTTTTGGTTTTCTGTTTTAATTATTTTGTGGAGGAATTTCAAACAGAGCTAGGACCATAACCTAGGGATCACAGCTCCTCGTTGCTTGCTGTAATCATTAGACAAGTTCTTCTAAAGGTGAAGCGCTGCGGTGGAATCAGTCCTATACATGGTATAGATGCAGAACGATGAAGTATTTGATCTGAGGTGTATCAAGCGGAGTATTTTCTGTTCTGTTGGGTTTAAATTCAAAATAAACAAAGACCTGTGGATGTGTTTTGAGTTCCCTCTGGTGCGTGATGCTCCGTGATCCCTGAGCCCCTGGCTGGGCTGCGGTGCCACCGGAGGGTCCTGCCTCTCCCTTGGCCGCTGATCTCCTGCAGAAGTGGAACAATCAGAAACTGCTGGGTCTAAAGCTGCTGCAGTTCAGCTCGCTTTTACGCTAGCCGCGGCCCTTGTTTTCTTCTTCTGTGCATTTTATGGGTCTGTGGAGGAAAAAGCTAACTCTGAGGTTAGAGGCCATTGTGTAAATCAGAGGCATGTTTTTTATTGGGGACACCGTAGTACATGCAAATAACAATAAACTCAGTGGCACAGGCATCACTCTCGGGCTTTGAGTCCAGGTTTTCCTCTATTACTGTGATGTAAATCTGGAATAATTGGGGATTACTTGGTACCTTTGAATATTTTGATCTTATACAGAACTGTAGGAGAGAAATCGGGACTTTACCTGTCCCCGGAACAGGTAAAGTAAAAGTTGCTGAAATAATAGTTTGAAGGTAAAACTTAAAAATAGGAATAGGAAACCTAGATTCTTTATCTAACTTGGACAGGAATGCTGAGTGAGTCTGAAAAAAATGCAGAGTTACTCTGCTGATTGGATGGAGGGGAAGAAGGGGTGGAGAATAGATAAGAGGAGAGAAAGAGGTATTTTTTAAGGTAAACTATTGCTGCAGACTGAGTTGGGCTCTTCGAAAGGAACACGCTATGGGAGAACAAAAGAGCTGTTACGTGGATGGCGCATAGAGAAAAGGTGCTGGAATCCCACCATTGGCTACGAAAACAGAGGGTGGGGGACTCAGGTCAGTTCAAGAGAGGATTTGAATGAAGAAGGAAACTAATATGCTCTTAAGGAAAAAAAAACCCACAAGTGATGGAAGAATGGAAGAAAGTGGTGTGTTTGTTAAGAACATCTCCTGTTGGTGAGGGTGAACTTATGCTACAAAAATCAGTCCTGGGTATGGATCCTCAAGAAAATGGTGCCGACTGAAGTTCACTGACAGCTTCTGATGATTACTACCTGGAACTGCAGCTGAAAGGGTAACACGGAGATGAAAGAGTGTGTATTTTATGGCCAGTCTTCTGAACTGCCTGCAATATGTATTTGTAGGAGTTAATAAAAAAAATAGCCAATCTGGAAGAGATTTTTTTTCTTTCAGACTCCTCTGAAGTTCATTCCTGAAACCTGTTAGTCACCAAGAGGGAAAGAAAGCAGGAGGGAGAGAGTGGCTAAGGCAAGTTTGAGGAAGGAGAAATTATGACTAAGAAGAAAAAAAGGAGCAGAATATTTTCAAGATGGAAAAGTTAACAGCTTTCAGTAAGAGATTTATTTTCTTTTAAAAGATTCTATTTGATTTCCAATTACCAAAAAAAACCCCCAAAACTTAGTATAAGTCAGTGTGTGCATATGTGGGTGTGTATAGTGATGATAACAACATGCTCTTAAAAATTCTAAATTATTTGTGGTTTCCACTTACTCCAGTCATGGATCTGGATCCCTACAGGTCCTGGCCCTTGTCTTTAATCAGTGACTCACTTTCCAAATGGAAGACAGATATGTATAACTTCACAAGATTTATAATATATGCATTTCATATTGACTTAATAGGCAGGCGTGTTTTGCTTGGTTTTGCCTTGTAAGTGCCATACCTAACACAGCTTGTAGTCATATCAGCAACCAGCAACCACCCAGCTCAACTATCAATTGTTCCCAACACCAGCTACACAGATTAATATTATTTTTCATCATCCTTCTCTTATAAAGTCATTTATAAGGAATGTTCTCATACATAGCAGTATTTTGGAAAACACCTTTCCAAGGCTTCCCACAACGTGAGTTGAGCATGCTCCAGTTCATACCACACTTCATATATCTGCACTGATTGGGGAAGGAGATTAAAGTGGTCTTTCATGTGCCTGTCAGTCTCTTCTGTCTGGAGATGTTTGTTTTTAAGCAGGATAAATAGAAACACATTAAAACTTGAACATGGGTCTGTATATGAATGGCTGGACGGTTCATTGGAAAACTTTACCCAGAAAAATTCCCAGTGATAAAATTGCTAATGTTTGTTATGGAATGTAATTTGGAATAATAGCATATAATTATATGAATATATAACTATATATCTAAATAAATCTGTCCTATTACACTAAAAACAAGCCACACAAGATAACTAGGAAAAAAGTATTATCAAAACATGAGAAGGGTTTTTTTCTGTTTTTTAATGCACTGCATTAATGTACTTCATCCTTTCCATAATGACACAAGGTTAGAGAGACAAACAAGCCAGTAGCCCAAACAAGAAAACAAATATGTATTTACTGCATCTGGATATATATGGGGGTTTTTTAAAAAAAAAAAATCTGTGTTTTTATTTATTATCTTCCTGTTCTAGATTAAAATAGATCAGCCACTACATTTCATATTAGAGAAAGTGTGACGAAGCCAAATTCTGACATCTACACAGGTGATTTAAGGTACAATAAACTCTGTTACACTCTCTGTTAGATCATCAAAAGCTTAGGGTAATTCACCAGTATAGACATTCTAGTTCAAACCCTTTCATGTATAGAGGTAACTTCCACTTTTTAAGTGATGTTTAGAATTCTATTAGACATTATCCTTCAAAAATATGGTAATTATTTCAATATGACAAGCTTATTTATTTCACTAAATGGGTTATAAATTATGGCTAGCTAGTACATTGGCTAGTTTGACAGCATCCAGATTCACAGATTGCAGAGTTCAAGCCCGGACGTGTGAAGGATACAGCATTGATTCATTTTTCTATTCTAGCAACAGTAAAAGATAAAGTAATTTAATTAGTGGCTTTTATTTTAAAGAGCTATTTTATTTTGTTCATATCATGTTTTATAGGTATCTTGTTTGATATGCATGTTTGGCACCTCTTAAACAGACTTTTATCAACTTTTGTTTAAAAAGAGGTTGAATTTTTAAGCGATTCTTTCCATCAAAGTTAGTAGACCTTTGCTGTGTGTTTTACCATAACCGCAGCAAAACCTTTACACTCTACCTTCAGAGAAACAAAGCTTCTAATCAGGATTAGGATTTTGCTTTTTTTAGTACAGTGCGTGATATTTAATTTCTCCGGCAGCAATTTTCCATAAGTCATGTCATCTGAAGCTTCAGTCCCTCTCCTACAGATCCTAAACCCACCAGGCAGAGTGGTGCCTCTCTCCTCAAACTCTGGCAGTGGCCGGCGATAACCAGAAAAGCAGCAAACCAAAGATCTGACCCTTTCTCTTCATATAAAATCAGATAAGGATCCTGAAGGCCGATGGAACTGGGAATGTTGCTTGACCACAAGTGCCAGATCAGGCCATAAAAATATTACTGAGCAAAAGCTTTTAAATAAAAGCAAATTATACCTACTTTACCTTTGGCGAGACTTGTGTGTTCATCCATCAGAACCATGATTAATTAGAAAATCCTTGGGAAAAAAATCAGATGAAGAGCAAAAGTACTGTACCAAGAATGTTTCCCTAGCAAAGAAATGTGCTGCCGAACACCACAATCTGTTTCAGTTTTGACAGAAAGATGTTTCTTGAGAGTTTGCATCTGTAGAACGAAAAAAAGTGTTTTACAGCTATTTTTATAACAGTCTTTTTTATGCATTTCCTTTGCAGTTTAATAATATATTTGTAGGTCTCCATATATTCCAACTGCTGTGCAAAGATTTCCGGTGATATGTGGGGTGGGGGTGTGTGGGAGGGGGAAATTCCTGGTTTGATTTTGGTTTCCCTTGATGCTTAAAAGAGAAGGGAGGCCTGAAAACTTTTCAGAAAGGATATTTTAAAGGATGTATTCAACATTTGGCATTCAGGTTGTCTAGCCATTTTTTTTTTTCCTGGAAGACTATGGATCACTGGAGAGCTGTTAAGCTTATGACATCAAAGGTGCCATGGAAACAAAACCTGATTAAGAGTGATTTTGGTTAGACTGTTTTAAGCTCTTTTTTTTTTTTTTTTAATGCTAACTCAAATGTTTGAATGAACATCTGGAAGAAAAAAACCTACAAGGGTTTCCTCCTCTTGTTATAGATTCAGTTCTGTTTGTCTTCCTCATCAAAGGCTGCAAGCTCCATCCCTCTACGTCTTACACGGAACGCCTCCAGAAACCAAATGACATCAAGCTTCCCCAGTATTTCTCAAAAAAGGGAGAACAAGCACACAAAACAGTAACTTTGCTGTGGCCCAAAACTGGTACTTTTTTTCCTGATTCAACCGGGATGAAGGCTAGTTTTGTTCTCTCTGACTCCCTGGAACGGAGGAGCTAAATTAGCTCTAGGAAGAAGTTCCCCGTTCATCACTCTCTGACATGAAAGCCAAGTCCTGCTTCTTACGTGGAGTCTCAGGCTAAGGCAAATCGCCTGAATGCCTACTCCACTGAAATCAGCGGGTGCTCTGCAAGTACCTTGGGAAAAATATAGATTTAACTCGTAGTGAAGTCTTCTTTTGCCTTCATATAGCTTTTGATTTCCTAAACATTTTTCTAATATTCTTATACTTCGTGCATACTCAGTTGGAAGATTTGTTATTTTTGGTCTGAAAACCAGCATCAAGCTTAAGTGATACCTAATTGTGGCTTGGTATTTAACAGCTATTCTTCCTTCCTCAGGTCTTAGTTTCAGTCACTCTGGTTTTGCCCAAACCCTCCTTATGGAGTCATTATAACCACATCTCTTCTCAAGCCAGAGATCTGTTTCCCACATAACCTGAAACTGATTTTTCTCTGGTGGTTCATAGCTCCCTCTTTCCATTGTGAATATCCTTGTTTGTTTATTTTCTCTCCTTTTCTTTGGAATGTTCTATATTACCCTGATGCCAGCTTCAGCTATCCCTCATGCCCCTCCTTTTGAATAAAACATTGAGTTGGTTAAATTCCAGTTTGTTGTTCAAATATTTACTTTAAGCTTACACTCTCCAAATACAGCGCCCTCATCCTTGTGCTCTGCTAGTGTCCTATAGCCTCTCAGGAATGCTCCTCCAGGTTGTTTAAATGGGTGGTTGAGGCACTTTTGCATACATTTCTGAATTGCGTGACACAAGACACACACATCGAAAGGGCTCTGTTGCATGTTTCAGTTCTGTTAGAAAGAGACGATGCTGTTCAGAGCCTTGCCCAAAGCCAGCAGTGAAGATCCAGTCCCAGCTCAGGTTTTACCATCACTAAGGGTATAGTCAGGAGTGGTCACACTGAGGTGAGAAGAGTTATACCTGTACAAATTCTGTATTTACCAGTATTTCACTCTGTTTTCCTGCTGTGGGCAGAAGGACTCACTCCATAGGCCAAGAGCAGCTCTGGAAATCACCGTCCAAGAAAGAGCCACCAAAAATCTGGCCTGAGAAACATGTGCGATATGAAGACTGAAAATTTGGACAAATTTGTTCTCCTGCGAAAGTACCTTAAAGCATTGTCCCATCTTACCATTACAGTAGCTACATTTTAGCCACTTTGCTCTCAAATGCATGAGAAAAGTTTGCTTCATTAGTTTTGTCAACTTGTCCATGCTTATCCCTGAGCTTTGCACTCATCTACCACCGCATCTCCTGTAGTATCTAGCAAAGAGCAGACAGGTTTGTTTGGGCTCATAGTTACAATCCGTTTTCTTCTCTCCACTGTCAGCCAAAAACATTGTGTTGCTTTATTATTTTTTTTTATGATGAACGGAAGGCGTTGTGTGACCCCAACCCTGTTAGCAACCATGGGGCTGGAGCCTGGAGCGGGCAGCTGATCCTGAAGAGGTGGAAACAAGGGTGAGATGATGGTGTTAACATGCTACTCCTTTCCTTCCCACGCTGTTAGATGGGCACTGGCTAGTCGGAGTGACCTGTGAAGTGTAACAGGTGAGGTGCTGAGGATGCAAGGGCTATTCCTAGGTATGGCTCATATAGGGCCAGCTGATCTCTAACCTACTTGACAACAGAAGTGTGTGGTCACAGCCACCGGCTTTAGAGGAAGCAGGTGTAAGTGTTTACAGGGAAAAGGCTCAAGTGTGCGCTGTTGACGAGAGTAAATGAGTGCTGGTGGTGGGAGCGTTCATGGGTATAAGCAGACGGAGCAGCAGTCTACCAGGAATGCTCTTTTCTGCAGGAGATGAACCTTTAGGCTTTTAGCATAACCACCAGCAGGTATGTTGAGTGCTTCCCTACCTCCTCGTCTCTGTCAGCACCAGGCTTTCTTTCTTAAGCATTGGTTTAAGCAATGAGCCAAAACTGCAACTTCCCTTTCACTGCCGGGAGCCTTTTGCCTTGACTCCACTCTGTTTTACCCACTCTATTTTATAACCTTAAGATTTTTTTTTTTTTTTTTCTTTTAAAGCCACTCTAGTTTTCTCTGCATTTCTGTGTTCAGCTGTTGCTTGTGTGTGCTTCCCTCAGCTTAGCATTGCAAACCAGTCCTGGCTCTTTTGAAAGCTGTCACTTCTGAAATGGCAGCAGCAGCAGCAGCGTGAGCCGAGTGGTTGGGCTAGCCTGTATGGAGCAAGGAGGAGAGGATATTTTTCTCTCTAAATTCCATTCAAGCTAATCTTTCCTCTATCCATATTGATTATTCTAACAAGGTCTGACTGTCCTATCTTTTTTACTGCTTTGGTTTTTTGATGTTTTAGCTGTTAAGTAGTGCTTTGACTGGAAGGGAACAAATAAGTAACTCCACCTTTTTCTGTGTCTAGCGCCTTTTCATTGAACACAATGAGAAATTAAGGTGTTACCTGTCTTCCACATTCTTCTCCATTCACAGGTCTGAAGTACATATTGGTTATGACCCTAGTCTGCGGTACAGGATTTCAAAAGAAAGGATGCAGAAAAAGGAAAGCTCCAAAGCCTATTGCTTAGCTCTCATTGCTCTGGTCCCTGAAGAAAATTAATGTAGGGGAAGGTGCAAAGTGGCTGAGGCAGTACGTGCTAAATCCGTGGCTCAAGTCTGAAGAGTTTAGAGACATGACGTCTATAATAACAACTTCTGCTTGTGTGATTGTTTTTGTGAAATCTCTTTTGTGAAAACCTTTTGCCTATGCACTTTTGTGATGGTCTTTACAATTCACAAGTAACAATGAAGCCACGCTGTTACGTGTTCTTAAAAAACGTCTCCCTGAGACTGGGCTATCAAAGGATGCAAGCAGAAAAGGGAAGGAGAAGCAGCAGTTACAGAATTAAGCTCAGCTCCCAACCAGAGGTAGTTTAAGTCACTAACACTGCTTGAGTTCAAGGATGTAGGGGCTGTTTTTCTTGACTTCTCTGGTTCAGCTTTGATGAAGAAGGCTTCCTGTGATGTTAGAGATGTGTGGCCAGACTCTTTCTTGTATAAACTGCTTGCGTAATCCACACGCAAAGCTTGTGTGAGGCTTTCTTGGGTAAAGCAGGAGTTGCTTTAAATGGCACTTAAACCCATCTGTTTCACTGGAAGGGCCTTTCTTTTATAGGGTACAAGATACATAAGTACATCTGTTTCCACTACCTTTAGATAATTTTTTCCCCTCCCTTCTCTAAGAAGAAGCAGAGAAGACCTCTGCTCTCTGGTGCCCTTATGCCCACGTCTTCCCCCCTGCACAGGGCTACCCAAGTGCCAACATCCCCGGAGGGTTTGGCTGGTTGCACACAGTCCCGATGCTTGGTGTGCTCCGGGTTGCTCTTGCGAAGCCAGGCAGGCTCTAAGTGGCAGAAGGGCTCTGCCCGCCCGTGCATCTCAAACACATGCACAGGGGCTTGCCTTAATTTTGACCACATGCACGCAAGCGCTCGGGCGAGCTGCGTGCCAGCAGCGCCCTTCCCACACTAGCCAGCACCGGAGGAGGAGCTCCTGCAGACATGCAGTGCAGCTGAGAGATTTGGCTTCGTGATTTGTGGTGGGAGAAAGAGCCTCAGCACAGTCGCCTACTCATTTGGAGGCTCTAAAAACTGCCAGTTCTGATGCCCAAAAAGCGTCTGCCCCCACACCCTCTGCTGCTGGTGTGACTCTTTATTTTCTGCTGGGGGGACAAACAGCCCACTCTGGGGAGTCACATATCAAGAGGTGGGGGGGGAAAGAAAGCTGCCTTGGTGACCATAAAACGCAACAGGAATACAGCAAAAAATAGGGGGACTGGGTGGCTGTTCAGTCCAGGTCTTGGTCTGGGTTTCCAAGGACGTGGGCACAACTCCTCTTCCAGCCGCAGGTTTTCAGCTTGAACCCGAGCCTGGATGCAGTCCTGAGCCAGTAACTCAAGCCTGGATTAACCCCCCTTAACTAATACATCTAAACCAGGAAGGCCATTGCTATAAGGAGTTATATAGGCTCATCTCCAGGGCGTTTAGTCCATCCTGGTTTGGATCACCCCTGGAGGTGTCTGTCTTTCCCTATTGACTGAAAGGAGGCAATTAAAAAAAATTAACCAGGATCTTAATCTCCCTAGATAATGAGGACACGAATGTTTTCTTTGCCTGGCTTGTCTCCCCAGGCTATGAGCTCTTTGGGTTGTGGCTGTCCCTCACTATGTACTTGTGGGGGTCCAACACGACGCGGCCCCCCGCAAGCCAGACTGCTCAGTGCTGCGGCAGCATAACCACGGCCACTTACCCCCAGCCTCCAGAGAAACTCCTCTAGGATCAGAATTAATAAACATAATGGAGTTTTTGGCTTAGGGAAATGTAAACCAAACAAAGTAAATAGGAAAAAAGGAGTAAGAAAAATGGGTTAGTTTTGTTAGACATGGGGAAGGGGACCCCTTCCAGGGTTCCCAGGCCTGGGGGAGGTGAGGAGACACAGCCTGGTCCCAGCCTGAGCTTGGTGTTCTGGGAGCAGAGACACTGCTGACCACATGGGCTCAGGGCTTGCTGCCATCCACGCGTACCTGTTCGCTCGGGTGCGTCTGACCACAGTCTTGTAAGGTGCCTCTGGCTCCATCTGCTCTTCGCTCTGTGTGTGCCCCAAGCAGGAGAGGAAAAAATACTTTTTTTTCATTGGGGTACAATAATTTTGCAGCAAGCGAGCAACTTTTCTACCTGCACTAATGGCTTTTTTTTTTTCCACCAGGCTTCTGGCCTGAAATGCTTCCTAGCAAAAAAAATGCCTCATAAGTCCCTGGGACCCACCAGCCACTCGTCCCCGAGGGTGGGCTGTGCTGGCAGCACCGCGGGGTGCAGAGGGCTGGGGAGCCAGGCTGAGAAGGCACAGACCTGTGCAGGAGCTATCTGCCAGGGCTGTGCGCCTTTCTCCACCTCCCAAAGATGTGGCAACTTTTTTTTTTTTTCCCCTAGCTTTTTCCCACCCTCTGAAAGCGGGAGGTGATTGATTTTTGCGTGACTGTTCAAAGCTTCTCCTGAAGCCTGTTTCCCAAAGCCCTGGAGAAAGGGGCAGGGGTAAGAGGAATTAAAAGGGATATATATTTCTTTAGGTTTCTTGACATCAATCATATATTTCCTGAATGAAAACTGCTGTATGGTGACATTTATGGCATCGGCATTATGTGTCTGACATCCTACAGAGTAGCAATTCCCTTAGAAAAGGCTTGTGTGTCTGGAAAGCATTTCCTCCCCTTAAACTCTTTAATAGGCAGTGTTTGTTCGACACTTGGGCACACACATTGAATCCCTTACGTTGTCATTCACCGGGGAGCTCTCAGAGGCACCAAATAACTTTGAGCGGTGCCTCCTGAGCTCCTGGCACACCAGGTCTCGTGTGCTTTCCCACTAAATGGAGAGATTAGCAAAGCCCAAGCAGGGCTGCTCTTACTCTCCGAAAGAGGGGTGTTTTGTACTGGGGAAACCAAACCTTTCTGAATCCGCGCGTTTTGGAGGCTTGAAGAGGAAGCTGTGACTCTGAGCTGTCTCTCTTCCCAGCAGAAACTCCTTCTTGCACAGCACACCTCCTTTCATTGCGTAATGCTGGTAGACTAGTCTAGATGTGACTCCTCTCTGGCAGAATTTGTCTTAGCTCCGGTGTACGGGGCGAAGGGATAACTGGAGACTCGGCTCTAATTAGAGAAGCCTTAGCTACGCTCCCTTTAAATAGACTTCAGGAGGAATCTGGCATTTTCGGGGAGGGGGGAGAAGAAATCTGAATTTCTAGAGGACTGTCAAGCATAATTAGAACTTGGCATATATTTGCAGGCGTCAAATGGATGTTGAGACAGCTTGTGAGCAGCGTCCTGGGCCTGACGGCTGGGAGGGCGAGGACTGGGAGGAGCAGAGCAGCAGAAAGCTGCTCAACAGGAGCCTCTGTTTGCCAGCCCTTGGGAGTCCTGTTTGTGTTTAAACGATCCCTCGGGATATATGAGCAGTGAGGATTGCAGCCGGGTGGAAATTTTAATGATAGAGGTTTCTTAGCGAAAAATGCCAGTCTAGTAAAAATCAAAATATCTGATAAATTCATAGGGATTTTGCTGCCTGGATCAGTTTATGGGGTTGTGAAGGTGAACTACAGGGAAAAAAAAAAAATCTCTAAATGTTTCATTCTGATAATTCAAATAAATGCGTCAGGTTTATTTTAAAATAAACCTACCATTGTTCTTTAATACTTTGGGGTTTTTAAATACTGGCATATCTTAGCCAGCTGAAGTTCTTATTACTGAGCTGAAATATGTACTATAGGTCCATTTAAAACCAATTATGTGGGGTTAACCTGATCTGCAGCCCCTATCTCGGGTCACTCCTTGATAAAGAAAGAATTTGAGTCTCATGCGCCACTTCAGCCGGTTGTGTATTTCTTTTGGTTTCTGATTAAGCAAATGTGTGAAATTCAAAACAGGAGTGCTGACAGCTATTGTACTGATGGGGGAATAGTGAAACACACGGGCTCTGAAAATAACAATATAACGTCTTTCTGCACTTGTTTAAGTGGAGGCTGCCAATTGACAGCCTGTGGCCCAGACGCAGCCTGTTCCTGAACGTTTTTCTGCTATTATATCGTAGTATGAGATTTTTTTTGTGTGTGTGTGTCTATTAAAGTAGTCAGTAAGTTGGGCATCCTGGCTTGGTTGGTTAGAAGTAAATCCAAACTTCCGTATACTGTTTGGTACGTAACGCAGCTTCTGTAAGTATCGGAATATGTCAACGTTTTCTGGCAAATGGTGTTTTCAAATGGAAGTTATTCTTGCAGTTGCAGTAAAAACCGCTTAACACAGAAGAAGAATATGAAACTGTAAAAGATTAAAAAATACTGTGCATTAAGGTTTTTTTCATCTAAAGGAAAACCCAAGAAACTTGGGCAAAATAGGAATGTAAAGGATTGAAAGAAGTATAAAGAAGAGGTCCGCCCCACCTCCGGTTCTGGGTGGTAAGACCCTGCCTCAGCCAGGGTCACCTGCACCTCCAGGAGCAGTGGTCCCCATCACAGGTCATCTGCTTATTTGCGCCCACCGATGTCACATCTGTCCCACTCTGATGCTGCTGCCCACTTGCCAGCATTTCTGACCCTTTCTTAACCCACTTTATAAGAAAGATCCAACAGATCTGAAGGGCTAATGTGTAAAATCTGCCACTGCACCATCTCCTCTCCCAGGGAGAGCACGGTCTCTCCCTGGCCCCCTCCTTGGCATTGCCCTGACATACCTGGGCGGCAGGAGGGGTGGTAGCACCTGCCTTTCTGTTGGCTGATGCCTTTCCTGGATGCTGATAGCTCCCAGAAGTCCCAGAACAGATATTGTCCAGTGTTTTGCACAGGGTAAAAGCCCAAGAAGGTGACTGTATTTCCTGACTGGTTATCCCTTGTACGATGCACCTGGAGCTGTAAAATAACTTCTTGATCCTGGGCTCTCCAAAGGCTATTTTGGAAAAGATCCCTAAATTTTAGAGATGCCCCAGCCTGAGTGCTCTGCTGGGCTGCTCCCTCGCCCTTTGCAGATGGCTGTGCACGTCACACAGCGCGCAAACCACGGGCACGCCAGTGAGCGTCTATAAGCTAAATAAATCCCTGGAGTTTGCAGTGCCATAGGGCTCAGGACACAGCCTGCCCCATCACGGGCTGGATCCTGGGCAGGTTGTGCCAGGACCCCAAAGGGTGTTCACAGCATATGGCCCCTGCAAGGCATCTCCGCCACAGGCAACCCGCAGAGGCTGCGACCTGCTGCCTCTGCCCAGGACCCCTCTTCTCCCCCCAGGTGAGGGACACCCCTCCCGACATACCCACTGAGTCAGGGAAGAAACTCCAGTCCACCGCACTGGGGTGAGCTGAGCTGGCTCAGAGAGAGGAGTAAAAGCTTTAAACACAGGACTTTCCAACCTTCAGTCTGCCTTAAGTACTAGGAAGGTGATCAAACAAGGAATTGCTTTTTTTTTTTTTAAAAAAGTATAAAATATGCTTATGTCTAGAATTACATTTTTAAGACATTAAAAAGCGATGCTGTCAAATCCTATAATTTGCCTTTTTGAGACAAACAGTGCACCTTCCCATCTTAGAGTTACTAATTCTTGCTTTTACTACTGACACTTAAGCCTCCTGGTTTGTAAATCGTGCCCCTTTATTTTCTGGCATCCTGTCTGCCTTCCCCGCTAGCCAGCTAACCCCTCTCCCCTTGCCTGTGTTCCAGCTGGGCCCAGCTCCTCCTCCTCCACTCTTCTGTCCTGCTCAAGGAGGTCACGGCTTCAAGACCCCACTCTACCCCAGAGAGAGGAACCTTTGGGAAATCTGGTTTCACTGAATTAAAACACTGTGTGAGCAAAACATCCTTTAAGAAGGAGGGCATTCTGTGTAAATCTAAGATTTTCTGATAAGTAAAAACCCTTTTAAGGTGTCTTACGTATTAAAATTTGTGTGGAACTGGAAGGGACTAAGTGCATTAGCTTTTCAGCTGATGCTAGACAGCTGCGCTGCACCGACATGGCTGAAGCTAAACTGATTTCCACCAGGTGAAGGTCTGGGAGGTTTCTGTGCAGGAATGTAACGGCCTCACCTAGAGCCCTGTGCAGAAACGCAGCCCCCTCCAGCAGAAGAGGGAAGGGGAGCCCGACCGACGTAGCCGCAGCGACGAGCAGCCCTTCCCTTCTGGCTGCCTGGTACCCTTAATTACAAGCAATTGGAGCTCATACTACAAAGTTGCTAGAAGCAAACTTTGTAAATGTGCATTGTCATGGAGACAGTACAGATCAGCTGAAGGAGCATATGGTTCTTTACTCCTTCGAGCTATCACTGGAAGGAGTAGACTGAAGAGTATATTTAGTGTTTTCTTTTCAACAGATGACTAAAGATAAGGACATAAAATTAGTTTGAGAAAATCCTCCTCCTTTTCTATGGGAAGTTGGCTGCTTTTCGCTCTGCATTAGAAAAATATTACTGAGATCTCTTGTTTTATAGCTGATCATTGACAGGCATTTTGGAAAGGTCATATCCGAGAGCCTCTCTTCACAAGTGTGCAAAGAAAAACACGAGTATTTTTTTTCTATAAGAGCAGCAAATTCGAATAATTTTAAAAGAAGGGTCTGTGTGTGATTTTGCAGAGATAGAAGACAATTCTTCCTTAAAAGAAGACTCTTTTGATCATAACTATACGCTCACATCCACTTTAAGACCACTTCATCGCCTCGGGGCCTGGCTCAAAAGTCCTTCAGCAACCACAGACAAGCTAACGCTGGCATCGGTGGAACGAGTAGTTCCCTACAGCCCTGTGGACTTGCCTCTCCCCTGGCCTGGAAAAGCCCTTGGCTGCCCCTCTGCCCTTCTACCGAGAATGCCAATTGCTTTAATAGTGGGGTTTGTAATGTGATGTATTAGAGCCATGGTGGAAATAAGGAAGCCCTTTGTCTCACAGAGTTGGAGAGAGATGCACTCAGCTAAAAAAAGACAGTGAAATTGTTGATGATATCACCATTTCTCAAGAAAAGCTTTGTTTTAGGGGAAAAAAAGACACTTTTGTTCAAGAAACAAACAAAAGCATCGTGCAAAAATATTTGACCAGCTTTATGGACCCCATGTACTAGCAACTGGACGACTGTAGTTCGTATGAATTGGGTAACAGATGTGAATAACTAATTACACTGCTTTAGCAGCCAGTCTTTAGACAGGAACAGCGTTAGTATAGTTCCTTAATTAACGGTTCAAGTGAACAGTGGATTGTCCTATGCCTTTATGATACTTGTGCTCAGAAAGGGTGGCCTGACTGCAGTGTCCCAGCTGGAATTACTTGAGGGAAAATGTTCCTCTTGCCAGGCGGAACCTCATGTCTCCTCCCACAGCGCAGGTGGAAGAGGAAGATAGGAAATTCTTTCCACCTGGTTGTGGTCTGCTCAGGAATAGTTATAATCTTCCCCATGATGTATTAGTTAGCATGGTATCTTAGGAATTTCGGGGTTGATGCTATTGGGTGTCTCTGGAGGCAAGAGCACAGGCAAAGATGAAAGGGACATCAGATGGGTGAGCAGCCTGGTGGGAACACAGGAGGTATCGCGTTGCTCGGGCCCCTTGATCCCCTGCTGCCGTGGCCAAGGATGGGCTGGCTAAAAAGGCTTCAACACTTGGTTCTTGGGTGACAGAATTGCCTTTCCACTTTTCCGTATTATTTATGTTCAGCAAGACAGCAAGTTGTCTCCTAAAGGGAGCAGTGTCGGTCACGTGGCTGTAGGAGATGAGTATTTGAGAACTTAATCGGCAGCTGTGCCGGGCGGTGTAAACAGAAAAGGGATTGTGCGAATAGGAAAGGCGTTTGGCTGCAGTTTTTCAGCTGCTGGGAGGCTTTGTTTCTTGATGTTTCTGCTGTTTCAATGGCAGGTACGTGACCTGGGGTCCGGGGGAAGGGGACCAGAACAAAGTTGCTCAGACCTGCTTCCTGCTCCCCTCCTCCGGGTCCATGGTCTTGAGTGAGGGTGAGATCTTGTTTCCCTGTCTGAGTATGGGTCTGTCAGACTGGAGGAGGGGGGAAAGACACTCCCTCCCACCCCCCAAAAAAACCAATTGGCCATGATTGAGCACATGCAAATTTGACTTCACTGGTACTAAATGTTTGGGTGAATTGTGACCTCCTTGTACCTTCTGCCTCAAAAGTATACCCATTTTGCACTTGGAAGGGTTTTTTTTTTAAAACACAGAACTATCTATTTTGGTTTAAATCATGCTATGGAGTGCTACACCAGAATGCTAAATAGGACATTCATAAACCTGCAAAGTTGAGCAACCAGAAGAGGGGACACGCTTGAATTAACACAGCCAAACAGTTGACGTTTGGCAAAATTTCCAGCGTCTGAAAACCAGTATTTTTAATGGGAGGTGCTGAACTACTTCATAATGGGGGGGATGCTATACACCAAAAAAAAATGCACATATTATGCGACATATAATGTAACTTGACAGTTTTA
The DNA here is from genome assembly GCF_964195595.1 of Calonectris borealis. NCBI lineage: Eukaryota > Metazoa > Chordata > Aves > Procellariiformes > Procellariidae > Calonectris > Calonectris borealis. The sequence goes on from NC_134325.1 coordinate 14,608,057, forward strand.
ACCATGTGTATAATTAGTGATATTGACTCGGTAACACCAAGAACGACTTTTTGCTGGCACTTCATCCCATCAAATTGAATCTTTCCCAAGGAGGAAAATCTAGGAGGCACTAGTCAGTCACTGACTCACTATCAGCTGCCTCCTTGCTAAAGCCTGAATGTATTCCATAGTAAGTTATTTGTCACAGTGACTCAGCATTGTAGGCTCCTTTTTAATTTCTCTCTTTCACCACAGAGCCAAGAAAATCTCCCACCTCCCCATGCCGTATGCTACTGAGATAGCAGTTTGTATCATCGGCCAAAGGATAACACATATAAATGTGTGCGAGGAGCCTTATAAGGGCATTAACACTTGCCTGCAGGTTGGACGTCACGACGGCGAGCCAAGGAGAGGCACCAATAATAGATTCCTTGTGTTTGTACATGCCGCGGTGACTATTTGTGCCATTCGTGGGAAACGGAGTGATATGCCAGACGGCAAAGTGTTTCATTTATCCAGAGTCACGGGGGTTGATCCTGAGTGAGTCTTCGCTCAGACATGCAGCCCCGTTCCTGGAAAGGTCAGCGAGCAGATCCTGCCAGCCCGGGGCTGGCTGCAGGAGGGGAACTGGGATCAACCCCATAGCTTCTCCCTTCGGTGGGCAGCTCCTCTTCAGCCCAGAAAAATCAAGATTAAATGATAGTAACTCTTTGCTGCGGCAACACGTGTGCCTTGACTTGCACATCTAGACCTCGGTTTCCCCTGTGCAAATCGGGGTTGATGAGATTTACTGTCCCCTGCAAACTGCCCTGTGTCCTCTATATCAAAACGCTGGTCCCGATAATTGCAGGTGTTCCCCTGCTGGTGCCTCAAACCTGTGGGGAAAAAGCTGCTGAGCCCAAATTGCTGCTCTGACTATGTCATTCCTGAAACCCATAGGGGGTGGGGGAGGACAGTTGCATGATGTGAAAAATGGCTGGTGGTGCCCGCCTTGACGAAGAAAGAGAGAAAAGCCGCATAACGCTGCTGTTTCTCTCTGCCACCTGGTGAGCCAAATACTTCCTTGTGGCATCATCTCATGTTTACTCAAATAATGACCTGCTTTCATATTGCTTTATCCCTCAGGCCCTATTGGCCACAGGTGTAATCTGTGGAGAATTTGTAATTCAGACAAAAAAGCCACATGCTTTTGTACTGACTAAGAAACACTATTTATTTCGCTAGGAATTGGTCTGTGTTTAGCCAGCGTGAGCAGTGTGGGAACCAGACCAAGTAACCAAGAGCTGCAGGGGGAAAAGGTGGGTCTTATCTGTGAAGTTCCCCAAACAAACTGAATGGCAAGTACATTGCATAGATCACTCTTTTATTTTAGTCTAAACTAATATAAAGTACTCGAAGCTCAGTCAAAAGATGCTTGAGTGAAGTTTGAATCAAATCCATCTGGCTTCTTGGTGTAAGAGCGTGGCTTTCAATTAAAAATTAATGCTGCTGAGATCCAAACAAAGGCAGACAAAAACCATTTCCACTTTGCACCTTATGTGATGGGTGACAGTCGAAAGGAAAAAATATCAGTTGGGTTACAATAGTGTTTGAATGCCCACAAACGGAAGCCTAAACGACACTGACCTCATTTCCAAGCTGTTTTATGAAATCAATCATTCTTGCAGGTAGGAATGCACTGTACTCATAGAATCATAGAACAGTTTGGTTGGAAGGGACCTTCAAAGGTCATCTAGTCCAACTGCCCTACCATGGGCAGGGACATCTTCAACTAGATCAGGTTGCTCAGAGCCCCGTCCAACCTGAGCTTGAATGTTTCCAGGGATGGGGCATCTACCACCTCTCTGGCCAACCTGTGCCAGTGTACTCCCGCGACTGAGTAATCCCACCAGAAGCAGCAGTATCTCCCCCTCTGCCAGGTAGGACCAGCCCTGCGCACCAGGACTTTGGGAGCTCCTGTATACAGAGGTACTTGTCAGTACAAATAGGAGCGCCACAGTAAGCCAGGCACCGGCTGCTACTTCACGGCCAAGAGTTTTGCACAAACAAAATGATTGTGACTTATGCTCGTCGTTTGGGCTCTCGCGCCGGCCAAGCGGGTGGGTGGATGGCTGTGTTCCTCTCCTGACGGATGGCAGGGCTTCAGCTGCTGGAATTTTAAGGACCTCTTTCTGTGCTGGCAACTACAGACAGAGCTCTTGTGAATGACATGTCATCCATCACGAAACCTCCCCAATCACCTTTGTATCAGGATGTAGTGACCAGACAGCTCAATTGAGTTTTGCATATGCTATTTTTCCCCTAAATCCTTCCGTCTCCTCCTTCCTCATTACTTGAGCATTTATTTATGAAGATATTTGAAGTAGGTGCAAAGGTCAAGTGTAATACCTAGGGGTTAAAAGCCGATGTTTACTTAACGTCAGCTGGGAAGGGAGGTGAGCTGGAGGCTGTTGGAAGAGACTCGTGGTGGGCGAGGTCCCCAGCCCGAGCCCTGTCAGAGGAGGGCGAGTTCCCAGGCTCGTGTCAAACGCTGCTTTCCGAGCTCCAGGGAAAATCTTCCAAGGCTGGGAGAAGAGTAAATAACATGTCAGCCTGGAAAATCCAGGCTGCGTGTGCTTACCTGAACATCAATATGTGTGTGTACATATAGCTATAGATGTGTATGCGTCACCACTGCATTTTTTTTTCCATTGTATATGCAGCACTCTCTTGGTGCCTGTCCGTGACGCTGCACATTGCAAGCGTCTGGCTATGCTGTACCGTAACTTGGAGGTTAAGAAGTGAAGCAAAACATCTGAGGCATGTTATTGAAATACTAACCAAAACCAAAAAAATGTCTGGCTCCCAGGTCATTAAAATGTTAGAAACATTCTTATGGCAGATCTTGGAATCTGCTGTTTTCCAAAGCCGCTTACTCGTTCCCTTCTGGAGAGCAGGGAAATAAGGGAAAATTCAGAGTTTCTCAGGATTGAAGTGCTAAGCTGAGAGATGGTTTGGAGCATCACAGCCCACAGCATCATCGGCTTCCTTGTATCTTTGCAAAACTCTCCTCAAGCCACCAAGTCACCAGGCAATACCTTGACAATATCAATTTTTTTTTTTCTCTCTTTCAAACGCTCAGTCATCTTATCCCGGGAACCACTGTCATTACTAAGAGTCTTCTGTGATCAAAAATCCCAACTGAGGTGACATTTTCTAACTTGTCCATTTTTTTTCTGGCCTTTCAGCTGGAAATATATAGAGCTTAGGAACTAGCTGCGTAAACAGTCATCTTGCACATATAGAGGCAACACCACAGGAAATCCTTTTCCAAAGAAAATGATAGAATAATCTTTCACATTACTGTAGGAATTTCAAAGATAGTGTTGGCTTGTTATTTTTACTTTCTCCTAATTTCTAAGCACTTGTTTGATACTGTTCTATTTTATATAAGTGCCAAAATATTTCTAATGTTTTTCTCTGATAACTGACTATAGCCCCAGTAATGATTTAGAAGATAGTTCTCGTCTCTTCCATCAGCGACGGGAAAAAATTGCATCCCTGGGGTAACATCCTCAGAAGTAACACTCGGTCTTGCTTATGCGGCGAGTAGAAGTGACCTATTGCAGAAGTGAAAGTAGAAGTAATGTTATGCCAACACCTTCAGCTCCAGGGATGCTCATGTCTGGGACTTTTCGCTGTGAGGATGCTTCCATACAGAAGCTTCAGTGGTGGTTCTGGCTACTGATGCTGCCTCTCCAAAAGATTAGAGCTCAAGAAAAAATAGGAGTATTTCCTAATGAAATGGTAAAAGTATGTAATGAGGATTCAACAAAATCTCAAGCGGTTGATCAGTCCCTCAAAAGTCTCTCTTTTGTTTTTCCCCCCCAAATGCTGCATCTCTGATCATCCTTGAAAGCAAACGGAGACTCGTAGGAGAGCGCTATTACAAATGACCCTAAAGCTCTGAGCTGGTCACCCTTCCTCAGAAGGAGGCAGGCTTGTTGCTTGATCTCCTGCCAATTAACGATAGCCCTGTCAATTATCGCCAAGTGAGAAGTGGCAGCCTCCAGCAGCTCTGGGAGCGATGACTCTCCTCTTCCCAAGCGTTCCTCAGAGACAGCAACGCAGACACCGCGGTAGCGTAATGGGCTTCACGTAGGATTTCACATCCTCTCCTCTGAAGAAAAACGTCTTGGCGTTCCCTTTGCAGCACTAGGTGACCCTTATGCTGTATTGGCACTCAGCTCCACAGATAGTATCTCTAAATTAAATGTGTTGTCCGTATGGTTTGCGATGACAAAATGGGCATCAGCTTGCGAACACAACCTTACTTTTGACTTTGCTTTCTGCAAAGAACTGCAGGACGTGCAGTCGGAAAGCAAGTATTTGAGCTCTTTTTTTTTTTTTCCTCTTTGATTATTTGTGCTGTTTTTACAGCTACTGAAAACTGAAATCAAACAGACAAATCAACCAGCCCTAAACTACCCTGATGGGACACCGTCATGGCCACCTCAGCAGCCGTGTGGCTCAGTCCTCGCAGCAGGTACAGGCTGACACATCTTGATTAATTGAGTGTTTGTGGGCTGGAAAGGCTCGCAGCTTTAAGTGATTCAAATGGGGCTGGAAAGGGGGCATGATTGCCATAGAAATTTCTTTGAGGCTAGAAGGCAGGTACCGCCTTCGCTGGAGTAGTTCAGTCTGGGAGCGGGCTCAGCGTAAGGGTCCCTTGTACCTCCCCACCACGCAGCAGCAGCAGCAGGTCCCTCCTCTAAAATAAGGTGAATTTCTTGGTTTTTACAGAAGGTTGTGTGGTAGGTGATATAAAAGCATGCAGTGCGTCCCTCTTTCAGTCCTTTCTCTTTATTTCTGGGTGTAAGCAGGCCACAGCTGCTGCCCACACTAGCGCTTCGCATTTTTATGTCTCCACCCGGCTGAAAGCCTCAAATCCCTTTTTGTGAATAAACACCCCAGAAAGGCAGCTTTTCTGTTTCAGAGATGGAGAAACCGAATCACGCAGATAAGGAACCTATTCACCTGCACCTGTGAACGTTGTAAGGGACGATAGAGCCCAGGTCTCTTAATTTCTTGTTATCTGCTCCAGCCCAAGTTCCGAAGGGAAGCCTTCATTTTTCCATGACCTGTAGGGATTGCTGCTTTCAGACAGGACCCAGCTGTCTGTGGTAGAGGAGAAGTGCCGCTGCGGAGGGAGCATCCGTCTGTTACGTAAAACATGATGTGGACATTGCACTGTTCATCTAAAACAGCAGAGTGGGTGTAAAAAGGTCTCTGTGAAGGGGGAGCAGTGAAAGGCAGCGGCCACGCAGGGGTGCCGGCAGGGCTGGGGGATGCTCCACGGCTAATTGCTGCTTTCAAGGTACTGGCACGAAACTCTACGCTTCTTCATGTCTGTGATAAAGCAGGCAGCCCAACACTCCGAAAGGCAAGATTACCTTAGCGAGAGATGAGCTTACAGATGGATCCCTCGGCCGTCGAAAAGCTTTCATTTCCCATTGATTTTTCTGTGGGTGAAGCAGGGTGGCTCTCACGTGGCAGTTTTGTTCTGGAGGGCGGATGGTTGCTCAACCCTTCACCATTAATGCTGTCACTTTCTAATAAAAGCATTGATTTGTAGATCGGGGTTGGAATACCTGGGACAGCTGTCACTCTGCCCCAAAGTCATAAATCCTTATGGTCTTTCTCATCTGCCAGTCCTCCGTGATTAAAGCAAGAGCTCCTTGGAGCGATGAATCACTGAGACTCATAGGTATTCGCTTGGCGCGTTACTGCTGCAGCCCACTCTGTGTGTTGTCCAGGCACTGTTTGCCTGACATAAACAATAGATAAGATGTCAAACATGCAGAATTGCTCTGGAAGGAAACAGCAATGATCTCCAGAGCTCCAGGTTTCTTATTTCCTTTTAAGCTTGGAAATTAAATGTGGAGGTTCTCTAAAAACTAACACAAACACTGGGGTGGTTGGCAGTCTCCTTTATTTGTGCATATAAAGTATGTTTTGGTGCAGCAGGGAGACAGATGCCATTAATACCTAATACCAAGCATGCAAATTACTACTGGATTTTGTGTAAGTAATTTGGATCCCCTTGTTTTTTTTCCACAGCGTTCTCTTCTATTTATCAATTTCTTCCCTGTATCTCCCTGTTTGCCCGAGTCTTCATTCATCATTCATTTACAAAGCCATTCAGAGCATCAGAAACCAATTTCCTCTCTGAACCTGGTCCTGTAACAAAACAAGGCTACCCCGCATGCAAGTGATGTTATGAAGATGTGTGCTGTTTTGAACAGAGCAGTGTGTAGCAGGAGGTGGATTAAGACTGAAATGAAGCCAAAATTGGGTTTCACAAACTAAGTCTTGTCTTCAGCTCAGCATCCCTCCGCAACAGAAAAATAGATGCTTTCCGCTTTGTTCCCTTGCACAGGTCTGTAAACTGTCACGAAATTACGTGTCAAGCTAATGGACACTGAAGTTGGACTTGCACTTTTGTTCTCTTCTTGCTCCTGAATCTTTGATTCCTTTCTCCAATCAGACAGCTTAATTAGCCCAAGCCCACCCAACAAGTAGCTGGCTAGCAGCTACCCATCCCGCGCGTGCTGCTCTGCCTCTGAATCACTGCCTTGACTGAGATCCAAGGGCTCCGCTTTACTCTCCCTCCGGGGTGTGCGTGTACGAGCGTGCAAGCGCACTGCAGGCAACCCGTGTTTCATCCCTATCTGCAGATAGCGAATGTAAATCACCGGGGCTGTTACACAACCGCTACCTGACATCTGTACAAATTTGTTGGTCTGTTCACTCGTGCGAGTGTTTGCTCCGGTGCCTCTGCCCGGCGAATCACCACGGCGGCAGGACCCGCATGCCCTGCAGACGGAGGGTTGCATCCTCCCAACATCTCCAGGAGGTAAGGAGCTCATGTGGCTCTTTGTGTCTTCTCAGAGATAGGATCGGTTGGTGGGAGGCTTGTCCAGGAGGGCATGGGGAACTGTGAAGCAGGTTGGGTTTAGAGTTTTCCTGGGGTGTCCAGGTTTGTGTTGCGTGCTCCTGCCTATCTCACTGATACCTGTGTCCTCCACAGATCATGCGTGTGTAGGAGGCGAAGGTGAGGGAGTCTGAGAATTGCACAGCTACAATGGCTTTTACACCCTGCACTGCCCTAAGTTTATTGGGAGAAGCATTGACTTGGTCATTGAACCGTGTATTGTCTGTGAGAGTGGTTAAGTAAGAACGCCTTTGCCAATCTAGCCATAAATTATGTGTGGGAAATAATGATTACGTATTAAAATGATTTCTGTCAACTTCAGTATTTTGATGTTGCTTTGCTTTTGATAAGACTGAGGAAAAATACTGCCCACGCATTTCAGATCCTGCTCTCACAGTCTCGCTTACTCCTGTAAACCAAAGAGAGCCATGCACGTGAAAGGGTGGCATCTGTAGGAAAGCATGGTAGAGGCATGAAGTCCTCCGGACTTTTTTCACCCTATCTCACACAAATAATCTTCCCAGCCATGTTCTCACCATAGCACCCCTGCTGGCACCCCTCCTCCAGTGTACCTCCAGGGAAAAGGCTTCAGATAGCTCATTCCAACTTATGGGGCACCAGGAGCTGAGGAAGACCATTTCTTGTGCCATTGCTCTCAGTCATTCTCTAACCTTTAGTTTTTCATTCTCTAAATTGCTATATTTCCGTTCTAGCTTATAGTCAGTCTTTGTGTGCCTGTAAATGCATACAGGTGCATGTAAATATGTCTTACTCATATACATATATGTGTACGGAAAGGTTGGGAAGCAGTAGGCCAATATGATGCCCAACCTTTCACTCTGGGACACGACGCTCCTGCTTTATGTAGCCACAGTCCTCAGATCAATAAAAGATCTTTTAACTTGCCAGAGCTCTTCTGCCATCTCTGCAGATGTTAGCCCATCCTCTCCTCTGCCCGGCACCCCTGGCGTTGATGGGGATGTGCAGTGGTGAAGGGTGGCCATGCCCTGCCTGCCTCCCCTCCCGCAAGCGGGCTGTAGGACTCGCCAGAGCATGGTGCATGACCACCAGCCACGTCTCCATAAGGTAAACTCGGAAAGCCTTGTCTGAACCCCAGCCTTGACTGCTTTGGGAGGAGAAGCAGGTTACAAGGGCTGAGATCCAAGCGAGAGGCTCTGATTTTAATCTCTTCCTAAGAATTTTGGTCTGCACTGGAGGCAACACCTGGAGACGCCTCCTCTTGCCTGCAGTCCAGATGCACCTGAGATGCCAGAGCTCTCGTGCCCTTGTGGCACCAGTATCTCCCCAGATGCTGCTGTACTGGACTGGCATGGCACTTCCCAGCAGGGCGTTCTCGCTATCGTCTCTCCCGGGCCCCATCGCTGCCCTCTCTGCTGCTGAACCCCAACAACAGCTCCTCGCCTATTAGCAATTCCTGCCTTCCTGCCAGAAACCCGCAGAGGGGGTGCCGTCTGCATCTAACCCCTCCCGGCTCCATGTGCTCCAACCCCACCCTGTTTCCTCTAGAGAAGCTGCTAGAGAGAGCCCGCCTGCTCCCGCCAGCTCCTCTGGCTGGCCCGGGAAGAGCCAGTTTTATAAAGTTTCCCTTCATAAAACGCAGCACCACCTCCCAGGGCTTAGCGTGCACCCTGACATCAGGGCACAATTATTTCAGGTGCTTCTTGCTTTTGATGGTGCCTACGTAGCTGCGATAGGAAGAATAACTTAAGACATCAAATGTGTAAAATGGCACATATAAGGATGGGAAATGTCAGCGGCAGAGGGTAGCACATTGTGCTTATTTACTTCGCATCACTACGAACATAGACCTCTCCGCACTGCTGGATTTCAGAGCCAGTGGGTTATTCACCAGCGCTTTTTGGCTATTTATATTAATAAATGTCAATGACAGAGAATAAGCTCTGCTAATGAGTTTGCACAGCAAAAAGCCTTTATCATAATAAAGAATTAGGTGGGGAAAAAAGTTTTTACTTCGCTTCATTTAGTTATCAATACAGACAAGCAATCGCTAGAGTGATTTGAACAGGTTTTGTTTGGTTTTCTTCTTTCCTGTTTCTCCACGAGGCCCAAGGCACGTAAGACAGATCCTACTCTGGTGCAAGGTGGCTCAGCTCCACAAAGCCATGGAGCTATGTCAATTTAAGCAGCTAAGAATCCAGCCTGCGCTTTTCAAATTGCATTTCAAGGCTTTTTAGGTAGTTTTATGTCGTTAATTAACTAGAAAACTTTTGTTTGAATCATTTCATCTTACCATTGGTTTTGCTTGTGTTGCTCCACTCTCTGAGAACACTCTTTAGGCCAATACCCAAAATACATTTTTTGAGAGAGGCTTAGTGGAACAGGAAGGTGTCACATTAAGATGATTTATATGCTGCTGATTAAATAATTGAGAAGTACTGGTATTCTATGACTTTCTTCTTACCTACTTACTTGTGATTAATCATTTGTTTTTCAGCCTATGGTTTTCCTTCTAGATTTTACTCCCAGATTTTTTCCTTCAGAGTACTGCCACGTACTTTAGATTTAGTGGGGATTACTCCTGAGCGAGGAATGTCGAAAGATTTGTGGGAAACCCGAGAAAAAGATAAATGTGAGATTATGAGAGACAGCATCTGCATCTTTAAGCCAACAATCAAACCCACTGAAAGGCAGGGAAACCTTAGGCCAAGTTTCATTTCAGTCTCATGTAACTGCGCAGACCTCGGAGACCGAAATTATTAATAACGATAGTCATCTTGAGTTTTCCCAACAAATAATTTGGAATTATCTTTATTGTAGTTATCTGAATCTTCACACCTCCCTTCCCTGGTAGTATCTGGGTTGCCTTCTCTTCCTCATGGAAAACAGGCTGCACAAAAAATGAGTCACCAATAAAAGATGGGAAATCATTGGCATACTTCATCTGCTCTTCAGGCCTGTGCTTTGTCCCAAGTGCTGATTGATTAAAAGCCTGATTAAAGAGGGAAGGCTGGCGGCACAGCACGGCACGGGATGGCTGCCACGGCACGGAGGGCCCCCGGCGTCGCGGGGCACGCAGCGAGGCTCGCTGCCAGCGCCCGCCTGCCCCGGCACGGCACACCCCGGCACCACGGGGGCTCGGGGGACGAGCCGCACGCTCATCTTGCTAGCCGGCTCCTGTAGCTCTGAGGCAAGGTAGGGCTCAGAAGGGTACCCAGCCACGAACAGAGGCACCAGGCGAGGGGGGCAACCACTGTAGGCTCACAAGCAGTGACATCTCCTGCCTCCGTGGCCGGGTGCTCCCAAAGCATTTAACTAACCTGATCTCCTTCTATGACACGGTGACCCGCTTAGTGGGTGAGGGAAAGCCTGTGGATGTTGTTTACCTGGACTTTAGTAAAGCCTTTGACACTGTTTCCCACAGCATTCTCCTGGAAAAACTGGCTGCTCATGGCTTGGACAGGTGCACTCTTCGCTGGGTAAAAAACTGGCTGGACGGCCGAGCCCAGAGAGTTGTGGTGAACGGAGTTAAATCCAGTTGGCGGCCGGTCACGAGCGGTGTTCCCCAGGGCTCAGTTTTGGGGCCAGTTCTGTTCAATATCTTCATCAATGATCTGGACGAGGGGATCGAGTGCTCCCTCAGTCAGTTTGCAGATGACACCAAGTTGGGCGGGAGTGTTGATCTGCTGGAGGGCAGGAAGGCTCTGCAGAGGGACCTGGACAGGCTGGATCGATGGGCCGAGGCCAACTGTATGAGATTCAACAAGGCCAAGTGCCGGGTCCTGCACTTTGGCCACAACAACCCCATGCAACGCTACAGGCTTGGGGAAGAGCGGCTGGAAAGCTGCCCGGAGGAAAAGGACCTGGGGGTGCTGGTCGACAGCCAGCTGAACATGAGCCGGCAGTGTGCCCAGGTGGCCAAGAAGGCCAACGGCATCCTGGCCTGTATCAGAAATAGCGTGGCCAGCAGGAGCAGGGAGGTGATCGTGCCCCTGTACTCGGCACTGGTGAGGCCGCACCTCGAATACTGTGTTCAGTTTTGGGCCCCTCACTACAAGAAGGACATGGAGGTGCTGGAGCGTGTCCAGAGGAGGGCAACGAAGCTGGTGAAGGGTCTGGAGCACAAGTCTTATGAGGAGCGGCTGAGGGAACTGGGGTTGTTCAGCCTGGAGAAGAGGAGGCTGAGGGGAGACCTCATCGCGCTCTACAACTACCTGAAAGGAGGTTGTAGCGAGGTGGGTGTTGGTGTCTTCTCCCAAGTAACAAGTGATAGGACGAGAGGAAATGGCCTCAAGTTGCGCCAAGGGAAGTTTAGGTTGGATATTAGGAAAAATTTCTTCACCGAAAGGGTTGTTGAGCATTGGAACAGGCTGCCCAGGGACGTGGTTGAGTCACCATCCCTGGAGGTACTTAAAAGAGGTGCTTAGGGACATGGTGTAGTGGTGGGCTTGGCAGTGTTGGGTTTACGATTGGACTCGATGATCTTAAGAGTCTTTTCCAACCTAAATGATTCTATGATTCTATGATTTCACAGCTCTTCCATAAAACCTCTTCCAAATTCATTACCCCAGGGTGCAGGGCATGAGTAAATGCACAAGAAACACGTTGTGACCTACAGGTGAATATTAACCTTTAGGGTAGATGGTGTGAGTCCAAGAAGGCTTAAGAGCTGGGAAATCTGATTGCTGTTCTCTCACTGTTTGCCCAAGTCCTCTGCTTTTTCTTCTGATTTATGTACAAGTTGAACAACTAAAGTCATTTTACCCCCAAATTAATAATTGCTCCTCGCCAGTGTTTTGCCGTTAGGCGATATGAATGAGTGCATATCCTTGATATTATGATACAAATATTTTTACATGGATCTTTTCCCAGTGCCAATGTAATTTACCCAGCGGGCACAGGAGAAGAGTCATTATATACTTCTTAGAAAAAAGTGTTGGGACTGCCAAATCTTGACCGGCATTATTATTGTGGGCAAACTGCTTAGGGACCGAGCTGCAATATCAGAGTCATTTACTGGCAGTTTAAATGCTCTCGGCCTCCGTTTTTCTTTTTGTAAAATGGACACAAAAATGTCCCTCAAAGCCGTAAAGATTAATTCAGGTTTATGAAAGATTTGAGATCTTTGCCTGAAACAAATATTTGAATGTGATGTTTCTACTGATGAGGGGTATATGCTGTACAGACCCAGGGATAAGTTATTTGCATAGTTTTGTGGAATTAGGTTTAGTGGTGTTATTACCCAGCAGTAATTAGACTGGTAAACTCAAATGGGACATGATCTAACTCACCCATACCGAGAGAGACAGGGTCATTAAATCAAGCAGATTTGTTTTGTGTTTTTCCTCTATCTCTGTAGTTATACAATTTTCATTGAAAAAATCTCAACTTGCAGTTGTGCTTCAAAGCATTTACTCTTAACTACAGAAGCTGTACTGTTCTGGGTTTTATCTTTGTTTCTCCAAGAAAGCTGGTGTATGGTAGTTTGTGACATTTCCATTGTGAAAGATCCTTAACATTAAACAGTTATTTAGAACCAAAAGCCCTTGCCCTAAGATACATATGGTTGCACTTAAGCTGAAATCACCACTTTTTGTTAGAAAATATTGTTTTCATCAAAGGTAAGTGTTCCCAGAAGTGTATTAAAATGCTCAGAGATACAAAAGAGAAATATTGGAATTCAATCTTGGGTACCAATGTAAAAATATTTAAATATGCTATAAATTGCACAGATCCAGCACTGTTCACTGAAGAATCTTTCGGGTTATTAAAATACTTTCTGTTCAATAAGAGACACTAAAAGTAATCATGCAGTTTGTGTGCTGTTCAGTGTTAGAAACACTTCTAGATATACTTATTCAATAAAGTTCCCAGGGTCACAAACAAAAGTTCCTTCGGCTCCTATGAGGAGCAATTAGAATAGGAGAGTGCATCAGAAAATAAAGTGGAAGGGAAAATGCGTAGATCATATTTAGTTCAACTCCAGTAGAAGTGATGAAAGGCAGAAAGGACTTAGGTGGCTGAAGTGGATTAATTCACAATGACATCTGCGCACCTAAAGGCTTCATATATACGTTGCATGTAAGGAAGGGACTGACTCATAGAGCCCATGCAGAAGAATATCTTTAAGATAAGCCGGCAGTGTTACAGGGGGCACTAGATGAAAATAATGGCCCTTCCTTGCCATTCTAGCTCCAAGTCTTGGAAAAACAAAAGCCGGTTTTGTCATCTCTGCTGGAACAGAAGACTTGCTAATTGCCGCTTAGCGGAGGTTTTGCTAACGGCCCACCTTTTTGACCGGTTATCAGGTGGAGCAAAAGGAAGGATGCTGCAGCAGTATGTGAGCTGCAAATGGAACAAAACCAACTTCAAATCTATGATGTAAACAGAAAGTAGAAGTAGCAATAATACTTCTACCAACAACATCTAACACTGCTGAGTTTGATGCGTTTACAATAAAATCCTAAACAAGCCTCCACAAAATCCTGCTCTAGACTTGCACCTATCTTTGGGCAGCTTAATTTTGGAAAGGGACCTCAGCTCTACCACTTCAGATTGATTAAGAACAGATCTAATTCACCTCAATAAACAGTGCGTCTAAGGAGATCTATTTTGTTAAGTGTGTAACAGCTCTCATTAACAGCAATGAATGACCCTAACAAAAAGTTAAGCAGGAGTAATAGCACCACCGGAGGCAGAAAACGTCATGCAAATCATCATAAGACAACCCACGTAGTTAAAGCTGTATGTGTGCCAACACCCCTTAGCTCAAACCCCTGCATGCAACTCCACAAAAAAATACTTTTGGTATGAAAATGCATCTGTGCTCTAACGGAACGGTCTACCAGTAGGATCCGGGACCTTCTGATTTGGCATCAGAAGTTGTACCCTGAGTACCGCTGTTTTCTTCAGCAGTGTATTTATAAAGCTCTCAGCCTTGCTTGCCAAATCGGGATAGTGAGACCATAGTGTCTAGCAGGTTGTTTGTCCCCCAGGGTTTCATATGCATTTTGCAGTAAATGTTTTCAAAGTACTTTGTGTTAAAGGATCCTTGCAGGAATTCTTACGCAGAAGCAGCTTTATTTATTTAGGTCAACATTAGCACTATTTCCTGGCTGTTGTGAATACCATCTCAGGGGAGAATTTGTTTGTCATTTTCGTCAGAAAATGACAGGATAAAAATATACCGGACAGTTGCAAACATAGCTGGTATGGGTTTTTTTCAGTTAACTCGATGCAAGAGCCTGGATGGAGGTTATTATTTTACTAAATGCCCTTAGTTCGTGGTAGCCTCATAAGAGTTTCTCTATATTTCTACTTTCCTTCAGTGTTTTTCTCCTACATTATTATTTCCCTATTCCCCTCTTCTTCGGTTGTCATCTCACCTTCTTCCTTTTTTACGCAGGGGACTTAAAGAGAACACAGTTATATTTGAACGAGTTCATCATATAAATGCCGAGACAAAGTCAAGGGTCGCTCTTACTCAGAGCTCACCAGCATCCCTTAATAATCTTTACATGATATGCACCCGGTTCCTCTTGCTTTCTGCTAACTCAGTGTATAATTTCTCCAACAGATATTTTGTTCTTAACAATAACACGTTTCCATCATGCTCAATGAGGTTCAAACACACAGCTGTTAGTGAGAACTCCCATGGAAGCTGATAGGGTATCTGACTGTCAAGAAGTAGATTGATATGGTTTGGGAGATAGTTTCCTTTTAAACATTAACTTAGAATGGAACTAAAGTATGTGTTTACTTTTCACTCCTAAGTACAATTAAGGCTAATCCCTTTTAGTTTTATAAGAGTATTTCTGTACTGGAAGTGCTGGAGTTCTTTACTAACTCAGGACTGTACAGAACAGCATTTAAAAATGCGATGAGGTGGTTCACGGTCATGTTGTATGTTTGCTATTCTTAAAGGAAATTGAAGAAAGAATCCATTTTAAAAGTTGACATGTCCGCAAATATTTTCCCTGTGGTTACATGAAGCAAGACGTATTCTTCATTGCCAAAAGAAAGGGTCCCCTGCCATGTCAACGAATCCCGTAATCAGGTTGCAATAGTAACAGATTACGGCTGTCATGTTTCTTTTTTCTCCAGGTTCTGATTTCTCTCCCTATCTCTGGTTTTATTCTCGTAAGAGATACCCGGTGGCTCATTTTGCTCAGGTCATCCAGGAGAACTTACATGGGCCAATAGTTTCCATTACATTTATCTCATCTCCTGTCTTTTGCAGCTAACCTAAGTGAGTGCCACACAAGCAGACAAGATACAGTCTGAACTACATTTGCATCAGTGGTAGTTTGAGAAAAGCAAAACCTTAATTCTAGAAGTTTTCCTGAAACACGCCTTTTCCATAAATAACCAAAACAGTTTAAGCCAAACTTTTTACAATAGTTGATGACACACAAATACTTAACGCAAAGCTCTCAGACTGGTTCTTAAACCCTCGCTACAGCCCCGGTGTGCTGCGAGAGCGATGTAGGGGGACCTAGAGCCAGCCGAAAGTGCAGAGCACAGGATTTCCCCAGCATGAGCAAATGGGTGGTGACCCAATGCTGGCAGACCCACTCTTACCTCTGCCACGTTCCCTCCCGCTCTAGCCTGCACTGTCACCTCTACAGTGAGGAACACTGGCCAAGGCGCCCGTCTCAAGGTGTTTGCTCCAGACACCTTGGATGATGGAAACCCTGATGTTATCCTGACTTATATCAGGTCTGGATTTCCTTGGGCATACCAAGTTTGAGCTGCCCTTGAGTGTCCCTCCTGGTTTTACCAAGCGTGAACATGAGGTTGGCACAACTTGTGATTTTAAAAGAAGTCAACGTGCAAAATGCCTCCCGTTGGTGCTGACGCTGAAGCCCCTCTCCTGGGGCGCCGAGCTGAGGTGGGCAGGAGCCAAGGCTCTGTGCTGGCTGTGGACCCACCGCTCCACCTCGGGGGTCTCACCCTCTCTTCCCTCCAAACGTGTGCTTGGAGGCGAGTCCGTGCCGAGCTGTTCTCTGAGGTACAAACACAGCAAGCACACTTGCTGCTGCCTGCCTACTCCAGAGGATTTCCTGGTGCTTGCAGGAGACTGAAAGCAAGCTGAAATGTTCTAGCACTTTAAAGGAGGACTAGGCATTGGTGGGAGGCTTGTTTAGTATCTGAGTGGGATCATGACTACGATGTTCATCTGCATGTTACCAGCATGGAATATACGCAGTTGGGAGCGGTTTGAAGACGAGTAGGCTCGGAAAGAAAGGAAAACTCCTCCAGGGAGGGAGGAGGCAGAGTGAAAGACTGCTAACACTTGCAGCATGAAGATCGGGGAAAAGATGGAGATATCAGAGAGATGGGATAATCTCCAGGAGGAGGAGACCAGGCACAGAAAATCAACACTTGATGGGAGGCTACCCTAAATCTGTACTGGGAGGATGGTATTTACCCTCCGGGCAGTAGCAGGGCAGGTGCCAAATCTGCCTGTGGAAGAAGCAGGAGATTACCAGCCAAACCAGCACACAATGACCCCGAGGGACCTTTCTTTCAAACACACCATTAGATTGCTGGCATGGAGAGAAGCTGGCAGCCCCGTTTCACACCAGCGATGATGTAATATAGCTCTTATTTCAGAAGCGTCTCCATAAAGTTGACAGCTACTGTTATCGTCTGATTCTCCTCGGATTGCTAACACGAGCAGAATTGCTGGTGTTTGAGGCGGGTTTTCAGTGATCTCTGGAGGAGCAGCCCGAGCATTATGGATGTAAGGTGTCTTTTAGCATGTGCTTAGCAGTCATCCACACATTTTGGTAGCCTTTCAAGTACGTGAAAAAGCCAACCAGTAATAGCTCATTGTTTTCAATGATGTTTTAAGGCAGGGAACGAACGTTTGTGGCTCGCTTAGGATTTTGGGGTGTTTGGCAGGTTGGTTCAAGGCACTGTGACTTTCTAGCAATGCTCCTGCAGTATTCTTCACATTCTGTTGTTTAAGAGAGGGAAAAATGTATGACTGATTCCCACTTAATTAGGCCTCATTTGCTAAACAGTTATGTCACTATTTACATATGAGTAGTCCCACTGAAGTCAAGACCTACAGCTGTATACTTCTTCTGGTAACAATGTAAATCCAAGATAAACAGCCTTGGATCAAGACATGTACATTGCCTTATATGTATGAACTACCTGAATATAGCAAATGCTGTGCAGTGTCGGTCTGGCAAAAGCTAACAGCTATCCTGTTTCAACACCCTGTAAATAGATCACCTGATTATTAGTTTTAAACGATGGACCAAACGCTACTCACTAGTCCCAACTTTTACTGAAGTGTAGGACTTGTCAGATGAGTAACTTTGAATCAATTGTGCCCCTCTACGGTAATAAGAAAAAAAAATCCTCCACACGTACTCACATCAAGCAATTTTTCATGGCTGAGTCTCCCATGGCCTAGGGATCAACCCCTCTAGAGGTAAAAACCATAGTCAGAAACAAGACGTAGGGGAAGGAAATGGCAGGAAACTCAACAGGCATCTGGGTTTAATTCCCTTTCTAACGCGTTTCTTGCAGGAATCCCTCTCGCTGTCTCCTCCATCATTTTTGTGTGTTGACTGATGCCCCATCTTCGGCTCTGGTCCATCAGAACGACTGGGGCTGTCCTCTCACCAGCGAATGGCAGTACAAGGACAGGACTGTGATTGCTTTATACTACCTCCTCCTCTTCTGCCAGATAATTCCCATGCTTTAGAGCGTCCCGTATTACTCTACCAATAACCTTTTGTTCTTCCATACACTTTGGTGCCATTCTCTTGATCACTGTGTCTGTTTTTTCATGAATTACTTCAGACTGACATGATTGAAGCAATGTAAAGCAAACTACCCCCTCAGCAAACACACGCTTAATTTGGTCTAAACAGCATGAGATGGGTTATCAGCTGTCGCCTATCCCCAGTGAAGTGGGTGGAGCCGTGTCGTGTTATCTTAAGCAGAAGACTTGACCAGGAGCTCTGCTATTTATCTCTCTAAAGGAATATCTTTGCTCGTGGTTCTGTCAGCATGACCCTGCCTTAGAATTACTGGCAAACCCCATCGATTTGCTCTGGAAAGTGCAGCTGGACAGGACTGAAATGATAGCATGTCCAGTTCCTGCTGTGAATCTCCTGGAAAGCTTTCGTGGAAGTTTTTTTTGTAAGTTTAACATTACTACATCGATATAATACTGTGACCCAGCAAAGGTTTCCTCTGGACATCTCTAATGACTCAGACCTTCATCAGAAAATGAAAATATCTAGAAGTTAATGAGATGAGAAGTGGGGGAGGAACAGTGCTGTAGATAAAATACTTTCTTACAGGTGATATAGCTGGAATTACTTTCTCAGTGAAAGACTATGTTTCTCGAGCTATGAAATAAGTATGTAGAAATTTTTTTTTTCACTGATATTGCTTTATAAAGTTCTCTCTATCCAAAACCACTGAGGACTCCATGGAGTCAGAAACTTTTAAGACTTAGATACATATTTGTGTAGTCAAAATACGAATCGTGTGACTTACTACCCAAAGTAGGTATTACCATAGTTATTTTACTCCCCTGAGGGAGAGGCAGGAGCTATTTGCTTAGAGGACTAGGAGAAAGCAGAACTCATTGCAAGCCCACTTGCTGAAACACTTGTACTTTTTTTTTTTCTCCTTTAATGTAATTTAAAGAGTGATATTCCCGACTAGTATGAACACTAATTACGAGTACTTCCAACTGTTGGAAGAAAACTTCAGCTTCCTGACTGAAGATCAATACTTAAGGATGGGGCTCGGGTGACAACTGATAGGGTGATCTATTGGGTGCAGCCTTACATCAGCACCAGCCTTTCTGAACGGCTCTGCCTGTTACATGCCATCAGCAAGCATGCAATGCCGGTGAAGGGATTCAGCAGTCCTCTTCAGGGCAGCTTTGCTGGAGACCACTTGACTTTTCTTCTAACACCTTGCCCCCAGGACAGCCGAGGCAGGAAAGTACCAGCTGTACCAGTCTTAGGGCAGCATCTGCTGGTTATTGCACGGATCAACATAAATGGTTGTCATGGAAGAGGCTGCTTGCTTTGGCTCCCAGGCAGAAGTACCTGGGACTCGGGGGGGTGGGGGAAACGGGGGCGCTCTGGAGAGAAACGACCCGTAAATGCACTCGTAACAGTCAACCAGGAGAGAAGGGGAGCGGGCAAGGCGCTTCTGGGTCTTGGTCTCGCTTTCTCCTGCTATCAGAGGCAGCACCCACAAACTTCGGAGAGTCCAGGTTCAGTTGGCTGCAGTTCGCCTCCAGAGGCAAAGAAACCCGCACCACCATCACCCCCCGCCCCGCCCCGCACACGCTCTTCGCGCTGGTGATAAATAAATTCGAGAGACGGAGAGAAAATGGGGGACGAGGACTTTGGGAGACTTGGCAGGAATAATGCCTGGGGTCGACCACCTCTCTTGGGGAAAGAGACCGCAGGGGTGCCCAGGCGGGTGTTTTTACACCGCAAGGGGGGCGAAACGGAGCAAGCGATAGAAATAACGCCCGGGGGGCAGGCGGCCGCGGCCGGGGCGCTGCGGGGGCCCCGGGGAGCGGCCTCGGCGGTGCGGGGCGAGCTCGGGGGGTCGGCGGGGCCGGGGCGGGCCGGGGGAAGGGGAAGGCAGGTCCCCGGGATGCGCCCCCCTTCCCTCCTCCTGCCCGGTGGCGGGGGCTTGATGCGGGGCTCCGGGGGAGCCCGCCCCCGGGCTGCGCCTCCCGGCGCGGGCAGAGCGAGGAGGGGGAGGAAAAGTGTGCTGGGAAGTTGCGGCTCGGGAAAGGCAGGGGTTTCCGAGAGAGCTCGTCTTGGCAAGTGTGCCATGTTCCTCTTGTGGCAGGAGCTGGTATGCAACAAGTCCCTGGAGCACTTCCCGTGTGAGCGAGAGTGAACGTGACATTTAAAAAAGCCAAATGTTTACTTACCTGTCACCAATGCAAATCTCCAGAGCCAGCTCGTCTTGCAGGGCCCCAGGTGCGAGCCGGGAGGTGGAAGGAGGGCGGCCGGGAGTCAGGGCTCATTACACAGCGCGCCCGGCCGGGAAGGACTTTCCTCGGGAACTTTCTGTCCCGCTCCGGTTTCCTGGGAGGCGGCTGCGATCACGTTTTATACCGTGTTAGTTGGTAACCCCTCTCATTCATTAAGATCACGTAAGAACTCAAAGGGAAACGTGACTCTGAGCTAAGGCGTTTGCGTAAATCTATAGGTTTTTAAAACTCCCTGCCAGTTGCTTTCTGTCTTCTGTAGGCACCAAGGTGGTGGAGAGTTTAAGCTTGCGGATATTGCAAAGGGTTATTAGATTCATAAGTCACACCAAGTGGTGGGCGATCCACTGAGCAAAGCAGAAGTTCTCACATGATGACTTCAAACAAGACACATTACCTTCCAGCATCTGTTGGAGAGACTGGATTTTAAGACACTTCTGTCTCCAGGACAGCAAAGAAACAATGGTGAGTACCAATAAAAAAGCCTATTTTTATAACTGGAGAGAAAAAAAAAAAAACAACCAAAAAACAAAAAAGCTTGAGATGTTGCTTAACGACAGTATCTAATATCACGGGCTCGGCTTTC
The DNA here is from genome assembly GCF_964195595.1 of Calonectris borealis. Taxonomy (NCBI): domain Eukaryota; kingdom Metazoa; phylum Chordata; class Aves; order Procellariiformes; family Procellariidae; genus Calonectris; species Calonectris borealis. Next base: position 14,628,571 of record NC_134325.1, read on the forward strand.
TAGTACTTAATATACCAAAGCGTGTAACCCGCGGAGGCCGGAAGAATTGTGCTGTAGACGGTGTAACTTTAATTGCAACGCTCTTTGATTTAAGGCTGCGATGGAAACACCGCGCCTGAGAAACTTGGAGCTGCCGGCGGCTGGGCTGCAGCCGGGCGCTCGCTCCCCCCGGCTGCCTCCTGCCCTCTCTCCAGGCGGGCACGGCGGGCGGCTGACGCCCGGCGTCGGGGGGGGGCACCTCCGCGCCCCGCCGCGGAGCGAGGGCCGGGCATTGCCCCGGCGGCGGGGGGGTGCGGAGCGGCGCGGCCGCGGCACGTGACAGCGCGCGGGGACGGGGGCGAGGAGCGGCCCGGGCGCGCAGCGGGGCGCGCAGCGGGGCGCGGCGGCGGAGCGGCGGCGGCGGCAGCACCCTGGACAGAGGCGGCGGCGGGGGCGGGGGGGGGCGGCCCGCGGGGGGCGGTGGCGGCTCCGCACCGCTCGGCGCCCCGCTCCGCGCCCCTGCGGGCCCGGGGAGCCGCTGGCACTTGGTACCGACTCCCTCCACCCCCCCCCCCCCGCCATCCCGGCCCTTCCCCTCCCCTCCCCGCCCGCCGCCCTCTCGCCCCGCTGGAGCTGGGCGAAGTTGAATTCCTAGCGGTGCGGGCTGGAATAGGAAAAGGAGGAAAAAAAAAAAAAAAAAAAAGCCAGAGTCTTGCAAGCTCCGGGGGTTGGTTTGACGGTGTCAACTTTGGGAAATGCCAGTGTATATCTCCGCGATCTAGCCACTGCTCGTGGTGTTAGCTGTGACTAAGGTAAGCGGAGGGGTGACCCCCCCGGCGGCCCCCCTCTGGCTTCTGCCTCTCTCTCTGTGGCGCGGGGATGGGTGCCTGCTCTTTGCCTAGTTTTGTTACCTTGCTGGCTGCTCGGTGTGTGGAGGCTAGAAAAGGTAGGAGAAGCTTGATGAGATTGCACTACGAGTTGAGTTAAGTTGTGCCTGATTTAATCTGGGAATCTCGTCTCTCTATGTGCGTGTGCATGCTTTGGGCAGAGATGCAACTGATCTTTACCTAGATAAGCAGATGCGACGGGGTTTTTTTCCTAGCTGAGGATGCAAGTTGATTTTGCATAGCTAAAGAGATGCAGCTGAGCTCTAGCTGGCACTGTGCACAACTGATCTTACATAGATAAAGAGACGCAGCTGATCTTTACCTACATGGAGATGAGCTGGTCCCCAGCTTGAGGGATCACTGATGGCCCCTCTGTGTACGCAACCTACGACTGAACGGGAGAGCCGTGCATGTATTGCTGATGATCCAATATCCGCATCTACTTTGCTATAATTAAAAGGGGGGTGGGGAGGTGTTTGGCAAGCCTGAAACCCAAACGCAGCCCCCCCACCTGGAGATCATTCGGATAAGCTTTCTGCTCATCTCCCTCTCTCTGGTGCCTCCCCCCCTTGCGATTCTTCCTACGTAGAAATGTAGCTAATAATATTTAGTCTCCGGGCTAAAAATAAGCTCTGGAAAGTCAGCAGTTTGGCGGAGCAGCGGCGGTAGCAGCAGTGCTCGCAGGTAGAGAAGCTCTGGGGGTCTCCGGCTCCGCACGGAGACTGTGCGTTGATCCCCCCCCTCCCACCCGCGCTGCCGGGGATGGGTGCGCTCCCGCGGAGGAGGGGTCCGCACGGAGCCGCGCTGCCTCCGCCGCCCCGCTCCAGCCAGCGTGCGCCTCCCCGCCCGGGGGGATCCCGGCCGCCGGGAGCCACCCCTCCTCTCCTCCCCGCCCCGGGGGAGCCGAGGGGCGGCCAGCCGAGCCGAGCCGGCTCCGGCGCCCCCCACCCCGCCACGGCGCGGGGGTGGCGGGCGCTCCCTGCGGCAGAGCCGGCGGCGCCCCGCGGCCGGCCCCGCTGCAGCGCCGGGCCCCGCCGGGGAGGGAACGGGCGAGGGAGGGAGGGAGGGAGGATCCCGCGGCCCCGCCGCCCCCGCCTCCCGCCGGGCTCCCGCTCCGGCTCGCACGTAGCGCCGCCGAGGAGGGAAACCCCCCGGCAGGCGGGGGGCTGGCACCGCCGGGGCCGCCCGCCGCGGGGGAGGGGGCGGCATCCCCACCGCGCAGCCGGGCGGAGCCGCCGCGCAGGGCACTGCGCGCCCCGGCCGGGCCGGACCGCGGGCCGGGCTCCCCCCGCCGGTGTCCCCCCCCCCACCCCCGCCGCGGTTGCTACGGCGACCGCCTCTCCCCGGGGGCACCGTCCTGCGGCGATGCGGGCGCGGTGCCGCGGGGGGGGGGGGCGGGGATGCCGCCCCTCTCCCGCCCCCTCCGCTCCCCCCCGGGTCGTCAGCAGCCCCCGGACGGTGCCGCTCGCAGCACCGGAGCCGCACAGCCAAAATGGAGGTGCTGCAGGACGGCACCGGGGGGCCGCCGCCGCGGGGCTCCCACGAAAGTCGGTCACCCGGCGTCTCTTCTGCGTTCGTATCTATTTGGGGAGGGGGGGTTGTGTTTGGGTTTTTTTAACTATTAAAGGAAAACAACCGTCCTCCTTTCCTGGAGATGCGCTAACCGCGGCCTGGGCTCCGCGCCGGGCCCCCCCGCCCCCGGGCCCGGCCGCGCCGCTGGGTGGGAGCCCGGGGAAGGGGCCCGGCAAGGTCCCTCTGTGTATTTTTCCATTTCCACTTGGAGAACTTGCGTTTGCTGGGGATGCCTCTCTGGGTGCGATGAGAGGCATTTCTTGGGAGCTCTAAGGCGAGGAGAAACTAGCCCCAGAAGAGATGGGTCTCAGAAGCATCCGTCATCGGCAGGCTGGATGAAACTCAAACGCACCTAGTTTGCAGTATCGGTTTCATTAAATTCATAATGAAACCTCCTCTGACCTTTTTTCACTTTGGAAAAAGTCAGGTGGTAGAGCTAATACTTGAATACATATACTGTGATCTAGTGGTGATGAGCCCTGCTAAAACCCATACACTTCCCAGAAGAAATGGTTCTGTTATATAGGAGGTTGCCAAGGGCCTTCTATTCAGATGAATTTTCCACTCCATGGATAATTTTGTATATCTTCCTCTATTTTAATTTTACACCTATTACTTTCTTACCAGCTCTAAAAACCTCTTGGTTCCGATATTTCCCTTTCTGCCTCTGTTGCTGTGTTTGTGTTGAATTCTAATCGTTCTCTGCAGAGACGCATGGGACGGACGGCTGCTAACAAATGACACTGGGCCGTATTTGGTCACATTTGCTCACAGTGACTCATACCTTAATCTGCAAGTAGCTTTATTATTTTAGTATCTACTATTTCTCCAAGAGCTGTCACCGCTTTGGTGGTGGTTCGTCACCACCTTTCATCTCTTATGGTTATTAAACTGTAAAATGTCCGATCTCCTTCGAATATGTCTTCATCCTGCAAAGTTTTGACGTGGCAGTCTTTCTTGCTCCTTTTTTACAGTTTTCCTTTTATTTTACCTGATACCATGAGTGTTGTCTTCAGTGGTTTGGTGGCTGTCAGGTGTCTGTGTCCAGCATGAGATGTTTTTTTAATGTGGTATTTGACGTAGGCATGGTGTCTCTCCAAGTTTGTCATTCTCAGCACCTCTCCATTTGGATAACCGCTTGATTTTCAGCATCGTTCAATAATTTCCTATTTCAAATGGTCTGATAGTTCTCACTATTTATTTTTAGTGGCCACCATTCACAGGCATGTATGCTGGAGGATTATGTCTAGCATTTCATTAAGCCGAGGTGGCTGGATGCATACGTTTGCCTTTGTACAGCAAGTCCTTTATTTTGTTTCTTTATCGCACCGATATTGTTGAGCTCTCAGAAATGCCCAAAGAAAATGCAGACTAGCTGCCATTTAGTAACCATACGTTGCTTCCTAAATACAGTGGCATATGATTGCCCTGCCATGAGAAATTCTGGAAAGGTGGATGAATCCCAAGGGACACATTTCCCTCAGAGCTGTAAGCCTTACCATGAATCACTGTAGTAAATCACCACTGAGCTCTCGAAGATGTAGCTGCTAGAATTTTTTTAATCAGATACGCAAACAAAGAGAGCATCCGTAAGATTCTGGGAAATCTAGTTCATTCCTCTAGCAAAAAATAGTCATGTCGAGTGCTGTAAACAGCATCTGTAAGAAACAGTACCTCTCAAAGTTGTGGAAAATCAGTGGGTTCCCTAGACCTGGGAAAGAGACGGGTAACATAAGGTAAAATACGTATGGATAGACACTTTCACAGCTCCCCCTCTTTGAGCTGACATTAGACTGGGGCTAAGAAACTGGGGCTAGCAAAAACAGGCTTGTCAAAGTGGTCCTTAAAACGGAGAAAATGGCTTTTGGGGCACGAAGAACTAGAAAGAAAGAACTGAGAAACGCAGGACTGGTTTTGTAATCCTCGTTGCCATTCGTGGTCGGCGAGTCCAGCTAGTAATAGGGACCACAGAATATGGAAAGATGATATGTAACAAAAGGGTAATACTGGTATGCCTGGAAGTAGGAGTTTGAAACAAGTGTGAGTATCCCATGTTTCCTTCGTGTTTGGGTTTCCAAACGTTTTTACACCTCCTTTCTGCATCTCTCCCACCACATCGTTAGGAATACTAAAATGCCCCGGCGGGGAAATGTCAGGGGACGTCCCGCAGCGCCCGGGGCGCGTGATGAGCAGTTTCACGTGCAAACTGCTTGCCAACTTCAGTGAATCCCTACACCCACACGCCGGCAAGGTGCAGGGCAGGGCAGGGCACCGACATCTCCAATTAACTGAAAATATCTCTGAGACATACTCTTGCAAAATTATAGCCAGGAAAACATAGCGACTGACATGGAGTTCATATAACAACAGCCCACCCATTTCATTATTTCACAAATGTGTGATTCGTGCTTGTGAGCTGTCACCGTTAACATTTCCATCTGTCTCAATATTGCTTCTATTCTTAGTTGCTATGTGATAGATGTAGGTGTATGAAAAGGATTTTTCCCCCCTCTCTGTGTCATGAAACAAAATAAGTGAAAGCCACATATATGTATCCACGCATTTCATGCAGGCAGCAAGAAATCCAGGCACCTTCGTGGCGCTCCCATTATTAGAAGTAGAGGTGGAGTAAGAAGCACGTGCCTGTGGCCTCTCGGTGCTGCTAGAACATGTACTCAATGGGGAAAAATATAAATAAGTCAAAATCTAACTGCAAAAGAACAATATTGCTTTGATGTCCTTTTGAACATGCAGTTTGAGAGACCTATTTTCCTAATCACGTAAGTATGGGAGTAATTTTACTTATCACGTAATCCTAAATGGTCTTTTCCTGAGGCAATCTCAAAGGGAAAACACGCTTCGGTGTTCAAAGGATTGGGTCCTCAGCTGCATAGGTATTTCCAGACTCGGAGCTTTCAAGGTAGTCATCGCTCGGACAAACAGAAAACTCTTTGCATAACATAGGCAAAACCTGCATGTCTCAGTACCTCTCTGCCAAATGGGATGGGATACCTGTAGAAGTGAGCAGAGATTTCACAACAGCCTCCAGCAAAAGCGAAATCTGGCTCCAGTCACTTTCCTGTTGTCATTTGGACTTTCTGGCAGAGCGCAAACTCTTATTCTCCTGATGAAAAATGTCTTTTGAAGTCGCTAATGGATGTGACTGATTTTCACCCCCGGCGCAGCTCGATGCTTCCCAGGGAGGCAGGGATTAGCCGGGTCCGGTCCGTGCCGTAAGCTGGCCTGCGGGGGGTTGGCCCTGCTCCTCCTCGGCTAGCGCAGAGCCTCGGGGCCGGGCGTTCGCCATAGAGCCGACTCTGCTGTCGGGAGGTGGTTTCCCCACAGTTCCCAGGCTGTTGTATGGTCTCCCATGGGGAATATTAGCAGTGGGACTGTAATGGACCAAGGTCTTGCCGTAAGTGGCCAAGTGTGTACTTTCTCTTCCCCCTACCTGTTCGCGGTCTGGTCTGTCTTTTTTTTTTTTTTCCTTCCCAAAATAGCACACAAAACCGCAATTTAACAAGCGTAAACTGTACACGCTGGCCTCCAATTTATTTTGACATTTGGCAAGAATGATTACGCAACATGTTCATTAAGTCATAGCATTTTCGCTACTTTCCCATTTCAGATCCTTATTGACTGTAGCACATGTGAAAATAATGAACTTATTTATTCTCCAAATGGACAGTAGACCCCAAACCTCCCAAGAAAACGCATTGTTTACGGATGCAATGTATGCAGAGACTTTTAAAGCCTTAGGTCTCACCTGGCCGTAAAAAAAATAGTGGTTCGTTTCTGCAAGAGGTGAGGAGGGGTTTATCATCCACTAAAACGGTTGTAGGGTTGTGCAGCTAAGGAGGCCTCATCAGACAAGTTGTTTCCTTTTTCTTAAACAGAGCCCCTTCCTCCTGACAAGCCCTTGTGGGACTCGGGAATAATGCAGTAAACAGTTACGGTAATAGATAATTAGATGGACCAGCTAAAAGCAATATGAAAGGGGGCTGGTAGCACAAGGATTACAGAAGGTGTGTGGGCATTTTGACATCCAGAAAACATTATAGATCTGGTCTCAGCTACCTCAGTCTCATGATGATAATTAAGAAATGTGGGTGTAGAAAAGCTCTTTGCATGGTTTGGTTGGATTATTGCTGCAGTTCAAAACACAATTGGCACAGACACCCACATTGGACATGATTGCCCTTTGATGAGGCAGATACTGACTTTTTAAAGCTGACATAGTTAAATTATGTCTAAAGTTTATGGGGCCACAAGCTTCTGACTAGGCTCCATTATTATAACAAATGGTAAAATAGAAGTTGAAGCAGTTTAAAAAAAAGGTTGAGGCATGTTGAGGAGGAAGGGACCCTGGCAGTGGGAAGGCTTCAGGATTAACCCTTCTCTCATCTGTTTGGCAAGAGTAGAAGAACATGGGCAGTGTCCAGGGGGTTTGCTTTGTACGCGTGGTCATACATCCTCTTTAAAGACAAACTGGAGGGAAGACCAGCGAGGGTAGTTCCTCGGCTGCTCCCATTAATAGCCCACAGAGCGTAAAGTCTAGTTCCTATATAGCTTGTGTGTTGTATGGCAGATCTTCCCAGTTCTTTTGTCTCCGTTTGTTCATCAATAATACAGAGATGTTATCAAACTCCCCTCTGGGTACTGAATAAGGTGAAAAATACCATAGATTTAAAAAAAAAAAAAAAAGTTCAAGCTTCTTTATAAATAGAATTTTTTTAAGAAACACTTGTGAATAGTAAGAGAACGATGGAGGCTGTCTAGATGGGGACTGCTCGTGCCTAAGATAAGACATAACAATATAGCTTAATGTACTCACTCTTGCAGCGTGTTATTCTAATAGTAGAGACACTAAACCTGTACAGCTGCGGAAATGTCGAAGTATCGACTTCAGGTCTGATCCCGCATTCAGGTTTATTTATTCTTTTACACGTTTGACTCTTTAAAACAGCAGCAATGGAAGAAGGTTGTGTGGTGGCCCAGTGGTCATTCTATATTTATCACAGCTCCCATTCAGGTTTTCCCTGAGGAACCAGAAAAGACCACATGTTGACAAGGTAGACCGACTTGCAAAAGTATTTGACATTTCAAAATTATCTTTTTTTCCAATATTTTCAACACAAACTCAGTTCTATATTGTTTTACAGAGTGTTCAAAGAGGCTTTCAATATTTCCCTCTGAAGCGATCATCAAAAGTCCAACAATGACATTTGATAAAATATTCAGATTCAAAACCAAATATATAATGAAAAGACAATGGATTTCAGAGAAACAGGTGGTTACCAAAAGAAAAAGGAAAAAAAAAAAAGAAAAGGGAGCTGATTTGTGACAGCAAATACCTTTTGAAACCTGACCAACTTTACTGAGAATGGGGTGCAGTGAGAGTCATGAGCAGAGGTCAAGAGACTGGAGCTGCTTAGGTGCTTAATTGGCTCTGTCAAATACATGTTTGTTCACATCTGCCGAAAGTTTATAAAACCATCTGAGAGGATATTTGGCTGAATTTTGTAAACAGATACCTGATCAAATAGTATTGGCCAGGAAAACAAAAAGCCCTAGCCGTTTTTAAGCGAGGCTAAATTCTGGGTTTGGAATTTTCCCGTGGATGACAACACGTCTCAAATGTTTTTTGCTTCTGTACATGTCACTTGCTGTAGCTTGAAGTGTGATACCCCTTATTCTGTTGCTGAAAATGTATTGCATCAGGGAAAAAAAAAAAGAATAATGTATCTATGGGCTATAGAGTCATCCACACAAGGAGTGAATTTCACAGTATTTCCCATATGAATCTCTTCTTGTGTCCCAAATTTGGTTTATTGACTAAGTTATTCTAAATCCTTATACCACACTCATCATTCATCGTGGTATTCTAAGTGACATGAGTAATATCTGTCACGTGTTTTGCTCTCATCCTCTTCCGAGGGAAGAAGCACTTGAAGTCTGAGGTTTTTCCTTAGTTTTTTTTTTATTGTGAATAAGTCTTTCACAAAGGCCTTGGTGGCGCAAGAGGTAAGAGCTTAATCATAGATTCACCCGATTCTTCTCTTTCTCCATGGTATTCGCTCCTACATCAGCAGTCGGTCACTCTATCCACCACCTATTCCCCAGGCAGATCTGATTCTCGTGCTTTTTTCCGCCCACCACCTGTTGTTTTCCTCTTCCCAAATCCTTCACCTAGACTCAGGCATCAGCTGCCCAACCATGGTCATAGCCCAGGATACCCACTGCTTTTCTTGCCTCTTTTTTTTCAACTCTTTCAAAGACTCGAACTTCAGAAGGGCTTTTAATCCCCAGCCCTACTGCCTTTGGCATCAGTTATTTTTATCATCTACTTTCCCATCACAGATTTCCCGCAGCATTCCCTAAAGAAAATTCTGCTAGCTCCCAAATTTTAAGGAAACCAAAATAGCTGACAAGAAAGCTAAGCCCTTTTTAAGGCAAAGCTAGAAAGTTGATTTGGAATGGTCAGAATTTCATATTCATTTATCTGTAGGGATTTTCCAGACAAAGCAGGGAGGAAATTCAGACTAATGCGAGGCATACACTTCAGGGCAGGAGGAAAGCCAAAGACGATGGACCATTCAAAATTGTTTTCTTTTGGGTCCGTACCGTCTCCCAGCAAGTCAGCCCGTCCAAGAGCAATAGGGCAAGACCAAGGCAATGTACTGACTTGCCTCCTTGGCCACCAGAGGCCATTTCACCAGCTGCTGCTTGTGTGTGACAGCTGCCTGGGGCTCTGCTCAGCAGCAGAACTTCCCGGCTCGCCTCTGCCAGGGCTGTAATCACGATGATGATGATGATGTGCATTACGCCAGTTCCCTCTCAGAAATGGAGAGTCGGGCAGACTTCGGCCCATCCTCCTCCAGGACGTAGTGGGGATGGTGCAGCCAGGGAGCCCAGTCTCGTTTGGATCAGTTTGTCTTTTTATCTCTCTCAGTTTGGGTTTCCAATGTGACTTGCAGGCTGGGGTAACCCCTGAGACCCCACACATAGGATCAGCCGTCCCCATGAAGCCGAGAACAGCCTTCAGCTCGCGGAGCTAATTGCGGGTGGACATTAATACCTCCCTGCACAGCAATAGCCTCCCGCTCGCCCTCGCTGCAGACCTGTAAGTGGTGACGAGCCAGGCGCTCTTCCCGCAGCCAGAGAAGTGGAGATAAGAGGGATGGGGGACTGTGCAAGAAGGTGGTTTGGAGGGTGCAGAGCCCCTGATCCGAGCAACCGTGAGGAGAGGGTGGGGAAGACATGGAGAGCCCCTGGAAGAGGAGGTGGGTTGTGTGGCGTGAGGGAAGGAGCCCCATGGAGGGGTCTCTGGGGGGAGAAATGAGGCAGGTGCCCGGTGTGCTCCGGGTGCTCAGCCTGAACGCTCGGCATCGCTGCGAGTTTTGTCAGCCTCTTCTCAAGCCTTTTCCAACCCCACCTTTGACGACTCCTAGAAAAAGGCAACGCAGTCTCCCAGACACAGGCGCTCAGAGACTTTGGGCCAGGACGCGGCACCACTGCTGTGGTGGGATCGAGCCGTGGCCACGAGCCCTCCCCGCACCCCCAGGTACCGCTCCCACAGCGACAGCCCGGTTGTACCCTCGGAGAGGAGGCACCTGGGCTGCGGCTGAGTTAATTTTCCTTTGTCTGTTCTCATGGGCACTGTCACCGCTTGGCGAGGCGGGGGCTACATGGAGATACGGCAACACAGATAGGCAAGTGATAGGGAAGGAAAATTATGGGGTTGCAAGGTTCAAGCATGTACGGAAGGGATGTGCTTTAGGTGCCTGAGAATACTCTCAAAGCCCTATTTATTACATTAATACAAAAAAATGTGATGGAAGGCTGTTAGTGTTTATCTGAAGACTTTACCAGGTTATTTATAAAGATTAATTTTAATGAACCTCTCTGGGAAATGAGGAGAGAGAAAGCACTGGACCAGAAAGCAGCACAGGTCAGGAGCCTACAACACGCTTACACTTCAAACCAGCATAAACGCCTGTCCCTGTCCCTGCTGGGTTAGCGCTGGGCTGGAGCAGGTCCCTGGGCTGACTGGTTGCATGGCCGGCGGGTGGCCCCACAGGGCTCCCGGGGACCACCACAGACCCCCTGCCAGCGAGGAGGTGTGGGAGCACCGGGCGATGATGGACGAGCAGAAATGATGGATAGCGCTGGAGCTCCGGCGATCCCAGGCTGGCCCACGCCGGGGGAGCAGTGCTCGGGTGGGAAAGAAATAGCGGTGCATCTTGCCCAGTGTGGGGGAACACGGGATGAAAGGTCCATTTTCCGGGCAAACCGGCTTAGCAATCCCTCGGCCGTCTGCGAGCGTGTCCTGCCTGGCTGTATCTGAAGCCTTGATGGGGGAAGCTGTCCGCCGCCTTCTGAGTCCGTGCTTTTTGTGGGATGTTGGTAAAGATCAATGGTTAGCTAAAAATCAATCAGCTGAATTCGGATGGAGGTCTAGGACCAGTTTGTCAAACAGACAGTGAGAATGTGTTTTTCCTACGCTTGCCTTCCGTTTGTGTTAGTACTTAGGCTCAGCCTTTTTTCCTGAGTCTCTCCAAGCCCATCAGTACATGTAATTAACACAACGTTCATTTACTGCGAGCGTGAGGGCCTGACAAAAGCACAGCAAGCCCCAAACTGCAAAATAAACTATGTTATCAGTTACGCTTCCCCAGCTCTGGTAACTGGTGCAATTTTCTGGCAGTTAACAGAAAGAGGGTCTAAATTAAGAAACTAATCAGAAATAAGCCTCTAAATTATATCGGTTCTTATTTACTTTCTTTTATCTGGATACAACTTCTTAAAAGAATATTTTTAACAGATCTTTTAAACATTTCTAGTAAGAGGCAATAGACAAAATGTCATAATTTCCATATGAAGGAGTTTCTCTCAGTGCAATTCCTATCTAAAAAGCCATTTTACCCTAATATGGTCCCAGAGTCTAAGTAACATATTCTGTCGCAATGACTTTTGCATCAAAACAATTTTTCTGTTTCATATCCGAGAAAAAATGTTGAATATTTAAATTCCATATCCTTTTTGATCTTAATTCCCATCACAGAAGACCTCTTTAGGCCTCATCAATGTGCTCTAGGTGCAATATCAGAGTATATTTTTCATATTATGGGATCTAACCCAAATTAAGAAACCAAAGGGGAAGAAGTTATACATGCCCAGAAGGGAAAGGGATTCTGCTGAGAGCACAGAGCAGGGTGAAGCATCAAACAGAAACGTAACAAAAGTCTAAAATAATGGTTTAAATGCCTTGTTGCAGAGTCCTTGCTGAAAATCTAGCACTCGGCTCTCTTCTGATTCAAATACGTTGCATTCCTGTTGACTTCAGTGGTGTTTATATTCAAATAAGTAAAGGCACTATAAGGCCATATAGTACAACTGTGGGTTGCAATAAATTATAGCAGATTAAACAGGCTAACTAATGAAATGCAAAGAGGTGTTTAAAGCCACCACTCCCTTGTAAGCATTTATGTTTCAGCTGTATAAACTATACGAAAAATAAACAGTGTCCAGGAAATAAATGTAGATAATGTTGTTTACGAATTTATACTCCAATGGCACGAGTCCTGAACCACCAAGAGGAGGCCCCACTAAATGTCTCGCCAAAGCCAGGAGTGGATTTTACTCGAGCAGTCTTTGAGTCGCATCCAACCCTAAAAATAGAGGGGCTTTGGGCACATTGGGTAGAAGGAAAAGATAGGAGAGGAGCCAGGGCTGAGGCACCGCGGGTCAGCCTATTTGCGAGGTGTTGGATGGTGGGAGCGGGCTGCCGCGCCTTGGGGACACGTATTGGATGTGAGCGATGGCTTTCCTCCTGCTTGCCGTGCTGGTCGCGTGGGTTTTGTGGTGGCAGCCATGTCCCTGCTGGCAGATGCTCCTGCCCCACCACCACCCCTTCAGAGCCACCCCATCCTTGCACAGGGTGGCTTCTTCCTGGGACAGAGAAATCGATACGTTTTCCCATTTGAGAAATGGTGTAGAACTTGAGGAAAGTTATTTTAAAATATCTTAAAATTTGGATTGATTTTCTGAATCAATATTTCAGGATTTTTGAATTCCAGAGTAGCCATACCTCCGCCCCGTGTTTCGTTCCCATCTCTCTGCATCTACAAATGACAGTCCAAGCACGTCACATGCTGCGCATCCAATTACTCCCGTACTGTACTTGCGAGGAGGAAAATAATATTTGAATAGCAGTACCACAACTACAACTATACCGGTACTAATTACTATTTAAAGCAATTCTGCAGTGCAGGTCAATTAAATCCTTTCACTTGGCCAATGCAGGGAAATAAAAGCCCCTGTGCAAATCCCGCTCCCTGGGGCTGGACTGGGTGTTAGGGTGGAAGGAAAGAGGGAGCGGGGACGGCACCCTCTTTGTTGGAATCTTTTGCTCTGCGTTAGCGCGCCCCGGGGAGTGGGTGAGCACGTAGCCTGATGGTGGCCCAAATCCTGACTCTTTTGCCGCCGTCGGTGCTCGCACACCGCCCGGGCGCTCCTCCGCCGTGGATAAACAGATGATCCCTTTTATCCGGACAAGTGAAAACTGCCGGACTGACACATGGCTGCCTATTAACGTCCAAAGTGGAATGTAGTAACGTTTATACACAACATGGTTCCAGTCGTTAAATTACTGGAAGATTAACAATCCCAAGTGTTCAATAAACAGAAAAGACAGCAAACAAACGAAACGTGTTAGTCAAGGGAAATTTTGGCTGTAACGCGACAAATCCAGTACTTGTTTCTGGAGCCACAAGTCACAGTAACTGGAGGAGGAGAACATAATGTGGTCTGAGTTTCATTTTGAGGACTCTATTTAATTTTTATTGCTGCACTGATAATTTTAGTTTGCAATAAACAAAAATATCTACTGTTCCTCAGATACTTCTCTCTTTAACGCGTTAGGTGGTTAACACGGAAAATGTTTTGAACTCTAGAGTTGCTTCTTAGGTAAAATAGGTCGATACCCTATTTAAAAAAAAATATCTTGAATTCATCTTTAAACACATCAGCTCGTTAAAAGCATTGACGTAGCTGCGCTTTAAAGAGGGATGGAGCCAAAGCACCTTAACCTCTTTGGGAAGATGAAGACATGAAAGTAGCGCAGGGCAGGAGAGCCAGAAGAACTATTTAATGTTTACACATGCTTTTCATTCCCAAGGATCTCTGCGTACCCGAGGAGGATCGCTCCTGCCAGCTCCGGGCCGGAGTGGGGCCCCACAGACGGTGGGCACCCCGGCACAGCTACCAGCCCCCGGCGCCGAACGCCATCCTCCATCCCCCCTCCCTGGCTGTTTGCTTTAGATCTCTTATCGCCCATCACCCTCCAGGCAATATCGCTGAGCGGCCGCACCTGGCGAGCGGAGTGCTTGAGCTTGATGTCAGAGGGGACTTCAGTTGCTTAAATAGAAATAAACTAGAAAGGAGCATTCGCAGGGCTGCGAACGTGGGGTTTTGGGGCTTGCTTATTTTTAGGACATACCCAAAATAAGCTCTCCGCTGTTGTGCACTGAGGAGGGTTTTGTGAGGCACGTACCTACTCTGACGAGACGCCTGGCTAAGTTTATTAAACCCTTGGAATCTGATCCCTTTAAATATTAAAAATAATCCACTGTATTGCATCTAATTGAAACCCACTGAATACTTAGAGGAAAGGAGAGATGAGTCAATCCCAACACCTTTCACCCACAAGCGCACCAACAGTTTTCTGATCTTCTTTAATCATAGAGCTCCAATGGCCGGATTCGTCACAGGAGCGCATCCCCAGCCAGCTAATCTTTCCGCGCTCGGCTCGGGTTTCCCCCATCCCGAGGAATCACACGCAACCTCTTTGGGGGAGAGGGGATTTTCTTTTCCTTTCCCATGTTTGCGGTTCACTCGGAGCTTGCTTTTTTACTGTTGTTTCATGCCCTCTTTTCTGTTCGCTGTGATGGAGCCGTGGCCGGGCTGTTAGCGGGGAGGTCAGGGGCGAGCGGGGAAGGGCTCGGGCACCGTACACCAGACACCCCGTACTCTGGACGCTTTTAGGCACAACCCAGATACTTGCTCTTTGCTCAGGCCCCGAGTGTTTAATGCCTCCAAAAGACAACAGTAAGGCGGAGGCCCTCGGGAGATGAATTCCCAGTTTTAGCGAGTGTCGAAGCATCAGGGAATGATAAACCCAACTTTTAACTTTGCTACTGGGTTGGATTAATTTTCTCCTTTCTTTTTCCTGGTTCTTACCTTTTCGGCCATGCCACTGTCCTCGATAGCCGCCCTCCACCCTGCAGCGCGGGGCCAGCCTGGCACAGCTCCGCACTGGCCGCAGGACCGGTCAGGACGAAGGATGAATTATCCTCCCGGCTACCCCCAGCCCTTCTGCACGGGGAAGAGGGATTTTGTGTCTGGTTTAGGAGTCCCACTGCCCAAGCAGCATGTGGAGTTCATGCAAAACCCCAAAAGGGAAGCCTAGAGATTTGGACGGGGAGGAGTGTGCGTGTGTGTGTTCATCACTCGATGTATGTGGTAATTGTCACGTATGACTCATATTCCATTTCTATGACAGTTGATGCCAGTAGAGACAACTACGAGTGGTGGCAAGGGGCGTGCTCACCGAACAAGTATGTTCATGAGCAGCTTAATAAATTTATATATAATAGACACAAGCATTTCCTCGTTTGCAAAAGATTAATCTGCACCTCCCACAGAGCTCTGTTATAGAAGCAGTGTCATGCACATAAATTGTGCTGAAATCCCTGACTAGAAGGCATGGGACAAGATCCAGGGTACAGATCCCCCCATGTGACGGAAAGCTGGCATACCTCTAGCAGACATGAGAAGAAACCAATTATTTTAATTGTTTGTTGGAGTTTTAAACTCACTTTTGCTGTAGCTGCAGGGTGACGATTCCGAGCTATTAGGTGGTCTTTTCTTCAGCAAAACTGTTGTGGTTTAGGTGCCTGTGATTGAAAGGGCAGGTTTCACCGCTTTAGCCTGTACACATGCAGCCTACAAACTACGTCTAATGAAAGATCTTTGGGTTTGTATTCCCGTCTTTGCTGTTTCACATAATACTTTCCCTGCTAAAATGAGGTCGAAAGGCCTCTCGGCAGACGTTGTTCACTGAAGGCGAAATTATGCTCGATATTAAGAGCAAGTACCCTGTGCTATTTAAGGCACAGGGTATATTCTGGCCACCCAGCGAGCTACTTGCAGACCAGAGCCACAGCGGCTCTTTGCAGGCTGGCCCCAAGGTAAACCTCGAGGCTGTGAGACCCAAGTGGCACCAACCCCAGGGCATTAACACGCAATGCAGACGCCCGGGAGAGGCCGTGGCCGCCGTTTGGCCGACCCCTGGGTGCAAGGGGTGGGCTGGGGAAGCACTCGCCACCCTCCTCCTCTCTTCTTCTCGCTCAGCCACAGCCTGGCCGATTACAAAGACTTTACGTAGTTGAGCAGAATTTGGGTTCGGTCCTCAAAGATGCTGAGGGTTTTCTAGTCGCGCTGATGTTAGTGTGGAGCATCAGTGGCTCCGCCGTGTGTGCTGCGATCGGAGAGTGGCGTCACAGCCCAGTCATCTTCTTACAAATGCGACGTGCCTGCAACCTCCAATTGTGTTTATAATCCATTGCAATTTTTAGCATTACTTGAGTTGGAAAAGTTTATTTCCATAAACTTTCCAGCCCTTTAATGTGAAAAAATAGCAAAGATAGGTAACTAGGAAACACGAATAAACATAATTAAACATAAAATGCTTGTAGTGATATAAGAACTGACCTCAGCCAATTAAAATTATTAATAGAAAAAATACTTTAGTGTCAAAATCCGAGTACATCAGCAGCATTCTCATTTGTGTAATCAGGATTAGTTTATATTTCCTGACAACCGAGTGAGAGGCAGTCCAAATTGTAGCTTCTTGACCTTTTTCTCGTTCAAAACCAGGTCGAGATACTACGTGAATAAAATGGGGAGTGTAAAGATACATTTGTGGGGGGAGACTGAATCACCAGCTGTGTATTGACTAACTATGGACCTTTTAAGAATGTTACTCTTTTCAAATATTGACTTTTTTATTGCTTCTCTTACAATTGCAATAGGGGAATTTAAGAGCCCCACCAACTACTTTATCATATAATTAGTTTATCAGTAAATTTGGACCTCGTACATCAATCACTATAATGCATAACCTCCACCGAGACAGAAACCAGATGTGCATGCTTCTGCTTTCTTCTTTATAGTATCTACAGCATCATTAGTGCCTATGCTACAGTTTAAATCGAATTCAGCAAAAAGCAATGGTCTTACCCCCCTGCAAGCAATCTGATATTGCTGCAGGGGTAAATCAACATTAAGTTGATTGACAACTCGTACTCTTTCTTACTCCTTCCCTGTTGCTGCATGGAAAAGGGTGAAGTGTAATTTGTGTATGCAAAAAAGAATTTTAACTTGTTAGGTGTAGGAAAAAGATACTCAGTTTCAAGGTGAATGCTGTAAGGCGCGCACCTGCCTGGGAACCCATGGGAAACATCAGGACGTCTGATCTTTGCATCCCACAAATTATGGAGGCGAGGGTGTATGGATACCTCTAAGCTTACAGAACGTCTTGCGGCCAAAGGAGTGGAGCTCTGACCAGGGCAGTGTCTCCAAGTGACGACTATCGGTTGCTTCACGAACTAATACCTTGTGGGCCCAATCTTTTGGGGGTCATTCATAGAAAATTCTCCTTGAAGTCAGGGTCTGATTGAAAAATAAGGAGCCCAGATTGTATGTGCATTAAAAATCCAAACAGACCATTATTTACACTATTTTTTCATTTTCCCAGTAATCAAGCACTGGCTGATAATAATCCCCAAAGGGCTGATTATATCGGCAAGATACAACAGCTCTCTGTCCACACCTCTTCCCAGGAAAACCTCTATACTGGGGCAAAAGGCTGGGTGTTTGTAGCAGAGCAAAATGGGAATTTCAGCGCACGGTTGCCTGGAATTGATGGTTCTCACGTTCTTAGCAGAGCCAAGCTGAAAGCGCGTACCGCAGAACGAGGACTTGTCAGGCGGTCCGTAACACGCTTCCTTTCCAAAATTAAAAAAACTTATTCTGATGGCAAGCAGACTTCTTCAGAATACGTGCCTTCTCCTTCGCTCCTGAGAACAAGCCAGCAGATGCTTTGGTGTTGCTAAAGCATGATACTCGCTGCTGCTCATCTGCATGTCTAGCGTACCAGGAGAAGAGTCCTTCCTCCAGGAATAACATGTGTGTAACGTATTACATTACAGCTGATTAAAGTAGCCTCTGCTGCTGCTGTTAGACTTGACTGGTAGATCATCCAAATATTTGCAGGCATCGTCTTATGAACACAGAATATTAAAACTGTGCTGTCTTATCACTACGCAAAAAAGCTGCTGAAAACCTGCTGCCCTGATGAAATCAGGCACCCACAACACAGTCGTACCTGGAAAGCTGAATGGTATCGTGGAGAGAAGTCCAAAACTGTAAAATAAAACGCACACGTTAACTTAGCAAGTTCCAGTTACAATCCCCGTGTTTGAAGTCGCACTCAAACATCCACCTGGCAGTATTGCTGAGAGATATAAGGTTATACTGGTATATTAGAGTGGGAAAGAAATGGCTGATGTATTCCTAATGGCAGAATTTGAATATTACAGAAATAGCCGAGCAGGACTTGGCCTGAAGAACTACCTTTATTAGCGACTATATATCAGACAGCAAGAGCTGGGTGTGATTCCTCAGGCCCAGGCTGTTAGCGAGGATTTTGAAAAACGGTCTCCTTTCTTGTAAATTGAGTAGATTTGGACTGGAAATCATTGGGACAAAAGAGGTGGAACTGTCTTCACAGCTCAGTGACACTTGTAGTTCAAACATGCAAAACCAGACCCCTAAGTGCAAGAAGGATGTTAATGTGGTACCGGAACACGATTTTTAAAGAAGTTCTTAAAGCTGCAAAGGATATTAACCACCAGGATTGTTTCCCTTAATATATATTAAAAGCTGTTTTATATGGAAGGCCTTAGGTGTACTCAAATTTCAAACGCCTGGGATATTTTATTACTTTACTGATCTAATAAATGCAGGTGTTTCATAGCACACAGGCAATCAGACCGTCTGAAGGCAGCAATGAGTTGCACACATTTCTCCTAGTATAAATAAACAGCCACGAGCGCACTGAAGCGGATGGGCCTTTGGCGTTAATGGCAATTAGATGGCAATCAGACTTTAAGGTGTAGAAAGATACTTGTTTTAACCAATTCATAAAAGAGATAGGATATCCTCTTCCGAAAATCAACCGCCTCCAATTTTCCCAGTGAGGGGACGGAGGAGGTGAGGCCACGACGGCCCGTGCCAGGCTGGGGGCAAAGTGGGTGCCTCTCCCACGACTGGCTCTCGCCGTGGGACGTGCCCCGACGGCACACGCGTGCACTCCCGCTCGCCGCAGCCAGCCCGGCCGGGGAGCGTGCCATCTCTCTGTCTTTACCAAGATCAAATGGAGCTACTCAATCAGGGGATGCCATTATTGCCTCCACCATGCAATTTCCACTATCAATAATTTACTGTCTTTGCTGCACAGGCAGAAGGGGGAAAAGGCAAGACAGATTTTGGGCAGGAGGGAAGGAAAAACCACCCCGCGGGCAGCTGGGCAGAGCCGAGCGGGGCGTTTCGCCCGGGATCCCGCGGGCACCGCGGCCGCCCCCGACTCCGCCGGCAGGCGCTGGCGCGACGGGCGGCTCCGGCTGCGGGTCCCGGTCCCCTTCCCGGTCCCCGGCCGGGCGCAGCCGCCTCCGGGCCACCTGGATTGAGCACCCGCGCCCGCTGCGCGCCTCCAGAAAGTCACCGGTGTAACGTTACCTGGGGCGCTCATTAATAAGCAATGTCTGTTATTATCTTGATTGCATTCTTAATAGGCAAACTACGGAGAGGTCAGCGCGGGAGCGATATTTAAATGGATCGGGCTTGCGTAATACCCCGCGGAGTAAACCAATATCCCGCGGCGGGCGGACCGACCCCCCCCGCTCCCCGCCCGGCCCGGCCCCTCCGCGCCCTGCCCGCCGCTCGGGGGGCGCCGGGGGAGCGGGGGCCGGGCCGGGCGGGCGGGGCGGGGGCGGTGGCGGGGCCGGGGCCGGGGAGGCGGTGCGGAGGCTTTAAGCGGGGCAGCGCGGGGCGGTGCGGTGCCTGCGGCCGCCGCAGCCGCTGCCCGGAGGCGCCCGGGCGGGGGGCGAAGCCGCTCCGCGGGGAGGCGGCCGGGCCGGGCCGGGCCGGGCCGGGCCCGGGCCGGGAGGCTGCCGTTGGGCGGCGGGGGTGGGGGATCCGGCTCCGCTGCCCTCCCGCCCCTCATAAAGCTTTGATGAGACACTTGAGCCGCCGCCTGTGTTGCCGGGGCGGCGGGAGGCGGCCGGTGGGACTGGGCGCCCGGGAGAGGATGTGACTTCCCGGAGGGGACCCGGACAGGCTTTGTGTGGACGAGGAGGTACGCGGCGTCCCGCCGGGAAACTTGAGGGGCCGGGGGCGGGTGGGCGGCCGCGGGGTTGGGCGGGCGCGGGCCGGTGCGAGGCGTGCGGGGAGCGGGGCGGGCCGGGGCAGCCCCGCGCCCCTTTGTTCCCGCACCTGTCGGCCCGGCCGGTGCCCGGCGGGGCTTTTGTTGGGGCCGGCCCCGCGCCGGCGGAGGCGGGAGCGCGCTCCCGTCGGCGTGAGGGGAGCGCGGGGCCGGGCGGCCGTTGGGCGCCGGCACCGCTTCCCCGACGGCGCCGGCGGCCGCGCGGGGCGAGGCGGGGCCGGGCGCGGGGCGCGCTGCCCGCGTGGCGGCGCCCTGCGCGGGGCGCGGCGGGCGGCCGTTGGGCGGCGGGCGGCGCCCCCTGGCGGCGGGCGCGCGGCGGGGCGGCGGCCCCGGCCCCCTCTCTCGGCGGCGGCGGCCCGGGGGCCGGGGCGGGCGGCGGTCCCGGCGGCGGCGGGGCCCCGCCGTGGGGCGGGCGCGTAGAGAGCCGGGCTGCGGGCGGCGGCGGCGGCGAGGGGAGCGGTGGGCGGGGAGGGACGGGGCCGGGCGGGCGCCGCCCCGGCGCTGGCGGGCGAGGTGCCGTCAGGGAGGGGAGCGATGCACTTGTTGAAGCGCGGCCGTCGCTGGAATGTGAAGCACGCCGGGCACCCTCACCGGGATTCCGGTGCCATGGGGGCTTTGTCCTCCGCCTCTCCCGCCTTCCACCGGCCGCCGGGCGCGGGGAGCCCGCCGTGTGCGGCGGGGAGGGCGGCGCGGAGAGGGAGCTCGGCGGCTTGAGCGGCCCCCGGCCGTGTGTCTGCGCTCGTCGGTGCGCGGGGAGGAGGAGAGGGAAGAGGTTAGGTCCTGCCCGCGGGTTTTGGTTTCATATTGGTGTGGAAAGCGCTTATCCTCCAGCCAGAAGGGAGCTGGCGTTAGACGGTAAATTTGGTTGGGAAAGGTTTAATTAATACTGCGGAAGCCTCGCGCTATCCCACTGACTCTTTTTTCTTTTATAGGATTAAAAGCATAAGGTGTTACAACTGCGGGCCACGCTTGCTTTGCTTGTTTATTTTTAAGAGGTGCTATTGGAATCTTGGTTTGTACATTACGGTTAAAACATGTACTTTTCCTTTCAGTTTATTGTAGTTTGCTGTTCTGAGGTTATGACTGTTGCGAGATCAATAGTCATTATTTATTTATGTTTCTAGTAACACAGTTCTAATGAATGCAAAGAATCTATCCTGGCGATACATTTTTCTTCAGCAAGTATTTCTGTAATCTTTAATTCATGGTGTGATAAGTACATAAAATGAATTTCCTTGGTCATCTTTAGATACGAGCAAAGGGCTGGGCAATGAGCCGCCTGCTCGCGGGCAGGAGCAGCTTTCACATCACCAAGTTTGAGTGGCTGTTGGGTAGCAGAGATGAAGGGTTCGCTCTGTTTGTGCGTCCCAAGCGAGAAGGTCGTCATATCGTCCTGCTCTTTTGTGTCAGGTGCCGTGGTGCAAATGGGTGGCTCCGCTCGCAGAGCAGGAGTGCTGCCTGCGAGCGCTTGGGTGAAAACTTGACCCCAGTGATGGCCCAGAGTTAGTCGAGGTATGGAGGAATGTAAGCAGAGGGGACGCTCTTGGCTCTATCCGGGCTGTGAATCCCATGGTTTGGCATGCGAGCGGAGGTAGCAGCTGTCAGGGGGATGCCACGGCTCCCTGCGTGCGGAGCAGCAGGGCACTGGCTGTGTAAACAAGCCCGGGGCGAGGGAAGGGGAGAAGGCAAACCGCGACGTTCTCCTGCCTGCTCTGGGAGCAGCAGGACAGAGTGCTGCCCCTCACCTGGGTCTCAGGGCAAAGCAACGGCTCCGTTTCAACTTGAAGGAGCTGGTAGACGTTTCAGCGACTGGATACTTAACGCGACTGGATACAGGGCTCTCTAACTCACAACAGTTTTCTGCTGTAGTACTACCACTTAATGTTCAGCTTCACTGAACCTCGGCTGGGAAAACCCATTTGTAAGTAGCGTGCCTTCTGTTCACGTCGCCAGCGCTCTCTGCTTTCCGGAGCTGCAGGGTAGATCCTGTCGTTACATGGCTGTGAAATCAGGGTAAAGCGGGTCAGGAGGCTCAAGAACACTTTATCTGAATAATCCAGATATAACAGTGGAGGAAAATGGGAAAGAACTTTTATCTTGGAGGGAGCAAGGCTAAATTGAAAAACATGTAATTTCAAGCAGCGTGCTTTTAAACACAAAGGCATTATGTTATAGCGTAGTGCGATGGGAGTACTACAGTATGCTGGAATACTACGAAACGTAGTGCACAGATGCAAAGGATTGTAAAGACTCGTTAAAATGTGAAAGAATATAGTGGAAAATAAGGATCTGTGCTTTTGCTTAAAAGCTTTGCATACAGTGACAGCGTTGAGCTGGAAGTAGCTCAGTTAAAAGTTCTTGCAGTACCTGTAGCACTTTCTGCAACTCTTACTCTGCTGTTACAGTGAGGAGAACACAAGAAGCTGCATGTTTAGCTCGGATAATAGTTCTCTGCTGGGCTGCAGGTATAAAAGCAGGTCACAAGAAGCTCGTGAGTAGGAGACCCTCTCATCCCTTCTATGGGTAACCCTGCATGAAGATGAGAAACAATTCGCTCTGAGTGAATTGTGTAATAAGTGTGGTCCTATTAAAAAAAAAAAAAAAAAAGTAGTATTTCCCATATCTGCCTTCCTGGTTTGTATAAAAGGCTAAAGTGTTGTTCTAAGAATGTGCCCTGTGCCTACACTTGAAATCTCACGTTAGGCATTGTGTGAATTGGTGGAGGCTCCACTAGAAGAGGATATATGCTTTTAATAGGTTAATTACTAACTTGTCTTGACCTGTTTTCAAGCCTATGTTGTGAGCACTTGATTCCTGCTGAATAGCTAAAACGCTGCTTAATTAGGAAACTCTCAATCGTTTCTTAGATCAGTTCATACACTGGCATTCTTGGTAATGCTTAGCTGTGAACACTCTTTAAAACGAAGCTTTTAAAAGCACTGGAGCTAAGCTATTTTTGTGTATTGCCGAAATGAAGTGGTAACTCAATAACCTACTGTCCTCAGTTCCAGCTCGGAAGGTGCTGTGCGGAACATCTCTTGTTCCCTGCGGTACGCCATTGGGAAGCAGTACAGGTGTCCGCTGAGCAAACTGATGCACAAGCTGGGACGGGGCTGGTAGGCTGTGCCCACTGTCTGTCAGCTCACAAATCTTACTGTTTCCCTTCCTTATCCGTACCTATTACTCAGTCTTATCTTTGACTGTAAGTTGTTTGGGGCAGAGATCGTCTCGCCTGTCTTCTATTCCTGCTACCTGACAAGAACTTCTCAGTGCTTCTGTAATACAAACAATAAATAACCGATTTTGCTACGCAGTGTATACTGGCAACGCTGCTATGGTGCCTTAAACTTACGTTTTATCAACATAAATCCTTATGCTACGTGATTTGGAAACACTACAACATTCAATAACAGAAGAATAAAATGCTTTAATTTTGGAGATACACGTTAACAGGGTAGCCATCATACTAGGGTTTGGGTCCTCTGATACAATCTTATGTTGGCCTCGTTGCCTACAATTTTAGGCTCTGAGCAGTCCAGTGAGGAACACTGTTTGCAGTTGTCCATGCAGAACAGGACAAACAGTCACATGCATAACGTGTAGGTTATCTATAGGGTCAGGCTCATATTTGCTTCCTTTTCAACATTTAGAATCTAATTATTAGGCAGCTATGGACCGGTGGAGTTCAACTGCTACGCCCAACAGTAACAATCAACATGGAACAGTCTGAAATATTGAAGAGGACTTGACTGAATAGGCAACAGTCTTAGCAAAAAAAGCCAACCTCATCTCGGGCACAGTTTCTACCCTTTATAAATTGTGAACAGAGGGTTGGCTGGGATGATGCTGATTTGACGTGATTGTAATCCTTTAATAACAGTGATACTAGTGGTAGCAGAACGTCCCTTTACAGCATAATTTAGGCATCACAAATGGCTACAGCTATCTGAAGATGAGTCCCATGGACAACCGGAGGAAGCAAAAGGAAACTTCATTTAGTGAATTTTCGTGCCCCGGTGACAGCTGCCATAAGGCTGTAGCAGTTGTATACTTTCCTCGGTAAGAATATTGTATCTTTCAGAGAAGTCATTTTTTGTAAACCAGTTAATTAGGACAGTTATTTCTGGCCGTGGCATTTGTACAGAACAGAAGGCATGATTGTTCTTATGTTTGTTTCTCTGAGTCCTTTGATCGACTAGAAGCTCTCAATGCTTTACGCTATAAATTACCTCAATACTTTGGCAGTTCATTTCTTTTCTTGTGTACTTGGTTAGGAAAATGCAGAAATCCTTGTGACTCAGCTTCAGACTACTATAAATTATGAAGAAATGGGGGAGGGGGTCACATTTCAAATTAGGAAAGGCAATTCTAGGAGGATGGGAGGAATACTGGTTGCTAAATTTGAGATAAGCAGCTCTTGGTATCTCAAAATCTGAGCAGCTACCGCCACCTAGAGATGCACGAACCAAACACGCTGCTCTGGCTGGCTCTTGCAAGTGAGGCTGGACAATTAAAGTGAGCGAGGCTGCTAATCCCAACCATTCCTACTCGCAGCAGTAAGTTTAGGGCTTTTTTTAACCCTGTAACTGAGGTGGTACCTGTGAATCCTGTTCTAGCGATGCAGGGAACTCATCTGTATACAGTCTCGCTTGTGTGGCTCGAATAGGTAAACATGAAGGATCGCTCTCAGTAAATCATTTGCTGACTGAACTTTAGACTACACCTAAAGAAGTATTTGCAAGTCAAATTTATACTGGCTGTCAGTGAGTCCGATAGCATTTCCAAAGCTTGCACCAAAAAAGTGCAATGTAGAACCAGGCCCTTAAGGATTTGAGTTGGTCTGGGGGGAAACGGGGTCTGTTCCCCCACCCCATCATTGAAGTCTACTTGATAGGGGGTGTCCTTTAGTAGATATTTGGTGGAATAGAAAAAAAAAATCTGATTTTCTTAATGTATCGACTCAGCAGCCTTTAGCTTGGTTTCACTAGATCCAGGATTTTCCCAATTTCAAAATTAAGTATCGAAGTTAAACTGGGTATGTGGGTATTTGTTGCTACCCCAAATCTAACAACGTGTAATACACTTTTTCTATCTGCCCCTTGGTTCTTAGGATATAGTTTCCTGTTTCGTTTTAAGCTCACAACTTCTGATTTGTATGTTTTGTACTTTAATCTCCGGCTATAGCAGGTTCTTCCTCTGCATTTGGGAGAGAAGAATAAGCACTGTTCCCTATTTAATTTGTGAGGAACTGCTTATAAAGAGAAACAATGTGCCTTTTTTACCTGCTGAACTTATAATCTCATATGCAATTATTTCTGTTTGACTTTTACAGACACTAGTTTTGGGGTCTTTTATAATAACTGCTAGCTTATGGCTATCAAATGCCCAGTGGAATAAGAAACCCAACTAAACCTCAGTGGGAGTTGAGAACTTCCATCTCGCAGAGCCTTGAAAATGCAAGCCACTAGTTGATGGCATGTACTGCGTATCTTTCCGGGTGATGGGTTTGATAATTTCTGAAGATACTTGAAATCTGTCAGTGTAAAGTATATCGGGATAAGTGCTTAATGTATAGCTTCTGAGGGCACCGTTTTCCTGTGGGGAAACTGAGGAGCTGTGACACAGGGGCATTTGCCATTCAAGTTGGGAGGCAACTGCAGACAGTTTATATCATATAAGGGTGTATGAGGAGAGAGCCATTGCACCAAACCAGTGTTTGAAAAACTACCCTTGGCTCAGCTGGAGTTCCACATCCAACCTCTGCCTCTCCTGTCCACGCGCTGGGCTACGGGTAGGCTTGGAGTCCTTTGCATGTGTGTAGCATGGCAGGAGGACTCTGGAAAAAGATCGAACTAGGCAAAGTCTTGAGCAAAATGCTTAATACGCTCTTCCTTAACTCAGCATGCAAAAGACTTGGAGTGTGTTGCTGCAGTTAAGGCTGTAACAATAAGAACAGGACTAGAGTCTTTTCTTCCTCCCCCTACCCACCCCCTTCCCGAATCCTGTAGTACGTATCTTATAAAAGAGAGTTAAGCACAATCTTGTGCCAATTCTAGGGCATATTGTGCCTTATCTAATGCGATCAAAACACTGCTTTCTTTAAACATCACAGCTCCTGGAGAAATGCAGTTCTGTCTAGATCAAGGACTTAAAGGTTATGATCTCTGGATTCCTTAGTCCGTTATGCCATTTACTTTCTAAGCTTGGTGCAACGTTTAGCATCCATATGGTTTAGTTTACCCTTCTTTATGCTGGCCATGGCGCTCTCGGTGAGTGTTCAGTACTTGATATACTGAGATGAAAAGAAATGAAATCTAAACTTTATTCAAGGGCTGGATTAGTAAGTAAAGCAACCTCCCCTTAGTCATAGCTGTCACTGTACTACAGAAGTGCATGGACACTGTTGGGATGAGCGACAGGACTTGTTTTGCGGTATTTCTAGATAATTGTGCCTGCTGGCTGCCTGCATTAAGACTTGGATCTTCACTTGCTATTTACATTCCTTTTGAGTTGATAATCCAGTTTGACTGAGCCGTAAATGCCAAGAGAGAAATGCTATTTGATAGAATTTGTACTGAAAGCCAGTGTGAGTCCAAGGGGGAAGCAAAGCCACTAACAAGTTCAAGCTGGCAAGGGTAACTTAAGCCGAACCCGTGCCAGGAAACTGTGGTGAAGTACGAATTTGCTGCTGAACATCATGACTGCCCTTTATCTTTATAATGGGTTGAACCAAAACTAGAAATAAACACGTCTGAAGTTTTCCATTTTTGCTTTTCCAGATATAAAAATTGCAGTTTATGTCAATGTCATGATTATTATTTTTTGTTGGCAGCTAATGGCCTGCAGACTGGTGAAGAAGGATTATTTTTATTTTGTGGGAGGCCAAGAAGGATGTTTCATGTCTCATTACAACATAGGGTACTACTGGTATGGCATCTGCAGGTTGCTGCCAATGAAATGGTGCAAAGAGGGGGTAAGCAGGTGCTTCTTTAAATCTCGCAGAAAAACAAATTTTGGGTAATGACAAGCAAAAGAATGTCTGAAAATGAGTTTTCCCTTTAAAAGCTAATGATTCATACCTGAATTTAAAACAAAGAACAAAGCTGCCTTCCTTGGAAGACTCATTTTGAGTACTTTTCTCTCTCTGTTTTGCACTGATGATTAATTTCTGCTGCCCCCTGTGCAAAACTTTTCTGCCACTGTAACTGCAAAAGTAGCAGGAGCGTTAATGATGAGCAAGGATGTTGCAAAAAGAGAAGTGAGTCAATTCCATATGCCTCCATTAAAAAAAAAACAACACCAAAATACCAAACCCCCAACAACAAAAAAACCAACCCCAAACCGAACAAAACCCAGCAGAAATAAGATCGAAGAAACTGCTTAGAGGTCTAAGTCTCCAAAGAAGTCTACCTCTGAATCTGACAAACGTAGATGCAACATCTTGAATTCCGTAATACTCAAGCATGACGTCCTATCAGCTGGTTCTTAATCAGTTTTGTTCAATGTTGTATATTTTTTCCTTGCTCTGATTCCTGTAACTGTTATGAAAATTACCGAATGTTATGGTTGGAAATACCAGAAATAATTTCCCCTGCCTCTACCTAAGGGAAGGACAGGCATGCAAGGAGAGCTAGAAAACACAATAACTAACTTTCATGTCTACTTGAAATTAAGTACTTTGGAGCAAGTCTTCAGTCACAAAGCACCACCAGACCTGTTAGTATTCAAGTTGTACTCACTAGAAAATGACTGCAGGGGAACTGCCGATACTCTGCATATCTTGTAATTAGTCATGTTCAGGCGTACTTTAAAACACGACCCGTAGTTTTGTTAAGGACAGTCCTGAGCCAGTTGTATTTTTAACAAAAAGATACATCTGTGGAGATGCACTGGAAAAAAAAAAAGATGACCAGAACTCAGTCATTTTGTTTCCTTCCATTGTTTTGAGGGGAATGGTGCTGCCACGCTGGCTTCATCCCCTGGAAGGGCTCAGCATCCATATTACGAGGAGGCATAGCCTTGCTCTTCTCCGTTTTATACAAATTAAGGGTGACCTTTGGTCCCTGGCAAGCTGCCTGGTTTGTGTTTATAGGGCTGGTAAATACCTACTTGTGCAGTAGTAGTTCTCCATGGGGATAGGTCTTTTCCTGAATTTCATAGCAAATTTGCTGTGGGTAGAAGCAGCCTCTGGATGAGACAGGAAGTTGTGCTGCTTTTCAAATCAAACCTCTTGGGTTTTAATGGTGAAGAATGTTTCTATTTTACCACTAGTTTTGCGTTTCTTGTTGTTCTTTGTTATATAATGGTTGAGCCCACAAATGAGAAGCATGAGGCTAAAAGCTGAAGAATGAAGGAAGAAACAAAAAGCCATATGGCAATAGCAGGAGGTCCTGCCACCCCACCTTAGGCTCGTGACAACATGCCCTACATTTAACCTACAGTCAGGAACTAATTAACGACACAGATGGAAGTGAGGTAGCATATGTATTCAAAATAATACCCCTAAGGTTTTAATCAGCTGCCCTGCCTCTTTCTGGGTTAGACATTTAAGTTACCGTAGAGAGATTTGCAAAATACGTGAATGATATGTATGGTTAAGGCAGCTTTGTGTAATGGCTGAAGCGAGGGATTGGGAGCGGGGGCTCCCCTCTTCTCCTCGGGTTCAGCAGCGACTTGCTGTGCAGTCCGGGGTAAGTTGCTTAAATGTCTTTATGGGCTTCAGCCTAGCCAGAAGGAAAGTAGGATTTCTGATGCGGTTGCTCCTCGCCTAAGTATGTTGAGATTCAATGTTTGCAAAGCACTTTGGAAGCTTTGATAGCGTGTTCTCCAAGAAATGTTGTACAAGTGGAGAGTCACAGCGGCAGAAGTACCAGGTCTCTCTGCTCTTGCAACTTCTAAGTGGTTTTTTTCCTCTCTAGAACTACTAATTATCTCTGATCAGACAGCTCTGCTTTTGATTTTGAATAGGATGGTGACTTCTAGGTAATCTATCGCCTTGTGCAGAGATTTGGGAGAGGGAGAACACTTAGCTGTTTTCAACAGGCTAACTGGGTAATTTAATGTTTCTGGCTTTAACTTTCTCTTTCCCCCCCACCCCCAGCTCTCTGAAGAGCGGCTCTCCTTCCCTGCAGGGCAGTAGGATCTGCTTATGTGAAGGGACAGGTATTGAAGTTTTTCTAGAGAAGTGTTTATTTAATGACTGAAATCCCATATACAGACCTACCCTTTGGAGCTTAAGGGCTCTTACAGTGAGAACAGCACACTGGCAGCAAAGCCACTTTCTTCAGCGGGGGGGTGTGCGCATGAAACAAGACACCCAGGCGCGGAGCGGGGGAAAGTTGGGTGGTGTGGGGCTGGATTTTGCATACTTCTCTTTATAGGCATGTCTGGGCTATTTATGTGCTTATATCGGTGGGGGAAGGGAGGAGCTAGTCTGCACACCTAGAAAGCTTTTTTCCCTTCCTCTTTAAAGTGTAATTATTACCAAATATGCATGTATCCCTCAGGAGCCCTGAGTGTGAGGAAGCTGGGTTGCTGAAACCTGTCACATTTTGTTCTGATACGGCTATTAGCTATAGTTTAGGTTTTTATGACCACATAAGTACTGGGCCACCTTCACAGCTGGTATAAATCTATGAACGTAGCACTATGGACTTACACCGGGCAGTGACTGTGTCCACCAGAATTGGGTCTGCTGGAACATACTGCTTCAATGAACCCCAGCAGTTATTGTGGAAATAATTTCCCATGATGCCACAATCTATAGTTACATCTGGTGGCGAGTATGAAAAGTCATGAACCAGGTAAACTGCATTTTTAATTGGGGAGAGGAAGGACCCAATGTCCATGTAATTCACGGGAATCACAGTGTAATACTCCTTTGTGAAAGAAATTACACCATTATACAACTCGAAGGCAGGAGCCTGCTAAATTAATTTTTCCTGCAAGGCTGCAGGTTTTCCTTTTTCTTTATGTTCCATTAAATGTTTGTACCTTGAGCAGTACAAGTAACGAGGCTTGTTTTCAGACACTTGTATCTTTGCCAGATGTACCTCCTCACCCCTTCCAGTAATTCCAAACCTTTTTCCTCTGTGGAGCCTGTGAAGCGAAAGCAGCTATACGCAGTGTTGTAAGTCCGTGAGTAGGTAAGCCCACACACTGGTGTTTGCCTGAGTGAGGACGGAGGAGGGGGAGAGCTTATTTGGGTGGGTCTCAGCTACTTGCATGCCAGTTACAACACGTGCCCGTGGAAATGGTGGTGTCTGTGAAACTGGTATCCCTCTATTGAATCCGGCTGAAGTTGGCCCCCAAATTTTTAAGGTAGATTAGGGGTAGAGACCCAGGCATAGCAATTGCAAAAGTCTTGTTTCAACATGAAACCACTTAGAAGGTGGAAAAAAAGCTGAAAACTATAATGCTTTGAAATCTCTGGTGTGCTGCATTGTCATAGCAAAATATCAGTGGTGAAAGAGCACTTCTTGCCAAAGCGTTTTCAATACAGTTATGTTAACATATTAACGTAATTTTCCAACAGTGTTATCTCCAAAGATAAAGCTGTGGTCACAGCAGGACACATGCAGGGCTGGCTGCCCGGTGAGGTGGGTTAGGTTCCTAATGCGTACGTCCTTCGTAAACACAAATTCCTCATCATTCCATTAATGTAGGTGGCTTTGCAAACTTACAAACTTCTGCTCCTAGTCTGGTTGTTCCCATGTAACTTTGGACTTGAATACTCCCAGAAGCTGCTCTGGTACCTCAGTGTAAGCTTTTATCCCTTGCCCCATCTATGGAAAGTATTTCCACGGAGATGCCGTGCTAACAACTGGACTGAGCATGTGTTGAGAGAAATCTGCACACGAGGGCGGGCAGGCAAAAGATGACTGATAACACCACTGGTAGATGCAGGCAGGTTGTTAATACCTGTCAGGGCCCTGACAACAGGCATTTCCAGTTTCTGGTTCATGCACATCGCAACGTCCTGATCTGCTTCATTTCAAGGACTGACTATGGCTAAAAGCAAGGTATTCTCTTACAGCAATGCCACACACAATCAGGGTCTCAGCAAAGGTAAGAGTCTTGCAACAAATGGGTATAGCCCTTGCTCTCCTCCCTTACCCTAGAGGAAGCACTGCCTGCCCAAACCATGGGTAACTGCTCCATCTGATGCTTACGCTTTTTAACCATTGATTTTCCTTGGCTAAGCTTCACTTACGTTCCTGTTGAGTGCATAATGTTCTATAGGTCCTAGGAAGCTTGCCACTTGCAGCAGAACCGATGGGTGCGTGGGATGTTTTACATGCTGTTCAATAGTTTATAGGCACTCGTAAGATCCAAGCTCAACTGGTACAGCAGCTTCTGGGTTGTTCCAGGGCTGCTGGACACATGTCACAGTACAAGGGATCCAACTCATGCTAGTTTGCACGCAACATGCTCCGTTCTGTTCCTGCTCTCGAGTGCCAATTATCCTTGACTTCAGTGGGAGCTTCATGTGTGTACTTGGCAGAATCGCTTAGTCCTGTGACGATTCAGCACAGTATTTCATACCAAAGAGCCCTAGTGAAATGGAAGACAAACCACAGATGCTGCTCAAAGATCTGAGGTTCTGCCCTAACGCTCTTCTGCGCACAGGTTGAATTAGCGTTATATAAAGCTCTAGTGGCTCTCGAAGCAAATGATTTCGGAGAACTGTAATTATCTGCTCCCATGGAGGAACCAGATAGTATCTTGGCACGGAGTAATTATTTCATGGAATGGTATTGTGGTGGTTTTTCTTGTTTTGTGGGGGGTTTTAGGTAGCCTATTCTATAGGTGAACTTTCCTTTTACAGAGGTTGCATAATGTTACTTCTGAATGAATACAGTAATGGCATGAATGAATCTTGATAAATACGCTAAAACAGATTAATGCAGTTTTCTAAGCCTGAAGTCAATTTTGAAATTGAAATTTGTTAATGCTTAGGTTTTAGACTTGGAGGTCACATCCTTAACTGTACAGTATTTCTGGCATGGCAATAGGAATACGGCATGTTATCCTACCCGTGACACTCCTGATGAGCAAAAACAAACCTGCTGCTAGTGCTTTTATTTGAGGGGGACTTTCACTGCATACCTTGGTATTTCAACATGAAATTTTGGCAAAGAATGTTGTGGTAAAGCATATTGTGTTTGGTACGTATAGTGGCATGCGCACAAGTACCCTTTTGGAGCTGAGTTTCTTTGTTTACAGTAGGGATCGCAACCCCCCATGCAGTTTGAGTGCCCCGTGTGCGGGATGCCGTACAAACAGCTGGAAAGGCATTATGTGTGTCACTGGCTCGACAATCAGTTCCCATTGTAAAAGTATAAAAATAGTCCACATCTGTTCTCTTCCATGGGTGTTGTCTCTCTGAAAGCTCTAATACCATCTGTGAGCCTGGCCTGCTATTCCTTCGCTTGCGCACGCTGCCAAAACTCGCCCTGCCTGTTTCCTGGTATGGGCAGAATGGCTCTGAGATCCATCCGACAGAAATCCTACTGGGAACTCCTCGTAGCCCTGCACTTGGCCAATTTAAGTCTAAGCATGCTTGTAATGAGGAGACTGTCTGGTCTGTGTCCATTAGAGCAGCTGAGTTCTCTTTCTCGGAGCTTTGAGGCGAGCGTGCCCTTTGCATGGCTGTTTGAGTGTCCAGAAAGGTGTGATGAAAGTTTGTAGGAAACTCTGATACATAACTCTGTGAAAGCCCAGGGGTGTAACGTCATGGCATTATTATTTTGCCATTATTTTCTTTGAGTTCTTTCCCACCGCTGGTTGACGGGAGAAGTCATGGGTTTTGTATGCTTTGGGGGGAGAGTCCGATAAAACCTGAGAACCCCACAAAAACTCCTTGTAGTGCTTTGAACAGCTGCATACTTCTCCAGAGCCAGTGTGGGCATTGCTGGAGTTTCTTTGCTCTCGGAAGCTGTACCGTAGGCAGTATTTAGCAACATCGGATGAAAGCAAATTTCTTATGTTAAAAGTTGTAGTTTACAAACTACTTGTAAATTTGCTTGCTGTTTATCTCAGTCTTCAAAATGGTTCTTCGTCTCTGCCATCTCTGGCATTATGGCTAAGTAGATTTTATTACCTCAGGGAAAACCAACACGAGAATAAAAATAAAATGGGTTTCTTCTTCCTGACATGAAGAACCAACTTACAAGAATACAAATTGGGTGTGGGTGTGCATGTGTATGTATTGCGGGGGGAGTTGCTTTATTTTCAGCAATAAAAAGTAATTATATAGTTTGCATAAATAGCCGCAAGGATAACCAGAGTGCGTCAGACATCCAGTTATGCATGTGTTAAAGGTTAATACTATTTGTTCTCAGTACATTTAGTCTTTGCAAATCATGTGCTGACATGCATCCCATTTTGGTATCTGTTCACACACTCCGGTAATGATGCGTAGAGCAGGAACTCATGCCTGTGCCATTCAGTAGTATTTAGTAAACTGAACTTTCGTGTAAAGGTCTTGGAAAATGGCAAGGCAGAAAATGAATGTCGTCTTGCTGCTAATTTTATCTTCCACCTCACACTCCTTTCTGGAGATTAAAGCATTATGAATCTATTCACTACTGAAAGTTATTTCAACTTTCATAGCACATATCAGGATGCAGGAAAGCAAGTGCATGTTCATAGCTGTTCCTCAGGTCTCTCTGCTGGAAATACAAACTGTTAAGCTGCTAGATTTCTGCTTAAAATAACTAAAAATAATGAAATAAAACAATTAACTGGTGAATCCTCATTAAATACAAATACTGAAAAATAGTACAGCTAGGTAATTGACTGCATATGTAAACTAGCTCTAGATAATTGACATGACCTTCATTTAACGAGCCTCCTTCCCATTAGTGAAGACGACTGCCACAATTATGTGCCCTTATTCTAACTGTAATTGTATGGACTTTATTGAAGTACAAACTAGGTCACGTCTTCCTGAGATCTGGTCCATGGTGGGTGACCTCTTTTCGTTGCTTCAGCTTTGCTATGCTGCGTGAGAGAAGGAGGGATGTTCTTGCAGCCATGAGAATGGATGTCGTTCAGGAAACCAGCCTCAAATGTTATTTCGACAGACGTCTTGTGTGACCTGAGGGAGTAGCTTAAGGCTAGGTCTCAAAGAGGCTAGCATACATCTATTTTAAATAGCTTATATCTATTTTACACAAGTTAGTAGGTGTATACAACCATCTATGGGACCACAATTGAATGAAGATTTCCTCTTCTAAAGAAGTCGTTGATCTCCTATGCCTAGTGACACAGCTGAACAGGAGTGCAAAAGCTGCAGCCTTTAGTTGTCGTTCCTGGAAGGTGGGGAGTAGAGACCTGAACCCCCTACAGCTGAGAAGGGAGGGATGGATGCGTGGGAGGGCTACAGGCTGAGGCTGTATCATCAGTGATTTTATTTTGTATTTTCCTAGCTGCATGTCTGACTAGAAGTGGCCACGGCGACTCTGTGTTGTCTGGCATTCGGTTGTATCGATGCCCTCAGGACGTGCGGTGTCAGCCAGGTTGCGGCAGTTGGGAAATCCTCAGCACCGATGAGCCTCCGTGGGAAATAGTTGCTCAGTCTACCAGGGTAGCGTCAGGCGTGGGTGTACACAGAAGCACTGGGACATCTCCATGCAAGGCCTGGTATGAGCCCAGCATGGAAAGGGGCAGTACTCAGCAGTAGCATGCAGGGAAACCAGGAACATACAGCTTTCTCCCATCTTCCCGGTTCCGCCTCCGCGTGCGGTGGCATGGTGACTTCCTCGTAATCGGAAGGGTGTACGTGATCTGTTAGTGTTTGGGGTTTACAAGGCACTTATTGTAACAGGACAGGCAGTATCTTTAATCTTTGCAACATAATGAAGGTTTGATAGTTGGGGAGCAGAGGAAAAGGACTGGAAGCTGCCATCCAAAGTGTTTCCGATGACCTTTTTGGTGCGGCGTTGGGGTATTAGTCCTGCCTCACTAAGTAAGAGATGAACCGTGTTTTCATGAGTCAGTTCAACAGTAGCTGAAAGGTCGTGTGTTCCTACCCATGGAGTGAGATTTAAATCTTATTCTGCTACAGCATGTTAAACTACTAGATTTTGAGCAGCTGCTACTAGAAATTGCTATGGCCTCTAAAAGGAAGAGATTTCCTAGATCTTAAAATATTACTTCTTCATATTAAATCACTTTATCATTTCGCTGCCAAAGACGAGGACTGTGTATATTGCTCAAGTCACTGTCAAGATAGAGAGAAGAATCTTTTCACATCCTGCTTGCACAGTTCGGCTTCGTCTGGGACTCATTTACAAAGAAGTAGATGTTTGATCTGTGGTTGCTTGCTAGCAATATTCCATGTGTCTGCGTTGCTAAAGCTTACTTTGACATACTCTTCTGTAATAAACGGAAGGAAGAGGGGTGGCTTTTAGGGGAACACATTTTCTTGTGTATTGTCGGTACGTTATGTGGATAATGGCTGTCTTAAAGTTGTTGGTTTTCAAAGCCTAGTTGTACGTTGTTTTTTGCTACCCCAGATAATAGCGGCGGTCGTATGTCATCGGATGGGATGTAAATTGATCAAGCTTGACAGCAGTTTCCTTCCGAAATGGAAGGCAGAATTGATTAAGGAAGGATTAATTTAAGTGAGGTACTGGTGACCAACCAGCCATTGGCGGAGGATGCTGAGGGCTGATTGAAGTCAGTTGGTGAGGTTTCTCTGCACCTCTCTGTCCTCTATCGTCTTCCTTGTAAGAAAAATGTCCATGCAAACGAAGTTGCACAGCCACTATTCTATTCATTTCACATCCCTCCACGTTCATTGCTACCATAAGAAGTAAACAGTCCGATGACAATAGTGAAGGACGTGGCCTGGTCCAGGAATCCTTCTATCCTTTGTTCACCTACCTAACTTGAAAAGCAGATGTTCAGCCTCCAACTGGTGCACCTAGCAGATGGGCGCAAGCTTCTCCTTCTCTGTTTTGTGCTTGTCTTGGTGCCCGTTGTGTTGTGTCCGCTCCCTTTCACGCTGGAAGCCCTTTGGGGTACTACGTGCTCAGACAGAGTCTGTCCTCCAGAGTCAAGGTACTGGCTGGGACCTCTGGGCACTACTCTCATAAAAATAACAGAAACTTGAGTAGGAGCCAGAGGATCTGTGTTCTGTTCGCTGCTCTGGTGGTCACAAAGCGTGATGTGGGTGTTTTGGGTTTTTTTTCCTTCTAAGTTTTATATAAAACAATTCTCAGAAGAGGGAGTGTATGAATATTGTTATTTTGTTGCCTGTTCCACTGGCTCTGCATTTGTATGCTAGCTGAACCACCCCTTCTCCCTCTTGTCTTGTCTCTCCTTGTTTGATAAAGGAAGACCGATAACCTTCTCGTGTTGTAAATCATCTCTGTAGTGTCTCTCTTCCTCCCCTTTGAGGAAGAAATCTGTTATTACTCCCTGTAGAAGGTTTTAAAAACCCTAGGATGAAAAAATCTGCAAAATATTAATGTTCTGCATGGTTAGAGCAAACATTATGTTCCTGTGAGTCACAGATGTCAGGTTTGTTTAACCTTAATAAATCTATGCCACAATAACACTTTTAAACAGGAAGAGAGGTGGAGGGATGAAGGAAGAGTTGTGCCGGGGTAGAGAGGATTCTTAGCCAAAACCTTGTTTAGTGGGGGGCGAGGGGTGAGGGGGGCATGGACACAAACCCAAACACTTCTCACCCTCCCCCACTTCATTAAGTAAACTTTGAGACCTGCATTTTGGGCACTGCCTTTCTAGTACATTCTTCATTTTCTTTGTATGTTTTATGATGGATTGTCTTTCCATGTTCGAGTCTTAAGAGGACTAGTTTCCCACAGCATATTTGCAGGAGATGAAGTAAGGCTTTTTACATAGCACCCTGTTGGCAAACAGAAATAGCATTTACTCCAACGAGCGCTGCCAAGTATGAGGTACTTCCGAATGAACTTCAAAAGCTCTGAAACAAGCATTAGCTCCTTCTTCAAAAATGTGAACAATGCCATTGCTTTCTAGCAAGCAGAACTGGTGAGAGCAGGGATCGGAAGGAGGAGGAATAACAACTGGATGCGATGGATGTTGTAGTAGCACTTGGGACCAGACGGAAAGCATAGCTCTCTGTCACGGCAGGATTTGGGGGGTTCTTGTTGTAATAGTACCTAAAGTGTGTACTCTGCACTTGAGGAGGAAACAATTTCTACCCTGAGGAACGTACAATCTACGGCGACTTAGCAAAGCGCTTGGGAAGGAGCAGTCATACAAGCCCAGGCTGTTGGGAGTGCTGACAGGAGTGAGTCGTGCCGATTCCAAGGCTGGTGAGGAGTTTTCTTACTGGCCCTCTTTCCTGGCGCTACCCCTCCATGCGCAATGGGGCCGGAGCCAAGCGTACGCATAAGCCTCAAAGCACGGCCCGTGACATGCGCCAGAACTTGGGGCAGAATGGGAGAGAAATGGGCAAACACTGAAATGTGTTTCAGTATGGGGCTGGTTGTGCTCCTGGTTTTTGTGCTGAGCTCTGGGCTTTAACTGGGTTCAAATAGGTGCTTTGCCGCTTGAGAAGAGGCGGTGTGGGGCTCTGGGGAAGCCCGGTGCAGTGGCTCTGGTACCGTCACTGCAGTGTGACTCTGTCAGCTCGGTCGTCCAGCAAGTCCCTTCCGTGGCATTCACGTGATGCAAGCAATCTTTCCAGCTCAAATTTAGTATGGTAGCAAGCATGCTGTCCTGCACCAATTTCTTGTTCTATATTTATGCACACATACCTTTGACTTTTAGATGAGGAATTGACCTGCTGAGACCTCAGAATTTGTATGGCCCCTTCCCGTGTTTTGAAGGTTGCTTTCAAAATATAAATGCATTTATGCTGGTGCTGTTCAGTTTTTTGTGGATAGAATGATGAAATATTTTTGGCATAGAGAGATCTTAAAAATCAAATATTTGCATTTGCAGTTGAAATGGAAGTCTTGCCTTTCACGCTTGCAAAGCAGCCTTTTACTGCTGAAATGTTGCACTGCTAAAGAGCAGTTCTGCTTTTGCTGTTACTTGAAATAGGTGTCATCGTCAATGAATAAGGAGTCCGCAGAGTATCTAATTTAATACTTACTACAGAAAGACTTTGGCACGTCAGAACTCTGACTTGCTGGTATCAGTGTTGCCTAAGGTTTGGCATATGCTTTTACCTGAAACTCTAACACCCTTGTACAAGAGTATGGTTTATCACCAGTAACGAGTTGTGGCTGCATGCAGCAGATCACTGCAGAAAATGCATAATGTCTCATGACAACTCAGGTGAATTTTTATTACTCTGTCCCTTTTAAGTTAAATCTTTTTTTTTTTTTTGTTCTTGTCCTTAACAGTTCCACCAAGTGAGAAGAGTGATGACCATCCTTTTCCTTACTATGGTTATCTCATACTTCAGTTGCATGAAAGCTGCCCCGATGAAAGAAGCTACTGTAAGAGGACAAGGCAGCTTGGCTTACCCAGGTCTTCGGACCCATGGGACTCTTGAGAGCCTAAATGGGCCCAGTGCTGGTTCAAGAGGACTGACATCGCTGGCGGACACTTTTGAACATGTCATAGAGGAGCTTCTAGATGAGGAGCAGGACATCCAGCCCAGCGAGGAAAACAAGGATGCAGACTTGTACACATCCCGCGTCATGCTAAGCAGTCAAGTGCCTTTGGAACCCCCGCTGCTCTTTCTGCTGGAGGAGTACAAAAACTACTTGGATGCTGCTAACATGTCCATGAGGGTCCGGCGCCACTCCGACCCAGCTCGCCGCGGGGAGCTGAGCGTATGTGACAGCACGAGCGAGTGGGTGACGGCGGCGGAGAAAAAGACTGCAGTGGACATGTCCGGAGCAACTGTCACAGTCCTGGAAAAAGTCCCAGTACCCAAAGGCCAACTGAAGCAATACTTCTATGAGACCAAATGCAACCCCAAGGGGTACACAAAGGAGGGCTGCAGGGGCATAGACAAGAGGCACTGGAACTCCCAGTGCCGAACTACCCAGTCTTACGTGAGAGCTCTCACCATGGATAATAAAAAGCGAGTTGGCTGGCGCTTTATAAGGATAGACACTTCCTGTGTATGTACATTAACCATTAAAAGGGGAAGATAGTGGATTCGTGTTGTATAGATTATATTGAGACAAAATTATCTATTTGTATATATACATAACAGGGTAAATTATTCAGTAAAAAATAATTTTATGGACTGCATGTATAACTGAAGTTTATACAGTACAGTGGTTCCACAATCTATTTATTGAAAACATATCCATGACCTGAAGGGGAACAAAAGTCATTTGCGCACAAGTTTAAAAAAAAAAAAAAAAAGACAAAAAAAAAAAAAACCAAACAAAAAAAAAAAAAGAAAAACAAGCAAACAAAAAAGTCTGCATTACATTCCTCAATAACATTGTGGTTTGTCGCCGTTGCCAAGAATTGAAACTATAAAAAGTTAAAAAAAAAAAAAAGAATAAAATTGCATGCTGCTTCAATTGTGAATTGATGATAAACTGTCCTCTTTCAGAAAAATAAATTGAACCAAAACATTCCGTTTACATTTTAGGCAGTAAGTATCTTTATTCCTGTTAGTATTATATCTGTTTACTGCTTTTAACTTCTGATAGCGTTGGAATTAAAACAATGTCAAGGTGCTGTTGTCATAGTTTTACTGTTTCTCTTTTACTTTTGAACTCCCATCAGATTGAAAAAGAAAAAAAAATCATTACCTTATTCTGGATTAAAAACAAATTTGTTTTTTTGTATGTTGTGAAGGTGTTTGCAATAGCAATCCAACTACTGACAAAAAAATAATAAAAAAAAAAAAAGAGGCAACTCAAAAAGAATGGTGATGTTCCACTTCACATTGTTAAACTTCAGGCTTAAAGACAGCACTTATTTAACTGTATGGCAACATGCTTTTTTTGGGTTCTTTTCTTTTTTTTTTTATTTTTTTATATTTTTATTTGCTGTCTTTTGAGACGTGCATTTGCTTATACCATGTTTGTTTGTGTTTGGGTTTTTTTTCCCCTTTCCTCCCTCTGGAAGGATGTTGGTTGTCATCTTTAAAATCTTTCACTTACCATACAACTGGAGCTTGTCATATAGAAAATATTCTATAGAGTGTTGAGAGCAATGATTTTCATGTAATAAAAGACTCTGTGCTTGGATCAGATGTCTCGGTGAAGCACAACAAGAATGTCACTAGAAAAGGGTCTAGCAAGATGAGAGCGGATCTGAAATCAGGTTGGTCACGGGAGTGGGTAGCTCAGCCACTTCAGGGACAAACACCAGTGTTTTGGGTTGACTGAGGCTGTCCAAATCGTAGTCGGCACTGAACGTGCTCCTGTGCATCCTCCGGGAGCTGCCTGCTACGCTGACGCAGGGAGCGCAGCCTTGCCCTGCGGCGCCTGCCTGGCAGCCCCAGGCCTGCAGAGCGCGGCGGGCGGGCGCCCCTGCCCGAGGAGCCCTGGGGAGGAGGAGGCAGAACGCGGCCCTGCCTCTCGTTGAAAGCAATTAGCATCGTGTTCGTGTGGCTCTACCTCTGCTGGCAGCCTTATTTTATGAAACGAATATTGGCATAAAACCCACTCTTGACGTAAGGGAAGAGCAAGTGCTGGAGGAGTTGGCTTAACGTCGCTGAGGTTCTGCTAGACGCGTTTAGCCCCGCGCTACCCCTCTGACTATCCTGACAGAAGTGTTTCTGAAAAGGCAGGTTGTAAGCCGAAGAGCTGTGCAGGGCATTTGCGCTGACTGCAGTGGGCAGAGAGGCAGAAATAGCTCATTAGTGAGCTCACTGAAGGCAGATGCTATATTTGTAATTCCTGTAGATGAAGAAAAGTAGCTGAAGGAAAAGGAAAATACTGCAGAACACAGCTACTTCGGCATGCTGCAGAATCCGCCTTGCTGTTGAAGTTAATTAAAGACCTGGACTGGGCAAAGCTTGTTTGAAATATGATTTCCCACGATAATTCTCTTTGAAGAGTATATTTAACGCTGGGTTTATGTCATTACTAGTAGAAACCCATGCTGGAAGCTAACAGAGACACCTTTAAAATCAGTGATGTCTTCTGCTTAGGGTAAAAGGGCTTCCCCTTCCCTGGGATAACTGACTGCCAGAGGAGAACCATCCCAACTGTAAAATGAAAACCTTTTGCATTGGCCGTGAATGAGAAGAGAGGTTGTGTGACCCGCCTGAACTTCAGACTTCAGCCTTCCCAGTCAGTTGCAGGTATTCAGGCTCCCACATAGAAATCAGAAATGAAAAAAAACTTCCTGAAATGTCTCAATACTTCAACGGAAGGATTCTTCATGCAAATTGAACATCAGTGTAATGGAGAATTTCATTTCACTCTGGCCGTAGTTCTTTGCATTTGATAACCCGAACGTGGCTCAGGAGCTATGCTCAGCAGTATTCCTAAATGACAGCAGGGAGGTGATGTAATGGTGGCTCCCCTCACAACCAGGGATGGTTGCTTAGGAAGGGGAAGGATGATGTTAATGAGTGAATAACAAACAGATCGCTCATCTAGGCTGGAAAAAGAAACGAGAGCTAGGACATGACAGTAATCTAATTCAGATAGAGGAATAAAATCATTCCCGGTTCAAATAAATTGAATTTCCAAAAGAGAAGTGTTACTGCATAAATCATGCTAGAGCGAAAGTTCCCCATTTCCCAAGGTTAAGTATGACAATGTCCTTAAGTCAGAAGTCCTCACCTGGCGCAGGTGAGGGTGACACTGGTGTGGCAGAATTAAAACAGCGGGAGGTAGGTTCAGGGGTGACGGGCAGCCCATGCGGGTGGGGGACCAAGGGATGGAGCTGAGAACCTACAGAAGAACCGTGTCCTGCAACTCCATCTAGAGTGATATTCCCCATAGAGCGTCCATTCTGCGCCTATTGATACAACGTGAAACGGGCAATTCAGCTGCAGTCCCATGGCCCTCACCTGCCTGACCAAATACAGCCACGGTCACAGGCTTGGCACTTTTAGTTAAAACAGAGGCGGGGGGGGGGGGGGTTGGTTTTCTTTCACGTCACTTAATTAAACTCTTGCTGTGGTCTGTTTGTGACAAAGGTATATCATGCATGTCAGCAGGCCTAGTGCTGTGTTAAGTAAAGACTTGCAACTGTAATTAATGTCTGTGGCCTTGTTCTCTATTATTCACCTTGTGTAACATAAATATTTATTGTATATTTATATAATTTTATGTTTTTTGGGAAAAACTGAAATTGGCATTAAAATTTAAAAGCAACTGCGTCATATTGTAAATATAATTAAGCTATATTTAAGTGTACTGATTAACATAATATATGTTTAACTATAGAGTTTTTTATGTTTTTAAATATATTTTCAAAATATATATATAAAACTTGGGGTTTTTTGGGGGACCATGTGACTCTTTTCTCTAATTGTAAAACAAACTTGAGTTTTACTATAAAGATGTGTGTTCTTTGTTTTAAAACAATTTTTACTTTATTTTAGCAATAAAATCTCACTCGGAGGGCAGATAGCCCCATTTCATAGCCGGACAGTTAGCATTGGGAGGGGAAGGGTGGCAAGAATTTACGTTCCATAAAAGTTGGGGATACTTGCAGAATGATGTATTTCCATTTAATTCTAGCACATACGTCCTCGTGGGACTAAAAACCCATGAATGACACATATATATGATTTTATTCAGCCGTCAAATAATGAGCATAATGGAAGCGAGGGGGAGGGGTTACTAACCTTAGTAACTAAGGAATAAGTGAGACATAAACTCAATAGCTATAGTCCAGTCATGTACCTGATTTTTAAATGGTGTCATGAATATTTATATCCCCTGCACGGAACACATTTATGACCCCACGGAGTACTAGGAGTGGAATTCCTTGGATTTAACATTGTTAGCATTTCTAAAAGAATATGCTCTACTATAACTGCCAAGCCTTTGTATATTTAATTATCCCATAGCCCTAGAACAATCCATAAATCTTCATGATGAATAGAAAACTTTCATACAAGTTAAGGGGGAAAAAAAAGCACAAACCCAAACTCTTAAAAAAATTCCATTGCTGCAAATTTCCCAAGAGCCCAGCGCTGGCACCGTCTCCACAAGAACCGAGGAAATGGTGCTTCTGCAGATTATCATTTATATTAAACACACATGCGTGCACATTGCTTGCTTTATTGTTGTCTTAAAATAAGCTAACAGAAGCAGTAACAGATACTCAAACCGTTGGCGTATGGAAGGATGGGGCTGCGTTATTACTGCGGGAGCCGGCTCTGCTCGGACCCTGCCTCCTCCCCTAGATAGGACAGAGACGGGTGAGGTTGCTTTAGCTTATTTTACTGTTAAATATATGGCATAGGTACCTAGGGAATGAAACGGGCACCCTCAAAATACATGCTTGAACAACAGAGGAAGGTACGGGAGCTAACCTTCCATCCATATCCTCTGCTGAATCCTAGCTCTATAGGGGAATTTCCATAG
The DNA here is from genome assembly GCF_964195595.1 of Calonectris borealis. Classification (NCBI taxonomy): domain Eukaryota; kingdom Metazoa; phylum Chordata; class Aves; order Procellariiformes; family Procellariidae; genus Calonectris; species Calonectris borealis. Next base: position 14,672,049 of record NC_134325.1, read on the forward strand.
CTTTTATCACTTGGAGCAGAAATGAAGACATATAGCTAGCCTTTAAATCACTCAGCTAGAGAACAATAGCAAACAGCGAAACAAGATTTTTGAAGAGAATATCAAGGGGGGAGGACATTTATTTCAATTTGTCCCAGGTGGATCCAATACACTGCTTCCACAGGTGGCTCCTCCTAATTAAGATCTCATTGAGAAGACACCTTCTGGCAGGGCAATTAAAATTAAAAAGGAATGGATGCACTTGTTTGGAGTAAATATAAAGAGCACCGAGGCCTCACCTTGTGATGCAATTTTAAAGTTAGGAGGGTTCTATGGGGCTGCTTTGGAAGAAGAGAAGATTTTTCTGAACCTTTTTTTTTTGGGTAGGGTTTTAAAATTTTTTTTTTAACCACTTGCTACCATTTTGGGAAGTCAAAGATTGCGGTATCAGTATAAATCAATGGAGTTGAACTGATAGCTTTTTTTTTTTGATGCCTGTGGGAGAAGAAGGCCTGGAGGTGGCATGAGCAGGTCCAACTTTTCCAAGCAAGATTTGGATTCACCTGTGGAATGCTTCTGGAAATCAAGTCTTTTAAATTCCATCCTTTAGATGGTGGCAGGAAGCACTCGGAGGTAAGCTGCTCTTTGCTACACCAACCCTCTGTTGAGGGACACAACACAGAGCTGCTGGTTTTTGCTTTGCTGTGCGAGAATGAGTCTCTAAAACCTGCCTGTAAGAGGATCACTTCTCTCGGGAGTCCATACTGGTGTCACAAATATGTATATGTATTTATCTAGATGTAAAATATCTACTGGTACTGCTGGTTGGTCTCTGTTGATCAGGCTGGTGCTGTGTTGTTGACTCCATATGGACCTGCGGCCACCCCACCTGCTGCTGCAGGAATAACCTGCAGAGGGAACCGAGGGGTGGCAATTCCCGGCAATTCCCGGGAGGGCCGCACAGGCAGCGATCTCATCAGCCCAACCATTGCCAGTTTGCTCACGCAGGGATTTTAGGGGATGAGGAGGAGGATTTGGCACAGAGCTGCAAGGCTCCTTGGCTAAATCCCTCCTTTCTGCCTCTACCAGCTGGGAAAGTCCCCGTGTGGCGGCGGGAAGAGGCAGCGCACTGCAGGGCCAGGGCTGTCCATAACCTTAGTTATGCCCTTAGTTTTGCCGTGGCAAGGGGATGGTTTGCCCTTAGCCCCCGCCGTGGCAAGGGGATGGTTTGCCCTTAGACCCCGCCGTGGCAAGGGGATGCTGCGGTGGGCTGCCCTGCCCGGGACTGGCACCACCTTACAGCTGCAGAAGGCTGTGACTGGGCTTGGAGGCCCTTCCAAGAGGGCCAGGTAGATAGCTAGAATAGAATGGGCTTGGGAAAACTGGGCTAAAATATTCAGAGAAGAAAGTTGTTTGTATGCACCGATACCAGCGAGCAGAAACCTGAGCTCCCGGTGCAGGTGTTGCTCTCATCCATTGGCACAAGGTGAAATAACGCTCTCCCTTATCTTCCTCCAAATCTGAATAAACTCCCTTCGTATCACAGTAAAGAATGCCAGAGCAGGAACTCCAAAAGCATTTGTTGTATTTAATAGGAGTAATCTCTCGGGTGATATGCAAAGGCATGGGTTACAAGGAAGGGATATACCCTGCTAGGAGTGCAGAGTTCTGCACTTTCAGAAACAGCATCTCCTGCGTCTGCACTCTGAAAATGTTTCCCCTTGCTAAAATAATCCTTTCCTTATACCATCCCCTCCTCTCCTTTGTTTAAAAAAAAGACCCCGAGCAAACAATCTGGTCTAGCTTAAGTCTATAAAGTACTGGAATTTCCAAGTTAAATCTGCAGTTCATGTACGTAAACCAAGTTACCTTCTCCTACTGTGTTATATTGCTTATAATAGCCTTTAAAACTACTCAGACTCTAAATAAGAGCGTAGGTACTTACTGCAGTAAGTACTAAATATTCCTTCAGCTGGCATCTACACTGAGGATTTTAAATTATCCTAATAAGGTTTCCAATTATAATTTTTTCTGACCTTTAACTAAAGACCACTCTGCTGGGAGACTCATTTTTGCTCTAACCCCAGTGTGGTCCTTCATAGAAGTTTCACTATATTTGGACTCCAGTCTTGGGAATCTGATATTTAAAGGCAATATAAAGTATATGCAGCCATGTTTGCGGTACAAAGATAGTTAGCGCTGCCAGCTTCGACATTTACATCCATGAAACGGCCCACTGAGGCCATTTCACTCCCGGCTCCACGCGCCGCTCTTACTCAAACACACATAGTCCGTGCACAGGTTGGTACAGCTGTAAAATGGGATGGAAGGACGTATGCAAAAGAGCTTTGAGAAACATAACAAGAACAAATCTAGTGAGCTTTGTTGCAAGCAAAGTACAGATGATGTGATGCAGGACAGTTGCATCTTACGTGCTGCTGCTGCCCCTTTTCGTAGCCGGATGGGCATCCCCACCTTTGCCAGTCAACTCTCCTGCGGAGCAGGAATAAGCAACAACAAATGCATACCTAAAGTCCTGTTTAGTTACAAGTTGAACAAACAGCACAGAGACAACTCTTTTCTTGCCCAAACTGTGCAGCATCTCTTCTTTTTTTTTTTTTTTGTTTGGTTTGGTTTTTTTGTCTCTCTGGCCTGCTTTATTCTTGGGACAAGTAAAATCACCATCCTTGACGTCCCCGTGTGGCACGGCCCACATGGAGACTTGTCTCAGCAACAACAGGAGTACAGTTATTTAAAAAAAAAAAAAAAAATCACTGCATCACCTTGTAAATGAATATCCTTTCTGCCCTGTGGGAGCTACTGCTCCAGAGGGGTACGGTCAAATGGATGTGGTGCTGGTGTAGGTGCAGATCTCTCTGCGAACGGAAGGTGCCTGCAAGTGCTGGGATGCAACAAGGTGACTTGTGCTCACTTCATCTAATGTCAAATCAGCTGCCAGCTGGTTACATCTTTTGGCCACTATTCCCTTGGATTTGATTGACATATGAGTCTTGGAGGTAGCCGTAGTCTGGCTGTTTAATTCTGAATAGTGCACAAGGAAGTCTCGCTCACTTCAGCCGCATTACCTTACACTTTTCTTCCTTTAAAATCTCCCCTCCTTGCCGCCAGCTGTGCTGGCGTGGAGTACTCGCCTCCCCGTTTCAGGGGATATAAGTTCAGACATGCTCCTCCAGTCTCGCTGATAGCTGCTGGTACATACCTCCGAGCCGCGCAGGTCTCTGCCGAAGAGCTGTCACGGCAGGAGAGGGGCCGGGGGGATGCGGCGTTGGCAACCAAAGGGGACCCTCCGCTTGGGAAGGCAGGGCGCGGAGCCTGCAGCCGGCTCTCCTTGCCTTGGTACGCAATGTTCGAATAGAGATGGAGTAGGTATAAAACAGGAGTTCTTGTTAGCTCACTGCAAGGCGTGACAGGGTGTAGGTGACCCCCAGCTTAAATTCTGACACCGGGTAGTCCCCGCTTAGCGCTTCAGGAGGAATAAGCCACGTTCCTGTTTTCAGAAGTCTTGTTGCGAACGAGCTGTGTAGTGAAATGGGAACCCATCACCCGAAGTGCTAAACAGCAGCTTTGCTTTCCAAGGGGAAACTGGGGCAAACGCTCAGAAGAGGCTGGAGGAAGAGGAAAAGCATTGGTTGGCGTGTTCCCTTAGAATATGCATTACCTTTAGCTTCCCAAAAAGCTAAAAATTTTCACGTGACTGTACAAATTGAGGTCTTGATAGTCAGGTATTTTATTCCGGGAAGCCTAGCAAGCGCGGGGACCGCGGGGCCCTATTTGCCAGCTGTTAAATTCAGCTTGCGCAGCGTGGGACACATAGGAAAGGCAGACGAGCACATGAAATCTCGTCATAAATCTGTCAGGTAGGCATCCGCGGTTAGCAGTAGCAGTGCTGCTCTTGTCTGTGCCTCCTCTAAATTAAACCAGAGATTCCAGGCATAACTCTGCATGTCCTTACGGCTTTATAATTGTTGCCTGCATGGCAAGTTGGAGAAATAATGAGGATAAAGTAGTGCAAACAATAGCTATCCACGCTAATTAGCCCTGCCTGCCACTGAAAATAATAGAGTGGATGGGCTGACGATCTAAAGCCTTGCTTGAACTTTCAAGGCAGGAAGTTAGCATGAGGAGATCCTGAAATAAAGCGCTCCTGTCGCCCGAGATGATTTTAGGGGTCTGCAATCCATTACCTACTCAACGGTCACATCACAAATTCCCCTGTAGAACCACAATACTCTGTTACCTGCTCCGTAACACAACGGATATCTACGGTTTCTAAGAATTGGTGCAACATCTCTAATAAAGTATGTGTCAGGTATTACGCAGGGCTGTAACTACGGTATAATTTACAGTTTGGTGCCAGACTACCGAAATGACCACCTACGCAGTGATGTGTTGGAGCATTTCAGAACAAAGCTGCAAGCCCAGAAACCTCTGCAAATCTTCTTTCTTGGAGCTTTCATTTTTCTCTCCTTTAAATAGGACAATTTCTCCTTAATCACAGAGCCTAATTCTGCCTTTGAAAAGGACAGCGTCTACTGAATTTAGTGGGAGGATTGAAGAACAACTCAATAAATCAATAGAGAATAAACCTAGCAAAAGTCATTCCGGACAACATCAGGTTTTTAGCTCAGGAGGTCCCTGGGATGAAGACCGGTGGAGGAGCATTCTGGGAGGCAATTGCTATGGCAATATCCTGGATTCTACCCCCATCCCGGGCATGGGCTGTTGGCCACCGCGGGAGGTCAAGCATGAGGGTGGCCAGAGCCACTTGGTGTGGGCTTTCTCAGAAACGCGTCTCTGCGCTTGCAGAGTAATGTGAAAAAAGCTGCTGTAGCAGGCGGGGCTGGCAGGAGGACCCGGACCCCACCGCGGCGTGCGCCTGCGTGGCTTCCAGCCCTGGTGACCACTGACCCCGCAGGAGGCGCAGGTGGGACCTCGCCTGGTCTGGGGGCACGGGGGGTAGAGCCTTCTCCTGGGGGCCTGAAAACAACCACATGTGTAACGTCTTCCTGCTACTTTGGTCTTTACGCTCCTAAATTGTGCGAGTTCGGCTTTCTGGTAAATTAAAGTCAGGCCAGCGGTCTGTTTCAGATTTCCATACGTGTATTTGCGATACAGCTAGCCTAAGGAATCAAGCACAGATGAGAAACCCGTCGTGTCTCGGTGGTGCCAGAGACTTGACACATGGCCTCAGGCACACTCGCGCTCCCCGGCTCTGCTTTCCCATTCAGTTTTGTCTTTGTTGTTGTTGTTGTTGCTCTCAATGGTGGCGATTATATTTTTTTAGCAGGTTGCTAGCCGCAGAGCCCTGCGCCCAGGCGTGGGCAGATGTCCCGCAGCTGTGCGGCCGGCCAGGAATTCCCACTTTGCTTTGAAGCAAATGAGCTTTTTCCACCCAGCGGTTTTAATCCCCCAGCAGACAGAGCGCAGACCCTCTGCTCTGGTTCAGGGCTGTGGCCGCCATCTATTTCTGCCTCTTCACGTGCTATAGATCATACCCAGAGGTTTCGGTCGTTACCCAGGAGGGGGTTTTGCTGTGTGTGTCCCTAAGCATCGTCGGGTCCCAGTAAAGAGGCACTTTTAGGGTCCTGCAGTGTTTTGCGATGTGTCGGTGTTAGAGCAGTATAATTCGTTCCGAGCTGGTGCACCGTTTGCTTTGCAGTAGGGGAGGTTGGTGTTTTTTCAGCGTCTGGCATGTGAGTGCGGTTAAAAGCCCGTTGGGTGCTGCCTTTGCCCGGCAGCACCCTGATGGAAAGGAAGGGCATGGCAGGCACCCACGCTACGGGCACCCCACCGCCACGCAGCAGCGCCCTGCCGTCCCCTCCCAACCCACAGCTTGGGGAGCCCCAAAACTTACTGAAAATGAGCATGGTTTTGGGCTGGAGGAGAGCCACAGCCCGGCTCCCGCGGGGGGAGGAGGAGGATGGGTCACCCAGACCCGCTGCAGCAGGCGAGGGCTCCCATCCCGGCTGGCTGTGCCGGGCGGGCGCTGCACCGTGCCAAACCCCACGGGGGCCCTTTTCCCCTTGGAGTCCACGCTGCTCAATGGGTACCGCAGATCTGCCTCCATGCGGAGAGATTTTTAATACTGCCTTTTTTAAATCCTATATCATCAAACCCACACAACTATCCTGAGGCCAGAAAGCGCACATGGGAAGCCTCTGCCAGCCGTATGGATGCAGAGCTCCGCTAGCATCCCACAGCTGGGTGACGGGGAGGCACCCGTGTGTGTCGGGCTGGTGCGGGTGTCCCGTGGACCTTGCCAAGCCTCGTCCCAGCCTACCCCAAATGCCACGACCCCCATAGACGCTCATCCCACCACGGATTTTGAACTTTCTGTCTCCAATCCCACCTTTGCGCACCGAGAAGCAACTCCCCGCAAAGCGCCGCATCCTCGGCAGCGCAGCAAACCCCACGCTTCAGGATGGGGTGGCTTTGCAGGCTGGCTTCTCGGGGCGCGCTCATCCTGCTGCTCAGCTGTTGGGACGGCGAGTGCCTGTCGCGTGGTGCTGGGGCTCCTGGGGAGGCAGCCAGGCACGCACCGGGCAGGAGGGTCGCGGGGAAGAGGGTGCTTCGGCACCTGCGAGCCAAATGACTGTGGGAAAGGTTTGGCATCCGATCCAAACTGCTAGGCACTAATTGCAGTTCAAAGGATCAGGACCGGAACACAGCATCTCTCGGAGGCGCTGAGAGCAGCTAGCGGGAAGTTGTATTTCCCATGAAGTGCTGCATAAGCTGGCAAATCTCTGTCACTAGGGAAGTTTTAATTGACCGTCCTTCTGAAGTCTCAGGGGAAAAAAATCAGAATGATGTTTTGGAGAACTTTTTCCTTTCTAGTAGCTACCAAATGTTTTGAAGCCCTTTGTGGCTTGGCTTCTCTACAGGGAGAGACTTCTATGAGTTCAGATAACTGGTGCTGTGGTGTCTGCCTGTGTAGATGGAAATGGACTCTGTTGAACATGTATATTAAAAAACAAACAAACAAAAAAACCACAAAAAAAACCACAAAAAAACCCACACACCCCAAAAAAAAAAAAAAAACAAAACAAAAAAAAACCCCAAACAAAAAAAAAAAAAACAGAAAAAACTTTCTGCCAAAGCTGTGATTGCTGTGAGTAGTAACTAGGGAGTTGCAAGAACTTGTATTCAAAATGCAACATTTGAGCTGCAGAGATAAAACTCTGCCTCCTCTCCTCGCGCGGCAGACACGCTGATCCGTCTTCGTGGGCCAGCTTGGTCTACAGGGCAGCAAACCTGGCGTTATTCCTTAATAGATCCATTCTAGACGTAACGAGTGTACCTGGGAGAAAAATTTGGGCCAGTGAGACCATTTGGGTTGGGCAGTATAACAGGATTTGATGAAACATTAACGTGATTAGGAAAAATGTTTCTTTCAACTACTACCACAATACTTCTGGCCTACAGTTTTCTCTCTTTTAAGATGAGCAACATATGATGCCAAAAACTTTTTTAGTTTTGAAAAACATATTTATGAAGACTTCAGCACGTCACTGGATGCAAAACTCTATCCTTTCTATAAATACGTATTCCAAAATATCTGTTCATTGATGTTAAAATATCTACAATATAAATATTTCGTAATACAAATATAACTCTACATTAAATAACTAAACAAAACCCATGACAGGCTGTGTGAGTCACTGGTGCAGATACATGCTGTATTGATTGCCGATGCAAAGGTCCACTTTGTAGGCTGATTTTATTTATCAGAATGCACGCACGGCTCCAAAACTGGAAATACTCCTACCCACAGAGTATTTAAAGGATGTTCAAAATAAAATCCCCTTCTGCAAGTATAAAACTCTGTCAAAGACTTCCGACTCCTCAAGTACACTTCAGGCTTGAAATGACAGAAAATATGGGCTCCAGACTTTTTTACTTTTTGGCCTGGCAAACAAATGTTGTGACATCTCCCGGTGAGGTCCCTGGATCCAGAGCTGGGCATGCACCGCAAAACAGCTCTTGAGCTTGGCGTTTGGAGGGGTCAGCTCAGCCGGGACCCAGCGCTTTCTGCGCTCCCGTCCCACTCGACTCTAACCCCAGGCTGGGCGTATCGACACCAGCCCTCTGAGATGGGTGCGCGAGAGGGTCCGAGCGTCTGACTCTCGCGAGCCTAGGTAATCGGGGGCTGGGAAAAATACCAGGACCTGGTATTACCCGTCTGAAAATCCCTGTGGATAATTAACTAGCGCTACTCTTTGATCACTCCATCGCTGCTCTCATCCCCTCGGTCCCGCTTGCCTCCTGTTGTTCCTCTAACTCCTCACTTGGAGGAGAGCCCGGGGTGAGGACGGGCTTCCTCCACGGCCAGGGCCACCGCACAAACCTGGCCCCAGGGATGGGCCATCTCGGGGCAAAGCCGCTCTCCCTCCACGAGAGACCTCTGGAGAGCCCATCCCCGTGGATGCAGCAGCCGTGGGACAGCGCGCAGGAGGTTTGCGTTTCACCAAGGGGGTAAGACCTGTTAACAGCTTAGCGGGAAGAAAAAAAAAAAAATGGGACAAAGCCATTTCTGGCAGAGGGGACAGGATTTTTCCCAGGAAGGAGCAGCCTGAGGGATCTCCGCAGCCTGGGAAGCGGATGGGAAGTCACCTTCCTGACTTCTCTCAGCCTTGGAGAGAAGAGGCTGAGATGTGCATGTGGAGGTGACTAGATGGAGCAACTGGAAAGAGAAGTCAGAGAAACTAAACCCAGGGGAAAACGCTGGCAGCTGGGTGAGCGTGTTTGCAGGAAGGAGAAAAAGAAACGGGGGCAATACAGCTGGCTGGGGGGGAAAAAAACAACGCGAAATACCGCATGGAGCTGACGGAGCTGCAGGCCAGGGGATGCCGCTGAGCACAGCGGGTTAGGGAGAGGTTGGGGGGGCCGGGGCGGCCGAACGCAGGAGTCACGAGCTCGATGTGGGGATTCAGACGTGAGCAGCCTCCGCTTGGGGCTTGTTCGTGCTTGCGTGCTCTCGGTGACTGAAACAGAGCCGCTTCGCTAATGAGCAGATGTTTTCTCCGCGTGGCTGTTACAACATCCTTTAGGGTTCCTGCTAGAGATGTGTAACGCGTCCCTCCCCACCCACGCTCCGGCTTTGAATGCAAGCCGTGATACACAGTTGTGCAACAGCATTCGCTTCACGCTGCTCCTGACAGTCCCAGGTATGTACAGAAACAGGAGCTTTAAAAATAAAAATAATCTTGCTACTGCTATAAATGACCTGACGTTTCTGATCTTCAGACACTCGGCAATCTGCCTTACTCCGAAACCCGGATCTGGGGTTCCCGATGCGCCAGCCACTGCGCTGCCTGCTTTGCAGTTTCTTCTTACCCGGCTCTGGAGCCGCTTAGCGAGGTCACCCCGGTCCGTGCCCGAATGGAGTACAGGGCACAGGGGGTACCACAGCTGCGGTCCCATCCGTCTCCTCCACGCTGACCAGCCGTTCAGCATCACACGGCAGCCAGCTCAATTATGGGGACGCTAAGGGTGTAAAAAACCACGGGGGTAGCGTAGAGGAACAACTGAGATGTTACTCGCGCGAGCCACGAGCGCTTGCCGCTTTCGTGAGCGCTCTAACGGGATATCAAAAACTTTTCAGAGAAAACCCCCAGCCATCTGCGCGCACCTAATCAGTGCAGCAATCAATTAAAACCACCGGCAGAGGTGTTGTACAAAGGACGTTGTTTATGCCGTGTCCAGCCGTAAAGCGAGAAATCAACCCTGTGGGTTTTAGATAGTGCATACTGTAATTGATGGCTTAATTATAGCTTACCTGAGGCATAAGTCGGATCTCTTCCACTTTTCTGGAAAAGTCTCGTTCAGTTTCTCATTTATCACCTGAGAATTAACGTCTCGCACAGACACCGCAGAAGGTGGAAGAGTAAGTATTGCTTCAGTGCTAAAAACATTTTCATGAAAATGGAACAAATAATAATAAGTGCTTGTTTGTTTTTCCTAATGGATTTGCTGGCCTTTTAAAAATTACTTTTCTTTACTAATCTTATCTTGTTTAAATATGCCGTTGTTTGCTTCTCATATTTTGCTCTCTGTGTGTGAATGGTATTTCTGAACCTCCCTAATTGCTGCCGTTATTTGTGCCTGAGCAGGGTGAGGAGCAAAACTCTGCTTTGATTGAAGCAGATGTGTTTGCATATCGCCTAGGTTACCGTTTGCATGGAAGGGAAAGAGATCGCAACCACAGCATCCTCCGTCATTCCTGGCTGAACCGTGGCCTGTGGAAAACGCTAAATGCCGAAGAAATCATCCATAAATCATAATGCTCTTCCTTGTTTGAGCAGTTTATCCTGGAGAATCTTAAATTGCAGTTATTTTCAGAATACCGCTGCGAGGTCCGCGGGTGTTTTATGGTCGGGTAAACTCGGCACAGAGTGTTTAAGGGATTTGCTCAAGATCTCGCAGCAAAGTAATGGCAGAATAACCACGGCCCCTTTCTTTTCCAAATTGGCCCATCATCTTCCATTTGAAGGAAAATGAGAAAACCCTCGCATCTCCCCTCTCCGCGTCGCAATGAGGAAACCTAGCGTTTGCAAGGGAAGGGCCTGGTTTCGGGTGCGGAGGCGCTGGGCGCTGTGGTCAGGAGGAGGCGAAGGCAGTGCAGGCAGCCTGGCCGGGCTATGGGGCACGGGTGGCACTGCCTGGGGACCTGCTGGTACCCCAGGGGCTGCCAGCGGCCATCCGCTCGCCTTTCTTCCGCTCCCCTGGTGTTTGCCCCATTTGAAGTCCCGGTGGCCATCAGCGGGGGGGCGGGCAGCCTTGGGGTGCAAGAGGCACGGGGAAGGACCAGCAGGTAACGGCAGAGCCGATGCTGGGGCGGCTTTACTCCGCGGCGTAACTTCTGCACCGCACAGGACCGTGTGTTTGTAACTCGTGCTACGAGCGTGACACGTGGTGTCGATGTGCGTACGCTCCTCTGCCTGGGATGCTTTTGTAGTCATCTTTCTCCTGATGCTGAATTAAGGTTCCCACGCAAAATGTTCAACAAAGATTATCTTTTATGCAAAGCACCATTATCCTGTTTGCAAAGCTTGCCTCCGCCGTGATTGCTGTCGACATTATCTTTCAAGCAGCGAAAGTTCAAATGAGAAACAAACTGTCTTGGGAGTGGGGTGGGGGAGGACCAGGACTCAGCGAGACGGTGATAAACGGCGGTGATGAGGGTGAAGAGGGAAGCCAGCATCTTCTAGCAAGGTTACAGCCCTGCCTGAAACATTGGGATTAAAAGGAGATCAGATGCACAAATAAGACTGTGGCAGTTAAATTAATCTTAGTTCAATAGAGTTGAATCTCTTCTGCAGGCTTCACCAGCACTGTTAAATGGCGTTAAAGCCTAAGCTGCGTAATGACACCCGGAGATGTGCATCCCCAGGTTTGGGCAGGGATCTCAAAGGGTGGCTGCTCGGGTAAAGGGGGGGTGACTGAACCATTTTCCCCCGCTTTATGTATAGTTTTCCCACACAGCTACGCCGCCTGTAACGCTCATGGTTAGAGATGCCCAAAGCGTAGAGCTGAAGCTCTATCATTATGTTTTTTAACAGTAGATGCTCAGGTACCTCTCATTTGCTTTAGGAGCCTTTGGAATTGACATTCTCTCTGTAGCCATCAGGGCTGGAAACCTTTATTCCCCTAATAAAAGCTGAGATTTTCACATAATAACATGAATCTGGTAACTAGAGCTTTAAGAAAAAGGTCAGATAACATGACACTTGCAATAAAAGCTCAGGATTTGACAAAGCTGTATTTAGTGCAGTTCCCAGCTGAATGGGGAATTGCCATTATGCGTTCAGTTTAAAGTACACTTACATTTATTCCAGGAAAGCTCTAATGCAACCTTTTCCTATTAGCTAAATAAAAGATTAAGTTAATGCTGCCACTTATTTTAAAATTTACTGAAAGAATCGGGGGGGGGGGGGGAAGGCGAAGACTTTTGTAGATGAGTCGCTATAGAAATACGCAATGTTGGTAAAACTTTGCTCAGCATCATTCATTAATATTCACAGTAGATTTCACTAATTATAGTCTGAAGCAACACTTCCTCATATTCTTTTATACCTTTTTGGGCATTTCACAGAATTTCTGGTGTCATTTTATTAGTCAGCGAGCACGGGTCTCTTCTGGAAAGCAGGAGAAAGAGTTTTAGGGCACGTACTGCTCAGAGGGCGAGGGGTTTGAATGGGGATGGCTGCAAGCAGGTGCTGCTGGTCTTTATCCCACCGGCAGTTTGATATCGGGACAGGGCTCTCGTGGAAATTAAGCGTCCTCCCTCTTTTCACGTGGAACAACTGCTTTGTGTGGGCACCTGGCATCAGGTTTTATCCTCCCAGTGCTTCCAGCGCAAGCACGTAAAAAGCGTGACTGCAAATAACATGAATACAACTTTGGGCAAGGAACTTGCCTTCTTTTTCCAGCATGGCCCAGCTCAGATTAGGAGAAGATTTTTTCCATACTCTCTAATGGCTGGCAGGCTTTTGTGTTCACAGCACAGAGCGTTCAGGGGACACGTGGGTTAAAATGGCTGAGAAATAACCTTTGTTTTAGCTAAACCATGTCCTTTGCCCCAAAAAGCTTTGCAAGGATACCTATGACTCTTTCTTTAATGAAAAGGATTCCACCACATGCTTTTTCTGAGAAAAGCAGAGAAATGTGTCAAAATTCGTCAACAATAAGCTGTGCAAATAACATTCAATATTGCAAATGGGAACATGAATCGATTTGTGGTCAAATTTGTATGTTTATATTCATAAAGATTCTTCCAGGAAGGATGTTTTATGCCGTTTTCCCTTATTTCACTACTAAGCAACAAGATTTTAATTGCTTCTCATATACCCGTGCTTGCTTTTTACCAGCACTGCTGATGTATAATGTGATTTCACATATTCTTGCCACTGTTTACCAAAACATCTTTAAATTATTGAATCTGGTCCCTTATTAGCCTTTTGCCAGGGGCTTCATTGGATAGGCATAGCATGGGATCTGATTCGTAGCCCTGCTCCTTCCTTTTCGTTTCTTAATTAATCAGTTTCATACCATTGATCAAATTTTGATGGCTAAAGACTGTTTTCCTGTATTACGAAAATACACAAAGAAACGTTGCTCTAAAGGTCTGGCGTTCAGGGAAGGAGCAGTTACTGGCTCCAGCGAGCATCTAGAGTAGAGTAGCATCTACTGGAAATTAAATGAAATGACAGCTCAGAAATGAAAAGTACAATAAAACCTTGGCAATACAGAGGAGGTGGCTGCCTCCGCTCCTCAGACGCAAACTTTTCACAGCCCGTGGGCAATGTAATTAGGAGACCAACCTGGCTAAATCCACACAACCAGGTTGTTTGGCATATTCCTCAGTTAGGTTTTATCGAGGCTCTTAAACGGAGGAGAAGACCTCACGGGGGACAAGGCAGTGCTTGGTCCCAGTTGCGTGTCTGTCCCCTCCTCTCTCCACAGGTTTGCAGGGACCAGTGTCCCAAGAGCATCCGTGGGAGGGGAAGGGATGCTGGGGCACGGCCCCCCCTGCTCCCCCACTTCTGCCGGCCGGTCCCTACCTTGTACTACATCTGGGGACTGGCACCCTCCTCTCCCAGAGCAAGGCTTTGACCGAAGGTTCTCCGTGGGAAAGGAGAAAGGGTTTTGACAGAGTTGAAAGTGAAATCCTTCAGGATTTTGGCCTGGGACTTCTCTATGGGAGAATGAGAAATGCATCACCCGGGAGGTGATGCAAAGCTGGCTTCTCTGTTAGCGTCGTTTCGCGTAGGTAGCTCAAACCATGCGTCTGGAGCGAAAGAGGGAAGGTACTTTCACTAAGTGGGCTGCCATTGATTTTCATATGTTCATAGGTATTAGAGAAGAAGAAGACCTATTAAATCATCTAGTCAGTATAATCAGTGCAGAACTATTCCCTGCTGGACATTTACTGGTGGTTTGTCAACTCTAGTTCAGGAAATTGAGTTGTAGTGTTCAATATAATGGATTCTAAATTTCCATTTAATATCAGTTTTCTTTGGTTTCTGCTTTTACATTAATGCATTGATGTGCTTTATATTGATTGACTTTTCTTAGTGTAATGAGAACAAAATGCCACTTATCATTTAAGTCATTTAACTCAAACTAGTGAGCTATCAAGCTAGCTCCTCCCAGGGGAAAATCGTAATGGCTAGAGCAGAGAGCCATGTCAATACAGAAGTGTTGGTAAGATAGATAATTCTACAAATGTTTTAATTTATTTCAAAACAATGGTAGAGAGTTATACAGCTGAATATACCATCAGAAACTACTCAAACAATGAATTAAATCCTCAGCGCTAATCTTGCCAGTCCTACTTGTCTCCCAGCTTCCTAGCAGTTTTATACATCTTAGGTGCTCAGCTGCCTTTTCAAAAATAGAAGAAATTCTTCAAAATCATGTGAAACAAAGCAAACGTAGCATTAACCCTTGAGCCAAATCCCTACTCGGTTATAACTGCTATACCAGGGAGATCTGCTTGAGAAGGACTGAAAGAAGAAGAGTAGACCCATTGCTTTCTCTCCCCTCAACTAATAAAACCTGATGCTGCTAGTGGTGGATTATTCATAGATTTCAACGTAGCAGCAGACCTAGCATGAGAATAGGTGACAGAAGGAGGTTTTGATCCTTATAAATAGGCTGCTGAAAAGACGCCGTGATTACTGTCATATATATCATTACTTAATACGAAAAATATTATACCCCTCTAGTACCAGGCTCTTATAAACATGTTCTGAGTTTTAACACCCCGACTGTTTCGCAAATGCTGCCAAACCGTTAGCTGCTGGAAGAGAGCTCTGGGCTTAAACATCTGTAGAGTGCAGATGCGGTGCAGGGTGAAGTGTAATCTAAAGCTGCCGGAAAGCAATTAAAATCATACCGTTTTTGGTAACACGTTGCTGGAATTATTTATAGCATTAATTTTGAATATCGGGTAACAGCCTTCCCTATACGTTGGGTAAGAAATGATCAAACTGAAGATGTTGTACTCCTGTGATACGTTCCTTGCGCCAGATTTTTATGAACTTTTAATAAGTTTGGGGTAAAGAAATAAGGCAGATGATACAAAACTTTCTCTTTGCAGAATGATGCAGTCATTTTTAATTATGAATTCATGGGAAGGTATGAGGTATATCTTTCCTGTGTTGTCTACTGTCATATTTACTGTATTGCAGTGGTCCACATCTTGCCTAGAGCATGCAATTACTGGTAGAAGTTCAGTTTTTACCCAGTATTTCTCTGAGGTGTTCCAATCCAGCCTGAGAATATAATAGCCTTACGACCACTTCTGACTGTCAACAGATCTGTTCTCATTCCCTGCCAAAAAAAGTTAATTACAAATAAACTACTTCAAGAGCATCTGAAGTGCACTTACACCAAGCAGTCAGCGATTCTCTGCAGAAGGTGAAGAATCGGAAAATTTCCCATGACTTCAGGCTGTTTCCCTGGAAAGGTGTCAAAGATGGAACCGAGGAGAAGGTGGCTGGGAGCACAGCTAAGTCACACTCCTCATCTCCAGAACTAATGATACTATTTACATATGGCTGCTCTCCAAGGAAAACAAATCTATCCATGCTTTCTCCATCCATCTTACTTCACTCCAGAAGCTGCTTTTGATTGATCCTCTACAATCTTATAAACCAAGTCGGAAGGGAACATAAGGGCAGGCAGGCTGAAGATCCCTGCAGCCCAACAGCCCGTCTGCAGCAACGGCATGAGGAGGCTACGGAGAAATAAGAACAGAGCAAGTAAATACCACCCTCCCCTCATCTGCAAAAAGGGAAGCCGTTAGGGGAACTTCTCGAGCTGATACCTGCTGAGCCTCCTGTTGGCCCCCAGACGTTGCACCCTTGGGCAGGGAGTGACGGGGGCATTCTGTCACCCTGGCCTTTTTCAGCTCTGGCTCCTCCTGGATCCCTCCGATTCTTCCCAGTGCTTGTAGTGGAAGATGTGTTGTGAACGCTTGACCCAGCTCTGCTCCCGTGGCTTGGGGCCTCTGGCTTATCTCCTCAGTTATCCTTTCTCCAGCCTACCAACTTGTCCTCACAGGGAAGTTTTTGATATGCGGTCATGCTTCTTGCCCCTTTTTGACTTCCCCCCCCCCGCAAGTTCTGCTACAGCTGTTTGAGACCAGAACTGCATACATACCAAGAACATCCAATCCATACCAACAGAGTAAGCTTAGAGCAGCAACGTTGCCCTCAGAACTGAGATAAAACCACCCCATTTTCCACTTCCTGTTCTTCGTAAAGTGGAGACACCAGACACAAAATCAGGGGCAGCGCTGGAGCCCTGTACAGCCCCCCAGTACCGAGAAGCAATCATAACATCTAGTCCTGCCCATCCATCCACTGGGCTTTTTCCTAAAATAAAAAGGATTTTCTGCTCCCATTCTCCCGCTCTTCATCCCCATTCCTGTTAAGAAACTTTCTCGCATCTTTCTTCCCCTTTTTGGGTTAGAAACCGTTTTTTCCCCTTCAGTTTTGGTCTAACTTCATTCATACTCAGATTATATCTCTTGTTCTTGTTGTTATGGGTTTTTCTTTGGCTTACGGGTATTTTGCATGTCCCCTCTCAGCTGCAGTTGGGCTAAGGCAAATGAAACAAGCTCCTCTAACTGCTGCTTAGGATGGGCAAATCCTTCTGGGACAGTTCAAGATAAATTACTAAAGCCAAGGGTCTCTCCACTAATCACGATACCTTTGGTCAAGCAGCTGTTCTATAGGTACAGTTTACCCTCCTTTTAATCAAACAGAAACAGTAATAACATTTAGTATTTGACATTTAAACGATACAAAATTTCGAACACGTATGAGAAGAGCTTGAACTGAACTAATCAAGGCCCTAAGCCCCTTCGTGTCATGTGAGCCTAGAGGTCTTTCCCAAAGCGTCTCGTTTCACTTTGTGTGATGGTGGTGAATCCTTCAGCCGTGGTTGTGGTATGGATTTGATCCAAGTTACTTCACCTGTCATAATTATTACCACCCGTGGACTTTACTGTGTGACGATGAGGGTGGTGAGACACTGGCACGGGTTGCCCAGAGAAGTTGTGGATGCCCCATCCCTGGAAACATTCAAGGTCAGGCTGGATGAGGCTTTGAGCAACCTGATCTAATGAAAGACGTCCCTGCTTACTGCAGGAGGGTTGGACTAGATGGCCTTTAAAGGTCCCCTCCAACCCAAAGCACTCTGTGATTCTATGATGTTATTGGATGAGCAATGCAGTAGCTCTGATGTATGCAAGCCCTCGTTTATTATATCCACTGGTGAGGCTACCTTAGGGGAATGAGGACGTCTCTTGGAAAAATTCATTGTGACGAAATATATTCCTATGTTGTTCCAGAGGCCAATTTTTTCCTCTTCGGATATGGGTTCTCCCGTTTGACTTGTCCTATATCATAATCACATATATAACGTCTCAGTAATGTTTCCTACTCTGCCAAAACTTCTTAATCTGTTTCCTTTAGGCAGGCTGGTATGTTGAACGCGGCTCTGGATTTTGTTCTGCTAGCTGGTCAAATCCTTAGAAAGCGTCTGCAGTCATGAAAGTGTTTATAATTTGTGTACAATTTGCATACGGCTATATCTTTGTTTCTGGGGATCTTTCCTTGTAGATACGTCAAGCACTATTTTTCCAATGGCAGTAACATCAGTTTCAGCTATGGTGATAATCTCAAAAGGTGATATTAAACTTTTTACACCCATGAGCAAAACCCAAAATTGCCTGCTCTGAACATACTTGCATTTAATATTTTTAGCACCCAAAATCTGCTGCCCTGTGGTTTCGATGCTGCTGTTGTTACCCCAGCAGTCCTCTTTAACCTGTCCGTGAGGAAACGGATTTCTACCTCTGATCAGAGATGCTCGGAGGGCATCAGGAACGGGGCCTCGTCAGTTAGTTTAACAGAAAAAAATTCACTTAATAATAAGATTTGCATCACATGAGAAACAGCCATCGTTTTTGTAGTGTCTGTGGTTTGCTACCTTAAGTCCTTTACCGTGGCAAGGAAGGTTTGTACCGCGTTCTTGTCCCGAGGGGTAAGCCCTTCACCACCCCCCCTGCTCCGCGAGCTCGGTGCTTCCCCCAGGCCGGTCGATTCCCTACAGATTTTAGGGTTTAAGTGTTTACTGCCACTGTGTGCTCAGAGGCGATGGTGCCCACGCACGTGGGTGCCGGGGCAGGCGTGCGGTGGCCACGGCCATGCAGGAGGTATGTCACTGCTTTTTCATAGACAATTCTCCCTTTTCCGGGCACTGGCACGGCACGTTCGGTACTTGAAGTAGTTTGTTGGTTCTGACAGCTGCTTGGTTAAACGGCATTTGTTATCCTGCATGGGTGCTCGCCGAGAGGCAATCTCTGAGGTGCAAATCCTACAGCTGTGCCTTGCCCAAAATAGAGGTGAAGCCCTTGGCTGCTGGACTGAAATAGGAAAAATAGATGGAGGCGACTTCCAAGCTAAAAACCTTAACCACTTCAGAAAAATCCAGTAAGTGTTTATGCTCTTTCCTTTCAAGCAATTCAATCTGCTTATTTTAAACCCAGAGTTAGTACGGACATGTCCTGCAGGGCCATAAATCAGCCGTCTGTCTCTTTGCCAGTACAAGATGGATGCTGCTTCGTGTTAATGACTATTCAAACTGTACTCGGGCTCCGAAAAGCAGCGTTGAAGCGCAGGGCCGTCAAGGCACGGTGCTGAGGGTGTATCATCTGGTTCTCTTCATCCCGCGGAGCAGGAATATACCAGCAGCTGCCTCGGCAGCCTGGCCCCGGAGAGCCTCCGTGGCTTGTTCAGTGCCTCTCGTCGAGCATCTGCTTGTTACTCGCCCAGTAACAATTCCTTAGTGTTTTCCCTCCAATTATCTCAATTTCCTGGATCCTGTACGATTCCTCGCATAAACGTTACTTTCATTATGTGCGCAGCCGGGGCAATTTCTGCAGCTCCCCGGTGTAACCGGTGTGCCCCCCCGCCGCCCCGCGCCTTTCTGGAGGGTTTTTATTGCTGCGAAGCTGGTGCGCAGCTGCTGGAGGGTGGCGAGAGCCGAGGCGAAAGGAGCGCGGGAGCGTAACCCTCTTTTCCCAAAACTGAGCCTTTACTGAAATGCCAGGTATGAGAGCTAAACTTTTCCTGGGGCTGTGAGAGTTCCCTAATAAGATCCTGCTGGATAACGATGCGGGGCAGGCTCGTTCCTCACCTCACGAAACAAAATTAGTGGAGGTTTCACAATGTATAAAATAACAGCGAAAATATGCCAGTGGGTGGCAGGGAACGGTGCTTAGTCACCGGGTATTGAGCAACGCCGGGCAAGACAAACAAGGATTACAGACTCCTTGGGGATGCCACATCAAGTAACCATTTGGTGGCAAGTGGGAGCCCCAGCATGGCAGCCCTGACACACGCGGGCATCTGTCACCGCAGCCGTGCTCTGGCCCAGGGCAGGGAGGCAAGAAAGGAGAGCTCCTCAAAGCCAAAATGGCTAAATGCACCTCAGCAGGGTCTCGTTACCCACCTGGGGAAGGTGACAGGAAAAGACTAGAAAAGTTTCTCTTAAAACAGAGCTAGAAATGCAGCTGGCTATTCCAACAAATCCTGATTTTATTTTATTTTTTACTGTAATTTCTTAAATAAAGACAAATGTCTCTTATTGAGTAAAAATTAGTATCACCCTGATTTCCACCAATGTGGAAATTATTTGGTTTTTTAAACCTGATAATGGATACTTTATTGCTAAATTTCAGCTCAGGTATTTAAACACAATCTTTGGTATACTTTCAGCTACGTATTTTATTTTTTTATATTCCCTTCTGAAATACTAATATATTCAGGCATGAACAGAGGATGTCCTCAGATGTCCTCATCAGAAAACATTAAATGCCAAAGGTATGTAGTAATTAACTTGTGCTTAGAGAACTTCCTATGAAGCTGTTGCACAAACCCAAAATTATAGGAGCCAGAATTACTTCAGAGTTTATTTCGTCATGTAAATATGCATCACCAGATCCTGACTTTTTACTCCTGTGGACAGAAATAGTCAGAGTTTTAGCTAAGATTTCTTACCTGTGGTTTTGGAATAGCATAATATTATAGATGCTAGAAACAAAAGAGAGTCCTTAGTTGCCACAGAAGCCGGTAGCAAAGAGGCTTGGGGGAAAAAAAAGCATATTCTGAGAAATCGCCAGTGTCAGACTTGCTAACTGTCTGGAAAAAGCACCAAGAAGGCTTCTGAAAATAAGTTATAGACAATTTTAGTACAGATTTCTTCAACCTCACACAGCCGAGTGAGAAATTGCACCTGGCTGTGCTCAGTGCGAAATGGCCCGCGCAGAGAGAACAGCCATGGCGTGTCCATTTGACCGCGTACAGGTTACTGAGGCAGACGAGGAACTCTCACTGTTGCTCTAAATTTAAATGCAATTGGATTATGAAAACCTTCTCTGAAAACAAAATATAGCCTATCGACATTAGGGCACAGCAGCATTTCCAGGCCCTTAAAACTCAATTATGAATTGAGTTAAAAGGTGCCCTCGCTTTGCAGCTCCAGATTTTTGGGCGCCCTGCTCCTGGGGACACCCCCGTGTGAGATGGCATCACGCCTCCCCTCAACCCGTGAGCCCCACAGACGCACTACTGCGCAAACAGCCATGAGAAGCGATGGCAAAATAAGGGACGGGCCACCACCCCCCCGGCCCAAGCACCCAGCGTGCGCCAGGAGGGAAGAGGGCTCTTTTTCCTGAGCTTTCTCCGCAAGCTCAGCATACTACTCCTTCCTTACCTGTAAAAAATCACTTTTTTTAAGCCCATAGCAATGAAGACCTTTCTTAGAAGGGCTTGGTCTTTTTGCCACAATTTAACCCATCAGCTTTTTACCAGTACCCCATACATAACTGAACAACTCCTTCCGCTTCTGCCTATCTGTTTTTGTTTTGTACCTTTGCGTGCAGCTGGTCTATTTTAACTCACTGACTTACAAATTTGTATTTCCTTTAAAAGAGAAATAGTTTGGAAAACACTTTGGTAGGCTTGCCTCTTGGGTCTAGCCAGAAATAGTAGATCAACCTTTTCATGTAAATAAGAAAAGATTAAGTGCATTATTGACCAAATTTGAAGTAGGCTCCTTAGAAATATGTTATCACTAAGTTGCTGGGCTCAAGCAAGAGTTTCCAGTCAAAACAAGAGGTATGAGAAAGAGGGAAATGATGGAGCAGTTCCAAAACAGGCAATATCCTCGTGATTACTTTATTCACCTGGAAAGAGGTAGCTTAGGATCCCAATTTCAAACCAGAACTAGGTGGTGGGGGCTGTAGATATTTATATGATTTCTGTAAGTGATGATATAGAATCATAGAATCATAGAATCATACAGGTTGGAAAAGACCTCTAAGATCATTGTGTCCAACCGTCAACCCAACACCACCATGCCCACTACACCATGTCCCTAAGGGCCTCATCTACACGTCTTTTAAATACCTCCAGGGATGGTGACTCCACCACTTCCCTGGGCAGCCTGTTCCAAGGCCTGACCACTCTTTCAGTAAAGAAATTTTTCCTAATGTTCAATCTAAACCTCCCTTGGCACAACTTGAGGCCATTTCCTCTTGTCCTATCGCTAGTTACTTGGGAGAAGAGACCAACACCCACCTCGCTACACCCTCCTTTCAGGTAGTTGTAGAGTGCGATGAGGTCTCCCCTCAGCCTCCTCTTCTCCAGGCTAAACAACCCCAGTTCCCTCAGCCGCTCCTCATAAGACTTGTGCTCCAGGCCCTTCACCAGCTTCGTTGCCCTTCTCTGGACACGCTCCAGCACCTCCATGTCCATATACTTGCCACTTTCTTTGAATGGAGCTGTGTAATTTTGCATACATATGTCAATATACATTGAGACAAAGACTGCAAATTACTCAGTTCTTTTCACCAAAAAAAATGAAGAAAGAAATCTGTGATTCTCGTAGTTGGTTTCGATCTGCACTGCAACAAAAGCAAGCATGTGAAGCAGTAGGGAGAAATTACCAAAAAGCAATGGATGGTAGAAAAGCCTTAGAAAATACACTAGCCCCGTGGCTAGTGAGCTGACCTCAGACATGGTGCACGTGGGTTTGACTCCCTGCTTTGCACCCCATCTCCTAGGGAACTTCCTAGCCACAAAATTCCTGGATATTCTGGAGTCTCTTTCTCTCATTCTGGCTTATCATTAAAAATTTTAAGCATCTTGGGTTCATCTTGATGCAAATGAAATTAAGTTCCAAGCCTTTTTTTTTGTTGTTGTTGTTTTTATTTAAACTAAACACCAATTTTTCTGACCAAGCCTGCTCCTTCACATTCACTTCTAATCAGGCTCTTGCTGGAGTGCCAGAGGCCAGGTCTGGTTTTTCTGGTTTTTCCTCTTCTAGAAAATTATTTACACTTGAAGCACCACAAACCTTTTAATCCTTCTCTTGACATTTGAAATGTCTTATGTAACCTTTAATAAAAGCACAGCTACAGAAATACCCATAAGAGTGCCCGGACTTGTGGGTGGTAGGTTGGACTAGGAGTTCTTGTGGTTCTCAGCTAGCAGCACATTTTATAAGTGAGGAGGAGTATCATAGAATCATTAAGGTTGGAAAAGACCTCTAAGATCATCGTGTCCAACCGTCATCTTGGACTTTGGGCTCTGGTAGGATGTTCTTCACAGTTGTCTGAGCAGAAGGGATTTCCCCTGGTTGTTTTGGGAACAAAAGGACACAAAACAAGATAAAATCTATCACTGAGTATTTTGGAGCTGAGCCAGGCTCCATACTGCCTTACCGCACGTCCTGATGGACACTTACTCCTCTCAGATTTACCCACCATCCACCCCATAATAAACTTGTGTTGTTAATGCATAAGAATACTCTTTCACTCCGAGGACATCACAGAATAAGATAGGGTAACCTGTTTAGGATGATGATTTTGAGGATTGTTACACCTGCAGAGAAGGGACATTTCACCATGTATTAGAGCTTTCTGTAAGTTTTAATGTGTGGTGAGTTTTAACGATAAAATTATGTGCTCACTTTAAAAAGTGTGGATTTTCATTATAAGAACAAAGATAATAAATCTCACCATTATGATTATGCTTAATATTAAAATTTCTTTTCCAGATAACTCACATTTTCCTTTTTTTTAAGCCAGAATTTCCATAGCATCAAGACATCTAAGCCATAATCCAAAGCACAACGCTACTGAACATTATTGAAATCTTTTTAATTAAACAACTTCTTCTGAGGAGTTCTCCTCAGGAGGAGAAATGCTTTTGAGAGGGGTCTCTCTGGGTGCTGCAAGCAACCTGCAGAAAAGCAGGACTTCTCACATCCACTCGAGTCCCTGAGAGCTTCCTCAGCACTTTCTGACAAGCGTAACATAAATAGGAAGCAAGCTTTTGCCTTTATGAGATTCCCACCTGGAAAATAGAGGAAAACTCAATGGATAAATAAAACGTGTCTGAATTTAAAGATGCTTGCCAATTTGGCAAGATGGTTCATTGGCCGGGTTGTGACTAGGTTGTATTACAAAACAAGGAAAACTGAATGAGTCTAGATATATATTGTCTCCAGCTGAATGTTGTAATTTTAAAAACTCTTGTGCTCTAAAATCTATGCTGTCCTTTAATAGCACGCGTTATCTTCAATGATGCAGTTCTTCTAGCTGTGGAGGAATACTAGCGGCAGTTGGACAAGCTTAGCTGGCCTCAAAGTTCAGCGTTCTCTATTTTCCTTGTGTGGCTCAGTGCAAAACCCTTTTTTATTTCTTGCTAAACAGAAATGGCAGGGTGCGGAGAAGAGGCGGTGTGTTTGCACTCCAGAGGATGGGAGCTGGCTGCACTCCTTTTGAACCACCATAAATTACTACCAGCACACGAAAGAGATGAAAGCTACTTACAGTCCTCCCTGCATACTTTGAGAGATGTTTTGGGTTTTGTTTTTGTCTTTTTTATTTTTTTTATGTTAGGGGCTCCAGACTTGTCATCATAGAAGTCACAGCACCTGAGCAGAGGGGATAAAGCCTGATCTCATCAGGGTTTCTGCATGTAAATTCAGGGTTTCTAGATGTGTATTCGCTAATGCAATCTTAGGGATGTCTTCAGGTCCGAGATCTGTTCAGGGTTCCAGATCAGTTCATCTGCTGATTTTTTTGCATTTTTATTTTCCTTTGTGTTTTTAAATGAAAGCATTTTATTATTACTTGCCTCCTGACTTTTAGGTGTATTTACTCAGTATACAAAGACGGTTTAGATTTTTTCATAAAGTTTACTTTCTAACTGTGTGAGCCAAAACCAGACAACATGACAAGTTTGAAAGAGAAATCCACACGGATCTTTCTGAAGAATAAAAAATATTAATTTCAATGTACTCTTATATTTCAAGATCACCTTAAAAAGAAGAGAGATGAAAGACTACTTCAAAAAGGATATTTATATCATATTGATATATTTATGAGACTATATGGAGAAATAAGAATTGTCAGACTATTTAAAGAGCCATATAATTTGCCATAGACGGTTGCATTGTACCCTGTAGAGTGTTACAGCTAGGATTAGGTAAATGTACAACAAGCAGAGTGTAAAATCTTTCCTATTTGATGAAAAGGGTAAGACGGAATGACCTCGTGTCGATTCCCTTGCACACATCTCTGCCTTGATGGGTGTTTCCATTCCTGTTCTGCCATATTTTTTAATGTAGTAAAGCTGAACTACTTGCGGATGAGATAATTCTTGGTTGCTGGAAAGCTTCTAGAACAGCTTCTCAGAGGAAATGATGGAAACTTGCTTGAGAATACTGGGACAGAATGTTGTCATGGCAGCGTGAAAGGCTCTAAAATCATAAAAAGTAGAGTTAAAATGCAGACACCAGTCCTGAGGACCTACCTGTTGGAGGCTTATGTAGCTTAAAAAGCAGGTGTGTTCAATTGAAAATAAACAGTACAAGGCAGAACATGGACTTAGGTCTTCTGAGGAGAACAACTGTTTTACCCACCGTCCTGCAAGGAGAAAGGGAAACTATAAGTAAAAGCAAGGCTGGTGTTAATGAGCCGCGGAAGTATTAGCTCCGAGGGTTTTTGTCAGGAGGGTAAGATGCCAAAGGGTTACCTTGCAAGAAGCTTGCTTCCAGAAGTTCGCTGGGGCTAAGAAAAGTGCTTACACGGAGCTGCAAGCACACCCCTGCTTCGCCACGGGAGAGGTTTGTCTCCCGAGCCATGTCTAGCCCCTGCCGGAGACGGGCACAAAATAATTCATCCCACAGAAAAATGGATAGTGTGGTAAGGCGAATGTGATTTGCCAGAATTGAGCTTAAGATGAAGGAAGGCAAGCATGTGACTTGCCACTACCGATGCTTTCTGCTCCGCAGACAGGCAAGGGAAGGACTGTCACTTGCTAGCCACAGTGACATTGGGATCGCTGCTTCGGAGAGCCCTGCTCTCCTGCCATGCTACACGCAGGTGCTAAAGAGAAGCAAAAAATGATGCAGAACACAGCTGCCTCAAAAAGCACAGCGGTCTTGCAGGAAATCCAGTCTCTCGGTATGTCAGGAACCATGTCATAACCCCTCTCAGAAATGAACTATCTTCCTTCTAAAGGCATGTTTTGGGGGTTTTTGCCTGTTTCAGCTGCAAAGCTTCTTCAGAATCAGATTTCATTAATGGCAGGCAGCTTGTTGATAATTCCTAACTTTACTACCGGCTAATCTATATCTGTTTTTTGTCATCTATCTCTCTTGCCCTCCCTCAATCCCCAGCATATATTCCCCAATATACTCGAAGAAAGTAATCCTCTCCTCTCCTCACCCTTCCTTGTAGGTTAGGCTCTCCCTTCACCTAATCATCCGAGCAGTCTTTCTTCCCATCTGCTACAAATCACTGGTTTTAACATGTTTGACAAGAGCAAGAGACATATAGGTCTTTTTTTACAAAGGTTGGAGGAATCTATTTTCCTTGCTGTTACAGGAACTTGCGTCTCAACTTCTGGTATTAGAATCTGATTTTGAAGCTTTTTCACGCCAGGACTCTTCAAACGGGTGTTCCTCAGCAGACCAGGGGTGTCATGCAGAAGTATTTTCACTGAATTGCAAGGCTAAAACCTATGGGGCGTGCATCACTGAACCACAGAACAAATAGGACCTAGGGAACACAATCCCAGTTTGTAAACCGCTGTGATTAAAGTATTTACGTTCAGAGATGCATAAACCCATATTAAAATGTTTTAGAAGTGCCTAAGTTGCCAAATCTCACTGTCTTGCAGCTGCACTTAGGTTCTTCCATCATTTATTTGCTTTTGGTATTACCTGAAGTTCTAAATTTCATGAATTTACAAGCTGCCATGGAAATTCACTTTGTCATAGGCTGCAAATAAGTAGCAGTTGCATGTACTCATAAACCCCTTTTATTGCCTTCCTACACAAATTTAATTTCAGTCCTTCAGCTGAAATGTAAAACACAAGGAAGCACACTTTAAGAAAACTAAAACCCCATGTTTCTAAAATGTGCAAATGCAAACAAATAAATGTGTTTCAAATTTCATTCTGTACTGATCACTAAAATATAGCTTGACAAATCATATTATGAATTCAATTGCTTCTTCCATTTTTGGGCAAAAAATAATTTTAAATGCCAAATCAGTTGTAATCCTTTATTCTTTGAGCACAGAGATCACTTTTATCACCACATTACCAAATATTTTCCCATGTGCACCATGCTCCCATATGTGTAACTACAAAACAGATCAGAAGGAAACAGGAAAAAATAAAATCAGACAAGTAAGACATATTTCTCCCTTCAAAATATAATCCTAAATGCAGAATCCGGAATAATTAGCAGCCTTTCACACTCAGAAACAATTTAAATATAAATGATACTGTAACCTGGGGCCCAAGCCTGCAAACATTAAAGAATATGAGGTTATTTTATGCATGTGAGTAATTCCTCTTGAGAATATTTGCAAGATTCAAAACCAGCGTAATGTGATAAAATAGTATGGAAGGAGATTGTATTACATCTGTACAGGCTGTACCATGTAGATACCACTAACGTCGTCTATTTAACAGCAGTCAAACTCACAGGCTTCATAAAGATGACAAGATCAGATATTTTAACAAAACAAAATTAATCTATCTCTAGCACTATCAGGTTGGCCACCTTTTGATGAGGAAAGTCTAACTAAAGACTCCATTTTGGGAAACAATCACTATATATTCTTCAATATACAGAAAGTAAGCTCTAAAAATCCTTATTGATGTGGAGAAAATATATTAATGGTATATACTGCACACACAAAGAGGTCGCATACCTACTTGTTACCTGTTCAGAGTGGTCCAGCCCCCCTGCTACTGCCATTAACAGCAAAACTCCTGGGATTGTAGGAACCAAACCCTGCCTGTACTGACGTTGCAGCTGTAAGACACCAGTGAGCCAGAGACTTGGAGACAGCAGGGTTGCGTACATCTGCATCGGCAAGTGATCTGGCCCCACGCAAGTCTACAGGAAGATAATGCTAATTTTTTATTATTCAAATATTTAAAAAGGAAATTGTACATATACACTTTAAATGCCTTCCTCTGAGTTTTAAAAGTGCAGTAATGTGCAACGTAACACTTCCGAAGCTCATTAAACTTCTGTGGTATTACTAAAAACACAGTCAATGTCTTTGAAACTTACGTTCCTTTCTGTACGAGAGGACCTCGTTATGTGGAGATGGAGAATCTGTTGGGGACCCTAAACGGTGGATGCATTTTTGTAAGCATAAACAGTTCGACAGTAATTTCACTTTAACGTTACGTTCGCAGTTTGTATCCGTTTTGTTACAATCAGACCTTTGAGAAATTGTATTTACAAATCATTTTTGGCCAAAAACACTGGGGAAAAAAAAGTCTCTTTACAAAGCCAGAAATGTGTTACCCATCATACAGCCAAGTCCATCTGCTCTTCAATCCTAATTCCTAAATATGTATCTTAATTGTATTCAAATTTTCTGATGTGCACCAGAGGAGAGCAAGAACCACCTTACTGAACTTGAGTGGTCTTCTGGGGTTTAGTCCAACTCCCACTTAGGTCAATGGGACACATTTAATGACTTAAGCAGAGCTTAAACAGAACAATTTCAGATCTTAGGGGTCAAACCAGTGTTTTCTAGAGACTTTTCTGATCCCAGTGAGCTTTCTTCTGAGATAGCTCATCTAAAGGTACACAGAGAAATGGTTCATTGCAGAAGGACTAGCCAAGCAACACTGGAGTCAGTGAAAGACTCAAATGCAGCCCGAGACAGCAGAGAAATTACCACGATTCAGGGAAAAAAGCCAAAAGGTGAAATTAAATTCCAGTCCAACGCTCACGAGCTGAACAGCACAGATGCTTATGCTGTACGGTGACCCTTGCTGATCGTAACAGTTCATCTGCTCAGGACAGCTATTCTCAAAAGATGTGAAATAGCAAACGGAAATCATTACATATAACCAGTGGTTGTCTAACGTGTAGTAAAAATATTTTCCTACGATTATTTTTGTAAGTGTGATTTTTTGTGTGTGTGGTAATCGAGATCTGGAAAGTTTTCCTTAAGTCTCTTTATGAAAGGCTTTGTGGATATTTGTATTGTATTTTAGGGGGAAACATTCTCTCCTTCGAACTACTCCCTTACAGTGCAGTCTAAATTCAATAAAAGCTGTTCTTTGGAATGCACTGCTAACTCATGCCTGTATTTGTGCAGGACACGCACTGAATGTGTGACTTCACCCCTATCCTACTCAGAAAGCCCTGCCAAGTTGAAGTGGGAAGAAGAGCATGCTGCAGAGGTAGAGTTTCTTCTTTTGACCACCCTTCCCAGAGGCTGAAGCCCCACGTTGCTTCCAGTGATGAATGCAGAGGGAGACTCAGCATATTTATATTCTTCTACCAAAAGGCTGTTCTGCCAAGTCTATTTTGGGTAGCTTTAGTTCAACGCTAGTTCTTTTTTAAAGTAAACTCAAACCTTTAAGGGTTCAAATAACTTTTCATAAAGCAAAATGAGATTTTTTTTTTAATGTTGCCATCTGTTTGCCCCCCACTTTGTCTTGTAAGCTACTTTAAAAGGACATTAAGCAAGGCGCTTGAAAGGCAGGCAAATGCTGCTAATGCAAACTTATCTCTGTGACTGTACAGAAAGACACAACTTAATAGCAGTCTTTTCAAAAACATCCCTGTTCCGTTCAAGGTGAAATGAAACATCCTGTGTTTCTTCTGAAATTCACTAGTTAACACAATTTCATTATTCTATACTGAATACTACACTATATAATACTACTATTCTGTTTTGTAAACAGAAGTTTGCTGTCCTTCAAAACATAATGGTGAAGGGGTTCCTGCGAAGCTGTACTACGGAGTGTATGCTTACATACAGTAAGGTGAGTCTGTCTCATCTGTATGAGGCTTTTCACAGATATTTTACATTTTATTAAAAAGGAGCATTTGCAAGATCAAGTATTTTCCTCCGAAAAAAAAGCAGATGCATTGTAATTAGCATTTAGATGCATCATTGACTTTCCAGTTTGACTTTGCTTCCTCTGTCAGCCTTGTCATCAGTAAACAGCATTTTCATCTACAGAAAAGGCCGGGGAGGGTGGGGGTGGGTGATAATGACAAGATTTCCAAAAAACTGAGTAACAGCCAGGGCTTTCTATATGTCTGCTACGTGCTCCCACATTTGCCAGGAGTCACTGGAAAATTTCAGAGACAACCCACATAGTCAAATTTTATGTGGAAAAAATAATTGGCATGGAGATTAGGTGGCACATACCAAAATGCTGGACTCTTTCTACATGTTAATCAACCAGTGTGTGAAAGATTAATCAAAAGGCATATTCTGTAACATGTAACAAAGCAAAAATCTCTTCTGTCATATGAAGACAGAAAAAATAGTATGTGCATGACCAAAAAGGTACTTGGTTCTTCAACAGGTATAAAAGCCTGGACTTTGACAGGGACAAGAGCAATCAATCACAGTGTGTGGCAGACCATGAAACTCACTCTGTACTAGGCCAATGAATCAAAGTATTGCTGAAATTGCAAATACTAATGCAACTGTCGAAGATTTAAAGTGATTAAATTCAGCTGTATTAAAGCAATAAAGTTCTACCAACATGGTAGTTCTGAGGCAAAGGAACATCTTAATAACCTAAAAATTTAATTGGCACTTTCTTCTCTGCCCTGAATCATAAATGCAAGTCCTATCATGGTTAACTTGGCCTTTCAGGTTTCCAAGGCAGACATTGTTCTTTCTGGACAGCAGAGATTCCTCTGCAATTTTTATGAGCGTATATTGTGTCCTGATACCCATTTCTGGCCAAATTTTATTTTCTCGACATCGGTGTACTGTGTTACGTGATTGCCATTTCCTCCTTAAAGGTAACTGGATGCATACGTACCTTCTACAGCAATTAGCTAGGTAATTATTTAAGTAAAATTCCTTTCAGTTTGGACTTATTATTTGCCCAATAATGTTAAAAGCACTTTGAGATCATGCTTGACCATATGCATGTGAAAACTCATACACAAATAAATGCTGCGCGTGTGTGATTTGTACTATCTGTGCATGAAAATAATACACTAATTAGCACTGTTACACTTCTAAAAATGTTATTGGGACAATGAAATTTTAGAAAACTGTGTTCCAATGTTTTCTATAGCATCTAAAGAATCTTATAGTCCCTCCTTGTGACTAAACTCATGACAGCTGGATGTGAAGGAAAATACTACCTAGCTACATGACCACTGTAGACTAGTCCTGTTAACACAAGAACACCTATGCACGTGTATAGGTCCATACACGGGGAAAGTAATTTTCCAATAGAACTAAGACGTAAGTTTACATACTGATAGAATTGTACGGAGAAAAAGCTAGCCACAACCCATGTGCATTTTCTTACTCTTCTGATGGCTTTTTGGGTTTAGCACATCCAGTAACAAAGTATTTAAGCTAAACCAAATCAAGCTATTCTTGTAAAAAAAAAAAAAAGGTCCATGTGAGAGAGGTTCATGAGACTGACTGCTTGCACAGTTGTAAACAGCGTCTTTCTCATGTGACGCTTCAGCCTGAACCTTGCACCCGAGCAGAAGCCTAAAGGAAAGTGAAGAAAGTTTCGAACCACTCTTCTTCCTGCGTTTCGCCTAGCTAATCATAGAGTATATCCTGTCATATTTGCATTCCCTCCGCCTGTGTCTAATGTCTAGAACAAAACATATTTGGCTGCCCGCACTATCATAAAAATATTAAGACCTTACTAATTAATGTATAAAGAAAGCTCACCCTCTTACTCAGTTACGGATTAACTTCTTACACACTAAGACCTCTCACCTAAAACAAACTGTCCTTTCATTTTAAGTTAGCTTACATTAGAGACGGATTTCCATTTTCTCGTGGACTCGTAATGCAACTGTTTTCCAATAAAGACATAGGCTGTATCACGTGACTATTGATAATCCTTCAACAGTAAGTCTGGAGTGTCACTGCACACACAAAAACCTACGGGATGTGCTTGCTCCCAGAAGTCCTACTGACATATACTGCAGCACACAGCACCAATATTTCATGTGGCACTAAAGTGCAGCTGGTAACACCTAGGCTAATTCATCAAGGAAGATATAAGTAACTCTGGTAAAAACGTCACAAGCTTGAGTGACACAGATAAATGGGTCTAAACTAATAATTTCATTATAGTTAGCAAAATACATCAATTGAAATGTAATGCTTAGATCCTTCATGCTTCTCAGCCACTACTGTGCAAATACCTAGTTATTCAGGAGAGCATCCCTCACTCTTTGGGAATCGCTTCTGGGACCTGTTGTCCGCCAAACGCTTACCAGGATAGGGATTTCCTGACTAGGATGGCACAAACAGGTTGTCATGTTAATACTGAATCTGCCAGTATCCACCTACGCTTTGAAATTTTCTTGAGAAAAATACAGCATGCTATAGACTCAGCAGTTCGTTCCCTTCTAGTGGGACAGGATTAGACTTCTGACTTACACAGTGGCTATTTCTTTAATTCAAATACATTTTCTTATTTTTGAAGACAAAAAATGCACTAAAATACCTCTGTCATGGTAATGCCCAGCTTTGTAACTTAAGACACCACTGCAAAAATTTGGCAATCCTGCAAAAATACAGCAATGCACTTAAATGCAATACCTCAGAAAGGAAAAAGCAAATGGGTATTCAAACTTTTTTCTTTTTCTATATAATCTGTAGCCTTATTTTCCTTCCCTCCATAGTGGTCCTGCACTGGCATTCCACTTCTTCCACTGGAATATCAAGCCTGTAATTTTTTGGTTCTTCTGGAGGACACAGAAAAGGCGTACATGCCAACTTCTAGCTTTTTTATTAAAACGGACAGCAATGTCAAATTTTATACCAAAGTTTTCTTTCTCTCAGGTATTTTTCAGTTGGTTGAATTCCATGAGTGTTACAAAAAAGCAAACACCAAACAGAGTAAGTGGTCACTTTGACTGCTTCTTTTCCATTCTTTTGTAAGATTATAACCCCACTAGTTTTCCTGCTATCCACAGAACTTTTGGTGTAAAAAACCCAAGCCTTCTCAAGTAAAAGAGAAAGTAAGTTCCCTTTTGGAAACAAAGAACAAACAAAACCATTGGAAACAAAGAACAAACAAAACCAAGTAACTATTACATTATCAACATTCTTCACAGATCACAAATTAGAAACCCAAACTTTGTTGTGTTTTTTTTTCTGCAGGTATAAATCAGCGCAAATTCCTGGAGCAATATGGTTTAAGCTGAACAGTGCTATAAAGTAGACAGTGGAAGCACTACATAAAATTTGCTTTTCAGATTTTCTTGTTCTCATAACGTCATTGTCCAGTTCACTGGGTCTACAGGAAAGTTAAAGCAGCTGCTTTCACTTCTGAATCTTTAGTCTTTGCTGAAGTCAGAATCATGCAACTTTAAAGGTACTCTTATCATACGTCTTTTGGAAAAATCTTAAGATTTATGAAAAATTGCTGAACACTCATTTTTCTCCATAGGCTCATATGTCCAAAGTCAGAGCAGGGTATTTAAAATTTCAATCACGTGTAACAGAATGGTAGTTCCTGCACCACTGTGATAGAAACATCTGGATTTTATTCCAGAAACATTCTACGGTTCCAGCTGCTAAAACGCTTTTTCTCGCTGGAAACTAGTCTGTGAGGATTTAATTTTGTTCACCTAAAAAATTCCATTCATATGACCTTTTCATTGAAATGCACACGCAGCATCCTTCAAACTGAGAGGAACTGGCATGAAAATGAATCGGGGAAAGGAGAGAGTACATCACTGTCACATTAGCAGACGCTTTGAGACCTGTTGAGAACTATTCTCTTTCAAAGCAAAAAATACAAATCGCAGACAGAATCAAAGCCGAACATGAAGAGTTATACCCTTAGAATAAATTAAGAGTATATAAATACACGTCCTGAAGTAGTCTCCTACTCTTTTCCAGAAAATGCCTCACAGAGCAAGCATGTCATATTTGTACTTGCATCGATTTAATACAGCAGGTAAATGCAATACCATAGCCCCCCGCACAGATTAAATGGATGCCAAACATGAAACGTAAAGCCCACGCTTCGCACTCCCCACAGGCAGAAGGGTATGTATATATATAGGGGCCCTCAGGGTGCACAGAAAGATACGTACTCCCTGTGCGGTGCTTTTAGCCTGTAAAGAGTCCTCAGTAATGTTAAGGGGTGAAAAAAACACAAACCCGGCGAGGGCATTTTCTCGCGAACTTGCCCTGGTTTTGGCTGGCGCCGGGGAAAGGCGCAGCCGAGGGAACCACGTCCCGCCACACCTCGGGCGGCAGGCAGCCGCCCGCCTCCGCCCGGACCCGCTGCTGGCCGGTACGCCGTTGCACATCCGAGGTGGGCACCTCGCTGCCGCCCACGAGGAAGCCGCAGGCTGCCACCGCGATTAACACCGCTATCGCGACCAGGGCCGCCATGTCGCCCCCTATCGGCGCCAGCCCCCCCCCCCCCCCCCCCGCGGCCCTTCCGGCAGCGCCGCGTCACTTCCCGTGCGGGCCGCAGCGAGGAGAAGATGGCGGCGCTGGGCGAGCCGGTGCGGCTGGAGCGAGGTGAGCGCGGCTCTGGCCGAGGGACGGGCGCTCCTGACCGCTTTCTGCCGCGGGCGAGCTGGGGCGGTGGAGCTGCTGGTCCACCCGCTGCCCGGGCCCGGCCCTGGGGCGCGTCGCCGGGCGTCTGGCCCGAGCCCCTGCGACGGTCTTTCCCCGTCCGTCCCCCCGCCTCCCCCGGCCTGAGGCCTCAGGGAGCGGCGCACCGCCGTGCCGCGGAGGAGGCGAGGGGGGTGCTGCCCTCTCCGGCCCGCCGCAGGGCGCCGAGCGGCGCCTCTCTCCCGGAGACGGCCGGAGAGCAGCCATGCGGTGGCTGCTTCGAAGGTGTTTCCCTTCGCCCCGGGTGTTCCGGTGTGCTGGTGGGACTTGCTGCTTCGGCTTTTCTCTGTGCAGCCCCCGAAGATTTTTTCCTCGCGTTTCAGTTTGGGGCTGGGTTCCTATGGATGCCCTCGCCCTCTACACCTTCTGTAGATGTGTCTGCTGTGCCTTTGCTAGTGTCAACACTTCTGCCAGCTCTTAACTCAACCTGCTAACTCCTTCTTTCTGTTTCTCTCCTGGGAGAACGTAATCTTGAACACAGCTGAATTCTTAGCTTTAAGTTGACTCTGTTGGGCGGTGTCTTAGCAATAATAATTTACTTGTTGTTATAGAAGACAACTGACACATGCAGGAGTCCCTCTACGCTTGTTCATGATTCTGCTCAACTCTATTACCTTCTCACATTTATGTTTTCATCTCGATTTTCCAGTTTATAGTCTTAATGTATGTTGTTAATACTGTGCGGTGTGTAACTAGAATTAGTAGGGCAACAGATAAAATACAAAACCTAGTTGTGTATTTTTTCTATAGTATATTTGTGTCTTTTATCCAGGGCTTTTAAGAAACAATGATAAACTTCTTTCAGGGTGGTTCTTCAGAACCGTGCAAGCTCCACGGTAGCTCAGTGAACACATGCCTGTATAACAGTATATATGATGGGTTTATTAGTGTGTATTTAGAAAAATGGGGATGGGAAGATGGAATTTAAATGGGAAAAGAATACTGAGAATGAGAAATCCTGTTCTTGAAAAGGAAAGCAATTAAGTGGAGTGTAGGTGATTGGGTGAACCGTCTGTTTTCCCACTGCCATTTCCATTGGGACCACCACTTTGCTCACAGTGCTGGATGCTTTTTTGTAGATGTATAACACACTGTATATACCCACTGTATTGTGTTTGCTACTATCACGTGTTACCTACCACAGAATTCAGTTTTTCTATTTGCCTAACCCTCCTTCCCATTCCACAAGTGAAGCACTTGTAATGTGTGAGGGAAGGCCTGTAAATAGTGACTTATGTAAGAACTTTTCTTCCCACTCTGCAGCTCAGTTAATTAGGGCAGCTGCTTTGGCAGTGGATTAGTTGCCCTTGGTAGGTCTGCTGAGTTAAACCTCAGGCAGCATCTTCCTCCACCTCATTACCCTGCCACTATGCTCTGTCCATGAAAACAAACAAATCTGCAGAGTTACTTAGGGATCAGTGGAACAAAGGAGCTATTTAGTCTTCTGGCATATTGGTCTTTTTAAGAAAAGAAGAAAAAGGAAGCACAGTATAATGGACCTACAAGAGCAAGAGCTTTATTTACAGAAATAAATAACCTCTGTTAATTGCATGGGGTTGACTGCAGATAACCTGATGATGAATCATCATCAGCTTGAAAGTGAACATCACTAATGTTGTTGGCATATAGCATAAGAAAAGAGAGAATAGTGTAGAAAATTAGCTGATTTTAAATGGTTACCATATGCTTACCATCAGGGCAATTGAAAATTCTTCCCGTCTGTTCTCTCTTCTAAGCTGTATTGCAAACACCACCTCCCAAATTCACTGGAGTGCACGGATGAAAAAACATTTAACCTTTCAAAGTTATTCTTATGGTTTGGTGGTGATGTGTGATAGCTCTACATACACCTTAGGAATCCAGACTATTTGAACATAAGCAGCGGAGGTGGTTAATCAGGAGTATCTATGAGGACGCTGCCTTTTTCCTCTTTCTGTGTTGTGTTCACACATATGCTTGGAGTGGTGGCATCTTGCTGGCTTTTTTCCCCACATTCTTTTTGTTTAAATGTATCTTTTTTTCAAACTTCGATCTAGTATCCTGTGATCACAAAAAATGATCTGTGAATAACAGGCAACTGATTGAAAAAGGACGAAAAAGTTAAAAGAAGATAAAATTCGTAATTATGTCTGGATTCCATTTTACAATGAGGCTTATGTTTTTTTTAATCACCTACCTCTGGAGTTATTTCTACATCGTTCCTTGTTGAAATCCATCACGGAAACAATTATGTAGTGTTCATTTCAGTCTCTGGTTCTGAACAGTTGGCCCAACTACAGTGTTAATACTGCAAGGAAGACAGCTTTCAGCTGACCATACCCCGAGCAGTAGTTGAGGAGGAAGCAAACTACATCAGCAGAGCAGTCCACAATCTTTCCTTCTCCGGGCACAGGAGGTGTGTTTTGCAACCTGTTCCCAGCCAAACTAGTTCCTTTCCAAAGCAGTGTTGCTGGGAGAGATTGAATCTTAGCTTTTGACTAATAGTGCCTAATGCAGTTCAGTATGAGAAAGTTGTGCTCGTTTCACTTTCAGACTGATATAATGGGGTCCTGTCAACAGGGTAAAACAAAACAACTGTTGGGAAAAAGTGTCCGCATTGCCTGTGTCTATCTGAGCAAGAGGTGCAGTGTGATAATAGGAGATCTGCAGGGTACTGAGGACCCAACTTTCATGCTGTGTTTATCTGCTTTGAGTTTTTAGTTTACAGCAGCAGCTTGGTCTTTTGATCTAAAAGCCCTTTTTTATTAAAGTGCATCTTCTGCTTTAGTTTCATCTAAAAGAAATCCAGTTCAGTGTATCCCAGTCACTTTTTGACAAGCTGATTCTGTCCTCTTAATCTACGCTTTATGAAAGACACAGCTGGTTCCCAAACTAGCCAATTTTGCCTTATGAAATGCTATGTAGTTAAACATTTTGGCTCTTGGGAGATCCAGGTAGGAAATATATCTAGTTTATTGATGAAACATGGAGGTCCAAAAAGAGGAGAAATTAGAAAATGGAGTTCTGGAGTCTTGATTTCTGCAGCTATTCTTTGGATCGGTAGATTGCTGTCACCCTTCAAAATTTCTTGCAGTATCCTAATCAAACTGTTAGATAACAAGTTCATGCACCTTACAGCTTAACATGGTTCATGGACCACAGGCTCGAGAACGGCTGCGTGGAACTGTACTCTTTATGTGCATGAAATAGTCATTTGCCTGCAAACATCTGCAAGTATTTAAACGGTAGCTGTATTGTAATTTACATACTTACTAGACTTTTTTCATTAATATATGGAGTGTTGCAGGGTTGGAAGTGCTGCTGTTGCTATTTGTTGATCATTCTACTTCAAGCTGTTCAGTGCAAGACTTCATGAAATTAAGATCATTTGTACTGCTGTTGCTGAACACAAAGATTACTAAGAATATGTGTGATTTTTGCATCATGAAAAGATTGAAAGAAACAATCACATCTAGAATCTCTACAATTTCATCAAATATTTTGTATGTTAAGTAAAATACAAAATGCGTGTTAGGAAATTAAAAGCTGTAGAAGCTTTTTTTTTTTCATTTTGTAATTGTTGTACAAATAGCGAATATGCATGCCTGTGTAAAATGAGTTCTCTGTAGACTTGGGATTAGTAATAGCTAAAGTTTAGGTTTTGATATTTCTTTGCTTTAGATGCCTGATGCTTGTAAAGCTTAAAAATGCCAGGTTCTCACGGCACGTAGAAACATTAACTCTGATCTGAAATAATTTGTGTCTTGTGGCTGTAGTGGTAATACTTGGATGTTCTTCCGTGAAAGGTTTGTTTCCAGACCGTGATACAGACACAGCTTTAACTGCTGGTGGATGGCCAGTCTGTGAGGTGAAGTCGTGCCTTGTTTAATTGAGTGCACCACCTGATCTCGGTGTAGTAGTCGGTAAGAGGTATCTGACTGATAATTTACGGAAGCGGACAGAACATAACTGTGGGTTGTCTCTGGCCAGTGCACTTCACCTTGATTTCAGAACATACAGCCCAGTTGTTTTTCATCCTGTTACGTACAGTCTCTCTTCTTACACTTGGCATTTAGGAGAAGTTCGTGGTTCTTGCATGTCTCCTGTGCTGACATGGTGCCATTGAGTAGACGTGCATTCACATGAAAAATAATTGACTAAAGGTTAATTACTGAAAAAAGGAAGTAATGTGTTTTGGATATAGCAGTGTCCTGGACTTCATCCTTTTCTAAAATAATCTGTGCCTTATTTGTATAGTAGATTAATCACTGCTGCTTTGCCTTTGTGATAATGAAGGTAATCCTTTCTATCTGCTTTTCTGAGAGGCTGTTCTTCTACTGTTCAAGGACTTGCGTGATTCAGAATCATCACTAATGTAACACTTTGGAAATCCAAGTGCAGGATATTAATGTATTCTACTCTTGTAGAGCTCTCGCCAGGAGCATGTCACATAGCGTTTGATGTCACGTTTGATGCCCATCTTGAGTTGTACTGGTCTGGAATCAAATCCTTCACAGGGATTCATTCACAGTTTCACAAAGCAGCATCTGCATTTATGAGAATACGGACAACGTGATTTCTTAGGAACAAATTTCTAGGAACTGGGACAAAGAGGTTTGGGGTTGAGGATTCTAGACTACAGAGATATTTTGTCTCAACTGAGAATATCAAAAGGAGTTTGGTTGGTTTTCTGAGCATTTTGGAAAAAAAATAGGTCAGCCAGTTCTCAGCCCTGTTGTAGGGAAAGCATCGAGTGTACTCTTGTTGAACTAATTTTTTGAATATAAAAGGAATGTTAGCATATTTGACAATATTCTAGCTGGTTTTAACAAAATGCTATCCATGCAGCAGTAGATAAATTATGAAGTTATGCATAGGAAGTGTTGATAGTGTATACATCAGTGAAATATTTCAGCCTGATTTAAACTTCAAGAAAAAATCAGTTTGTCTTTGAAATATACATATGGCAGTGATACCTCCAGATATGTTGCAGGGTTGGATTGCTGTGGTTGACTTAAAAATAGTGGGAAAATACAGTGTTTTATTGTGACATTTTGTAGATCTATAGTTTTATGGGAGAAATGAAACTAATGCATAGTTTTAAGGTATATACAAGTGCACACACACACACATAGACTGCTCCATTAACTTAATTTAAAACAAAAAAAAAAACTGAAACAAAAAACCCCCCTTGAATTTCCTCAGGCATTCCTCATTAATAGTGCTTTATTTTTCTGTAGACATCTGCAGAGCAATTGAGTTGCTGGAAAAATTACAGAGAAGTGGAGAAGTGCCACCACAAAAGCTACAGGCTTTGCAAAGGGTCCTTCAAAGTGAATTCTGTAATGCTGTAAGGGAGGTAAGTTAACTTGGTCTAAGCAGTTACAATACAGTATGTTATGCATTTTCCTTTTTGTGTTCAGTGCAATAATCTGATTTTGTTCTTTCTAAAAGCTGAATTTGACTTGCAGAGCTTAACAGAACAAGACTTATTTTTAAAAGTTCAAAAGAAGATAATTTGGGATAGTATAGGTGTATTAAATAATGGCTCAGGAGCAAATCACTTTTTAGAGGTTATTTTGAGAGTCTGTCCTTACCGGCGGCTAGCAGGCTGTTATCCTCTTGGAATGTAAGAATGGACAAAGTAGGAATTGCCTCTGTTTCTTTTAAGACAAATCCACGTCACCTTGTGCATCATCTCGAGGTGGAGCCTTGCACAACCTCATCTTCATTGCAGATACTCTGTCGGAGATTTTTAAGTGATTGAATATGCCCTGCTATCGCTGTTGGTGCTACCACTGATGATAACACCTGGAATGATTTAAAAGATCTGTTTGTAAACACGGGTGTCATCTTAATGTTTTCATCCTATCGAGGACAATGTGTTTATTGCTTAGCAAGTCCAAATGATTGGCAGGCAGATGTGAGGATGTGGGTTAGCTCTCAGTGTAAGCATCTCCTTAGCATTAGTATTCTTACTGCCTTTGTGGTTTTGATACCGTTTTTTCTTAAGATACTCGGTCAGTTGCATCAGTTGAAGGAAAATACGGGGTTTTGGGGGGAGCGCTGGGTTGTTGGGAGAACTTTCAAGAGCTGTGCTTAAGTGATTTTGCATGCATCCTTATTGAAGAGTTCCAGCTTGAATCAAACAAGAGAAGGTAGTCATCCATGTCTCCAGTCAGGTGTGTTAGACTAGCCATAAGCACTTCTAAATTAATGGTGAGGTCTGAATGCTGTGGAAGGAGGGAAGATTTAGGTTGAGACCTAGATATGCATGGATTAACTAAGCAATAAAGATTCCGAGAGAGTTGTTTCTTCATAGTCTGTTAGATTGTCGCTTGACACCTTGTAGTGAATCAGGGAATAACTTCTTATTAGAGGTGTGTACTTTTTAATTTACACATTTTTAACTTGTACCTGATATTTTGTTGTATTATCTAAGCAGGAAAATACCTGTTTTCCACATACTTAAACTGTTTTGTCTCTAAAGGTGTATGAACACGTATACGAAACTGTGGATATCAGCAGTAGCCCAGAAGTTAGAGCTAATGCAACAGCAAAGGTAAAAGCCAAACTGTAACTTATGTAAAATGCAGTAGTTTGTTACTTCAGAAGCAGAAGAAGGCTATTTAAAATTCAGAAGGATATTATCTAGATGTCTGATAAAATGGATAAGCTTAACGGGTTATTAAAAGGTATAACAAGAAACTTGTTATTTTTAAGTTTCTTCCATTTTAATTTTATTCTTGGAGTTCTAATTTTTTCATGCTGGTGTTGGTGTCTAGGGAATTAATCTCATTTGTCTTAATATTTAAGTACTTCGAGATAAAAATACTTTTTCAGCCTGCTCACTGTGTCTAGCTAAGGGGTCTATATTTAATTTCTTATAAATAGGAAAATCTTGTTTCTTACAGGCCACTGTAGCTGCATTTGCTGCCAGTGAAGGTCATTCCCATCCCAGAGTGGTTGAACTACCCAAAACCGAAGAAGGTCTTGGATTCAACATTATGGGAGGCAAAGAACAAAATTCTCCGATCTATATCTCTCGAATTATCCCTGGCGGTATAGCTGATAGACATGGAGGCCTGAAACGTGGAGACCAGCTGCTTTCTGTAAACGGAGTGGTAGGAATTGGTTTTCACTTTATGTAGCAGTAACTACTTGTTTCCACTTGGGGGCATACAGAGAATATACATGGCACAAGCTCGGTGTCGTCTTTTAATCTTGGCAAAATAGTTTCTTTTTGTCCTTGCAAGAACAACTTGCTTAGGTTTCTGTAGAGTTGTGTGCATTGAGAGTTCTAGGATTATGCTTTGGTTATCTGTCTCAACTGGGAACTGTGCTATTTATGTCAGTATTTCAGATTCTGAGGGGTTGTATAAATCTAGTCGAAGTATTGTTTTGTGAAGTAGTATTAAACTGCCATTATGGCTTCCTCTTCCATCCAAGTTTCATGATGCAGATTTTAATTAATATAGCTCTCTGCACCTTCTAAGGTAAGTAGTAAATTATCTATGTTGTGTTAGACTGATCAGATTCTCATTTTCCCAATAAAAATGCTACTGCATAATGAAAGCTGTAATAAGGTGGAACTACAAGATGGTGTTATCTTCAGTTATGTGGTATTTTTTTTCCTTCCACTTAAGTATACTGTGATTCAAAAACAGAGTCATATTTTAAGGGGTATATCTCTAAAGTGCTGTTGTGGGTATTTATTTTTAGTAAGTATCCTCTTCTGAAGAATTACAATACAAAAAGCAAAACACAGAGTGACTGGAAAGAGGAGGCTATGGACAGGCTTTGACTTAAGGCAGCTGCTAGTCAAATGCATGTAAATATCTCTCAAACTCTTGCTTTTAGTTACAGAGAAGCTGTATGCTAGCTTAAAACTAACGAATTCTCATAATTACATCTGGAAACCCGATTTTATTTTAAGACTGAGGGTCGGGTGAAATCCTGTGCTCTTTAACACGAGCTGGTTTTTTTGACACATGAAAGGACTAGAGACTTACTGGGTGTCTGTACTCTGGGAAGTCCCTGCTAGCACAGATCTCTGACATGCTGGGCTCCTGACTATTACCGGGGAGTCCAACTGTCCTTTTCAGGAGATGTAAGAGAAACCATGGCCGTAGTGATGGAACCGTCCTTGGCCTAGCCTTCCTGTTATTTTGAAGCATTGAGGGACAGGTGTAGAACTGTCTTCAGATGAGGCCTTCCTCACCCACAGACCCTCTTAAAGAAAACAAAACCACCACTCCACCCCAAAGCGAACCTGATCATCAGCCAGTTGGTACAGCGAACAATGACTGCGTGTGTGTGCCTGCGCATGTATAAATATATGTAGCCATTGTAAGAATACAGTGAGAGAGTGCATAAAACACTCTCTATGTTGAGAATGCTAATGTGGTCTCAGAAGAATCGTCTTCTGATGTTTACAGATGGAATCCTGTCATCTTAATACATATGACAGGCATTTTCTTGTCATTGTAATTTCTAATTTAATACTCTAAAAAAAATTGCCACTGCCAAAACTGCAGTGAATGTGCCTTAAAACAAGTTTTTTTTTTTTCAGCTGGGAGATTTTGAGTGTACTCCAGAATTTTAGGTGTTTTGATACATTAAACGTAGAACTTTACAAAGCTTTTATCACCAGTTTTAAACAGAACAGCCTACACATCCACTTGAATAACAAAAATGAAAACATTCAAATGTATGTGTTGTCTAATTCTGATAGAAGAGAAATAACTTGGGTTTTTTTAACTGTTGTCTTTCTTTCTGTAAGTAACTTTATAGTAACGGGGAAACCCTCCAATCAACAGGTACATCACCTGCCTTCTAGCTTCTAATAGCACCAGTGGGAGGTAGGCTTGGGGTAGTCCCGTCATTGTGTTTAATAAGTTTGGGAGAAATAAGTTTTGCTGATAAAATGTATGCTCTCCAGGAATGTATATTTGGATGCAGTTGTTGAGAATTGTTGCTTAAAATTTGTAATTAGATGAATCTAATATAACCCTAATAAATTCCGAGAGTTGTTCTAGGAAAGTATTTTTATTCTGTTCTTACTGAGTTGGGTTAGACTGTTCTTAATCAGTTTAGAGGAAATTATCTTGAATACCTTGCATTTACTGAGAGACGTGTGGAGCACTAAGATAAGCAACACACTGTATGTTAGCTGCTCTGTTGCAGGTGCCCGGTATGCACTGTTTTGCCTTGTCGTAACACAGGATAACATCAAGAAGGCAGCTATCTTGCAGTTGTCTGTGGCAACTTATTAGGCAAATTGAGGATGACTACTGAATTTAAAATGCATGCTGAAAGAAGATAAACAATCTTGAATTTTAAATAAGTGTCCTCCTGAAGTTGTTGATTTTTAAGTGTAATTTCATAATTGCCTAATGTTATCCTTATTTCACTTACTGTATGTAAATACAGAATGTAATTGTTCAGCATACACCTAACCAAAAGTTTTGCACTGCTCTTTTGTTAATACTAATTAGTATATTTATCATCACCTCTTATTGATTTGCTGAAGAATAAATCCTGAACTTGGGTGACATTGTCCTTGTGCAGTCTTCAAACTAGAATACTTCAATATTTGATTGTATAGAAGTTGTACAAAGAATGAAAAAGATCGGTTTTCAGCATGTCTTTTTACTAATATTGTACTTAATGGTTTATGCTTTGCAGAGTGTCGAAGGTGAACACCATGAAAAAGCAGTAGAACTGCTGAAGGCAGCTCAAGGAAAGGTTAAATTAGTTGTGCGATACACGCCAAAGGTCCTGGAAGAAATGGAGTCGAGATTTGAAAAAATGAGATCGGCAAAACGCAGGCAGCAAAATTAACGTTGTATGCAATAACTTAAAGAGAAAATATATTCCATTTACATTTTATAGTTTGCTTTATGACTCAGTTGATCCAATGCCTGGGCTACAAAAGACACTGTCCTATTCATGGAATCACAGAATGATTGAGGTTGGAGGGACTCCTGGAGATCATCTAGTCCAGCCCTCCGGCTCAGAGGAGGGTTAGCTAGAGCAGGTTGCTCAGGAATGTGACAAGCTGGGCTTTTGCGCATCTCCAAAGATGGAGACTTCAGAAGATCTCTGGGCAACCTGTTCTAGTGTTTTGATCTCCCTCCC
Source organism: Calonectris borealis (assembly GCF_964195595.1). Taxonomy (NCBI): domain Eukaryota; kingdom Metazoa; phylum Chordata; class Aves; order Procellariiformes; family Procellariidae; genus Calonectris; species Calonectris borealis. Next base: position 14,716,385 of record NC_134325.1, read on the forward strand.
ACGACGAAGGTCCATTCCTATGTTTAGATGGAGTTTCCTATATTTCCATTTATGCCCATTGCCTCTTGTCCAGTCACTGGATGCAGCTGAGAAGAGTCTGGCTCTTTCTATGCCCTATCAGGCAGTTACACACATTGGTGAGATCACCCCTGAGCCTTCTCTTCTCCAGGCTAGACAATCCCAGATCTCTCAGCCTCTCCTTGACTGTCAGATGCTCCAATCACATAATCACCTTTGTGGCCCTTCACTGGACTCGCTCTTGCATGCCCATGTCTGTATTGAACTGGGGAGCCCAAAACTGGACCCAGCACTTGAGTTGTGTCTCGCCAGGGCTGAGCAGAGGGGAAGAATCACCTCCCTCAGCTTGCTGGCAATGCTCTTCCTAATGCAGACCAGGAGGCTGCTGGGCTTCTTTGCCGCAAGGGTACATCGGTGGCTCATGGTCGGCTTGGTATCGTTCTCTGCAAGGCTGCTTTGCGGCTGGTCAGCCCCTCAGCCCCCCAGCCTGTACTGGTGCATGGGGTTATTCCTCCCCAGGTGTAGGACTTTGCACTTTCCTTTGCTGAACTTTATGAGATTCCTGTATGCCCATTTCTCCAGCCTGCCGAGGTCCCTCTGAATGGCTCGCTGAGAGCGTGCTCTGTCCCGTCACCCGTGTTATTAACGAAAATGTTAAACAGCATGGACCCCAGAACAGACCCCCGGGGTGCAACAGTAGTGACTGGCATCCAGCAGGACTTTGTGCCACTGATTGCAACAACCCTTGGCAGTTCAGCCATTTTTAGAATGTTTTCAATCTCCATGTGTTTCACAGCTTAAGAGGAATGTGTACTTTTAAAATGGCCTAAGATGCCCTGAGAAAAAGTATATCTGTTGATATTTCTATTGATTTTTTTAGTAAGCCTCTCTCATGTCAGACCTTTAAGCATGAAAGTGAATTTACAGATTTTTCAAAGCCATTTAATAAGACTTATTTCTACAGTAGGCATCCCTTTTTTCCTGTTTTCTTTTGGCATTACTTAACATAGAATCTGCAGGTTTTTTTGCTGAATGATTTTGGAAAAAAAGATTCTTATGTAGCAGTATTTTGGCACTTTTCTTACGAATATGTTGTATATCAACTACAAAACCTAATCATGATCTACTGCGTAGCTGATAACGATACCAGATTTTGTAATGTTTTGGTGAGTAGGTTATTTTTACACTTCTGCTAAATCGTAATTCGTTACTCTGGAAATTGTATTACCTCACCTGTAAATAATTTACAGTTGGTGTTCTCACATAATGATTTTGTAATAGCTGACATTTACAAATTTGCAACAATCATTCCTGTAACTTATATTATTTTGTACTAATTTTAAAGCAGTAAGGGGAAAAACGTAATTGTGTATGCAGTTCTGGGTTGACTCTCTAGATGTATTTTTATATTCAAAAACAAGATATGTTAATGCAGTGCAAAAGATTTCCAGATGTTTCCCTGACTTTCCGCTGTTTAAAAGAAATATTAATCTTAACTGTCATACCTCTCGTGTTTTTTAGTATGTTCTGTTGTAGTCTTATCTACAGACTGACTGTATTGGTTTTGGAATAGTTAGTACCTAAATTATTGATGATTACATGTATAAGAGTAAATGTTCTGAGGCTTATATGCCAGGTTAGCCTGACATGTGAGCTTGTCTGGGGTTTTATTACTGACTGCTTCTGACTTGGAGGGTTCTTGTTTGTACTACAGAAATACTACATCACCATTGCTATAAAGCTATGTGGAATGGTGCTGTGGTGGTAAGAAGGAAGTCTCCAGGTGTAAGTGATTAATATCTCAAGCGTGGTTGATGGTGGCATGGTTTTTGTGTGCCATTTTGAAGAAACTTTTTCTGGACAGAGGTCCACTTCTTGGAATCTACTAGGTTTGAGGCTGTACTTGTGTAGTTCGGGTTTTGGGTTGGTTGGGTTGGGTTTTTTTTTAAAGCTTCACCTTTTGGTATATATCTAGAATTAACTTGATTGTCTACTGGGTGTCTGTTCACTTGTATGGCAGCTATGAGTGCATCCTAATTGACTGTTAGTAATTTGATTCTTAGAGGCTTAAACTGAAAAGTGCAGTTCTTACTATGTGGCTAATCCCTAGTCTTTTCACATGGAGCGGTATGATCCATTGTGAAATAATTCAGTATGTGAAGGAAAGGAAAAGGTTAGCGATCTAAAAATGACAGCATGAAGTTTGTGCTTTGTCAGTTATCTGTTGGAAAAGAAAAAAATGTGATTGCTACAGGCAAGTTAGAAATGTGATTGCTTTCTGCATGTTTGTAAGCATGGTAAGCCTGCAAAGAGAAATTTGGATTTTAAAGTTACTGATAGTTTGAAAATGCAGTATAAATATTTATCAGTTAGATGACATTGAGCACTGAATTGCGTGGTTGATATCTGTCATAGGCCTCTTTCAAAAGGCCTCATGTTACTGATACAACCATGTTGTTGAATTGTATATTTTTATGGAACAACTAATGTATTGAGACCAAAATCACTAGTTAGACCAATTGTGGATGTGTTTTAATTTAATTGTAAAATAGTAGAGATTTGTTTTAGAGCTATATATAAATATATATATTAAAGAAAGGTATGGATACAAGATAGAAATGTGCGTTTTAAAACCTGTACCCCTTGTGTTACTGAACAAAGAGGTGTGGTTTGTTACTCTACGGAAATATTTACTCTAGTGCAGCTAGAGCTGCTAAATGCAGTAGCATTTTCATTCTGAATTGTAGTATTTGGATACGGTTTGTCAACTACTATGTGGAGAGGTATATCTATTGTATGTGTAGAATTTAATAAAAAGTTTTTAAATTGCAACAACAAAAAAAATCCAATAAACAGACAACTCATTAACAGTCATCTTTAATACTATGAAAACTCTATAATATTAAGGAAAGGATGGATTAAAATATGCCAAGAAACTTGATCTCTGTTACTACTGAGCAGTGCCTGTACTGTGTTAATATGCAGTCCCTACACCCTTGGCATACTTGGGTATGCAAACAGATTAAGAAGAGGTATCATTTCTGCAGATAACTTCTGCATTTATTGCTGCTGTGAGGGATCTTTGGGTTTTATCCACAGAAAAATAAAAGTTAAATTTCATGTGCGTTGTGTTTGTGCGTTTTTCTTCTGACTTTCCATTTTGAGTACTGTTTTCAGACTGCTGTAATTGGGTGTTTATATCTCTAGGGCATTACATAAACACCCTGCATGTGTGTGGGCATCTGAAGAGGAAAAACTTTAAATGTGTTATTATTTTGTTCTCCTGATTGCTTATGGATCTTCCCTTCCCCCAATGTTCTGTGATTTGTTAGAGAAGAAAATCAGAACGCTATAAAGTATCTGTAATACCTTGGACCTCCTGCATTTTTGAGACCTCCTTAGTCTCAGCTGCAGGAACTTACATGATGTATATTATTCTGAGTCAGATATTATCTTTTTTAATTGTTTGAAGCAAGTATCTCAAGTAATGAGATGTTGAATTTCTGTAATTCCTTGTTTAAAGACCTTGTAAGGTTGTCAGCTCCTCAGAAAAATGTGCCTGGAGTTATGAACTGAGATAAAGGTAGGAGAAAATGCTTCAGTTCTGAATGTAAAAAGACTTTTTTTTAATGTAGGTAGGCTGGATTGCGAATTGAAAATATATGCAAAAATATTTATATGAATATTTTTATTTGATGTAGAGGACTGATAACACATGAACTGGAAATAAAAACACATTTTCAATTTTATTTTAAAATCATATCATTTCCGTGATCTGCCTTACGCAGTGGCTATCTCTGTTCTGCTAAATATGCTCAGACTTACAGAGAGAAACACGAGTTTCAAGGTAAGGTTTGTAGCACTGAACCAAAGACTGAGCGAAGTTAATGTAATTTCATAACTTAAGAACCCAGTAGTTTATCTACCTCATGTTTTTCATTGCAAGTACAGGCTTAACTGATTTTAAAACAACTGAAAAAGTTGGTGGAACATACTTTATTTCTGATTTCAACTGTGATCTAGCAGTCAATATCCAAACAAGCTGGAAAAGTATTTTGTCCAAGCTAATATCTCACCTTAAACATGCATGGACTGAGTGGAACCAAACTTCTCTTAAACTAAATAAAAGAAGCAGCTTCAGGGTTCTACTGCAAAATTATTTTCCTCTTTTCTGGTCATTTCTTCTGGACGCTGATGCTGGATGCAAAAAGTGTTTTCATCTTAATTTAAACCCAGAAATGCTAATTTGGAAAAGCCAAACTCTGTATCTGAGGCTGCCTCCATATTGGCATAAACTGATGAAACTTGGCACGCCTGTCACCCTTTTGTCCTCGATTATGCGTACTCGCTTGAGCTGGCATTTGCTGGTTTTTGACCACGTACAGAGCCGTTTCAGTTCAGTAAGCCTGCAGGAACGGCTGAATTCTGTGTCGGGTTTTCTGAGTCTATTTCCATTGACATAAGTGAACTCAAAAAGCAAAGCGCATGGTCAAAGGAATTGCATTGGTGCAGGGAAAGGGCGAGACCGTGGTAGGTAGACAAACGGATTGGAATTACGTGGAAGCCCAAGATACGGAGCAGTCTGGGTTTCTGTGATCCTGTCTCTTGTAAAGTCCTGATTAAAAGCTGGTTTTTGAGAAAAGCCTGGGTTGCAGCGCTCACTTTTATAGGGAAGTTGTCCTTAGCCTGGAGGGTCTGAGGCTAAGACAATCAACAGAAGACATCTGAAATTCGGAAGTGTGCCTCAGGATAAAATCGGTAGCTAGTTCTAATCGTAAAAAAACAAACCAAGAAAACTGCAGCAGAAGTTCCAGGGAAACCTTTTAAAATTAAATTAGCATTGAATTTGAAGTTTTGATGTGCTAGTATTGTTGTTTTAGAGACCCATCTTGGGTCTAGAGTGACAAAATAACCGTGGAAAATAAAACAAACTGCATCCATCACCTTTGTTTTTTGGGGTTTGTTGGGGGTTTTTGTTTCTTTTTTTTTTTTTTTTTTTAAGTAAATTGGGTATTTTATTGGTAACAAAGGCTTAAAAGGTTTAAAATAAAGTCTCCCGCTCAGGCACATACTAATCTTTTCTTCCCCACTCCTCAAAGAAAAATGAAGGAATCTTGTTGTGCATTGCAAGACTTAGGAAACTGGATCTATTAATTCCAAACTGAACGATCCCCAGATACATGTATGACCTTTGTGTCTGGTTAATTGTATAGTTTGATGTATTGATAAACCTTGCTTATATAGAAAGGCTTCTGTTAATATAAAAGCTGGAGTAAGATGGATACGTTCCAATATTGCTGGGCATTTGTGTTCAGTCTTACAAAACCTTACACTGAAATGATGTGTCCTGGTGAGAAACGGTGATATTTAAACAGTCGTTTTCTCCCTCTAAGTAAATTTCCCCCTCCTCGTTTCACCAGTTTTTTAAAAATAGTGTGTTTTCCTGGCTGGTTCATCTGATTTGATAGCATAGAGGCAAACATGGCTGTGTAAGAGTTACCCAGGTTTTTGTATGAAGTTACTGGATTTTTTCCATCATATCATCTGTTATAGGTACTCAGACATACGTTCTTCCATGTTTCTTTCCGATTTCTCCTTGGCTATCTAGAAAATAGATGTGTAGAGGGGAAAAAACCTCAAAACCACCCCACCGCCACCAACAAGAAGTCATCTTCCCGAACAGCGCGAGACTTCTGAGCTGTGTACTTCCAAAGGTAAGTAAAACCACCTGTACGTGGTTCTTATCTAATCGCAGCTCAGCTTCTCTGCCCGAGCAGTACAGTAGCATTGTCTGAATAAAATCTAATCTGTGTTGGAGCCTGGATGGCTAACAGCAGGGAAATAAGTCATCAGGCCTTTCACCTACTTCAAGTAGCTGTAAGTAAAAGGCAAAAGTTAGTGATTTATTGTATTACTGGCGTTGCAGCAGCGCCTAGAAGTCCCGGGTTTGAATCGAGATCTTATTGTATTTTGCAGTGTACAAACACAGAACAAATAGTTTGGCTCCAGAGAGCCTCAATCTGTTGCTAAGAAATTGTAGGTTTTGTGGCTGGTATTGTAAGATAAGTGTTTCTGGGAAGTGGGGAAAAAAAACAACGGTAGAAAATGAAATAAGACTTTTTGCAGTTTCCTCTACGATTTCATTTGGGGCAAATTTTTTTTTTTTTTGTCCTCCGAGGAGTACAAAAGTGAGCCTGTCCCTCAGCACGAGCAGACGGCTTGAGATGGAAATACCTACTCTGGTACATGTATTAAAACTCGTTATTTTTCTGGCAGGCTCCTGACCGTAATTTTACTGAAGCCAAGAGCCTGCAGTAGCCATGCTTTTTTTCGGTCATCTCCATGATAAACGTGGAGTCCCTAAGGAATTGTATTTGTGTTGCTGTTTCGTGAAAGTATGAAACGTGTATAACGTGTCTGTCTGAGCTGCTGCTGGCGTTAGACGTGGGTCACGCTGCAATTTAACCACGTACAGCAACAGCTTTAGATAAACGCGGGGACATACCAAATGAAACAGCAAGAGTAATTCTAATTAGACAAGCAGAATGCAACTACGTAAGTAAAAAAAAAAAAAAAAACAAAACAAAAGGATCATGATGATAAAGGATTGCGGTTACTTATGCGAAGTGATGGTTGTGTCTTTGAAGTTTCTGTCATCTATCAAGCATTGCCACATAGGTTTGTTGCTTTGTCCTAGGTGTCCCCCAAAGTTTTCACATTAATTTCCCTGTCCTGTCTGGCTGCTAGGCACTAATACAGTGGTGTTAGGCCATTCTTGGTATGGTGGCCAGCGGATATATGTCCCAAGTAGCGACACATCAGTGGCTGGTAGGTTTGCTCCCCTCCACCAAAAGTATCTTTGAAAAGTACTTGGCCCCCTCGGAGGGGATCAGTGTCAGCGTGAGTCGGTTCTTGAATGGAGCGGGAGTACCTGCTGTGACCTTTAGCCTTGGTTGTGATTTCCAAACTTGAAGAATTTGCTTCAGCTTTTATATACCCTTCTCAATATGTAATGACAGAGAAGACAACACAAAAATATTTCCAAAACTGAGTTGGCTGCCTCCAAACAATCGCCAAGGTGGAGAAACGCTCATGGCTTCTAAAGGATTTATTTGTCTGGATTTTGTTCTGCGGCGTACACCCCATCTGCAAATACCGAAGGCAAGCTTTGGGTTAAGCCCGGCTTGGCGCGGGGTGCCGCCTGGCAGAAGAACCGCAACAACCCTTCATCTGCCAGTTCAAAGCAGGACTGTTCCCCGGGCGGACGATAGTGCTCTGGCGTTTGCAGCTTCTTGGTTCGCTTTGCAGGTGCAGTCGTCTTTGCATTAACCTCACGCTACAGAACTTGAACCTCCCTGCATGGCAAGCCAGGCAGGAATTAGGGGGAATGACTTAGCAGCGAGCAAAACAGACAAGGATAAAAAATTGGCAGGGAGGATAAAATAGGCCCAAAATGACTAAGTGTAGGCTTATACCCCAAATTTTGAAGATAGTTTGGTATCTGATAGCTCAACTTGATGATAAATCTTAATTACTTAGCAGTTTGCTTCCCTTCCTCCCCACAAGATACAAACTGCTTAAAAGAAGGCTGGGATTCCTCCGTTGCTCTGGAAATACGGACTCTGCCGAAGCCCGTTGGGTCAGTTGCCGTGTAACTATAGGAGCTTTTCAAAAGGATAATCTAAAGTCAATCCTACAGAAGCCAAGGCACTCACAGATTAGTAATGTTTGTACTGCTTCAAAATATGAATAAAAATAATTTTTTTGTTCCACTGCGGCGCTTGAGTGAGAGAGAGAGAACAATAAAGACAAAGCGTTAGATGGCGATGAGGAATCGCGCGCTGTAACGAAACAAAACCAACACTTCTGTTCATCTTCAAGGCTCCACGTACAGGAAGAAATCAGTCTTGTGCCGTGACCCAGTCATTTCGGAGAACGTGCCAAAATAAGGTACCTGGCATGTGCGCAACATGATTCCCAGATCCGGCTACATCGCATCCGGGAAGGTTATTGGGTTAATTTATACTAACAGAAAATTCAAACCTATGGGGAGTGTATCCCCTCGGTCTTCACCAGGGATATTCTCATATCTATGACTTAAATCATTTGTTAGCACTGCACTGAAAGTCATTCGTTACCAAATTATTACATTATGATTAATCATTCTCTTATAAGATCCCGTGTATTTCTCCACATGTATTTTATTTTCCAGAGCGTTTGGGTTATTCTGTGGTGATGGCAGGTAATGTATCAAATCAAGTTTTCTTTGATAAAGAACTTAAATAAAAGGATTTTATTCACTTTAACACAGGAGCTTTAATAATATTTTGCTAAACAGCTTAGGATCGTGGGCATATTCTGGGAATAGTTTATCACTGAAGTTAAGTTTACTCTTTTACATTACTTGGGCTCCACTATAATTCTTCAAAATAGGGTTTAAGTAGGATTTAAAGCTACATAATCCTTAAGCTGGTCCTCTGCAAAAGCAGATTGCACCCTTAAAGCACTGCTTTGTTTAGGTTTTTTAATTTCTAGTAAAGTGTCTTGCCCTTAAATTTTATACTGGTCAGCTCTTCAGTGGCTTATAAAGAGGGTTAAAAATAGGCTGCGTGACTTAAAAAATAAAATTCTTGTTGTCTCCTATGGAAGATCTCGGGAAAAAGAGCAGCAGCTGCTCCCCGGGTGGCGGAGCGGGCTGGGCGAGTGCTTGCCCTGGCTAGAGGCTGTCGGAGAGCTGCTGCCGGGGCCCCTTGCCCCCCCCCCCCCCCCCCGCCGCCTCCGCCTGCCCTCCCACCTAAAGCGCTCTGCTCGCTACTGCTCAGCTGGCCACATGTTGTGAAATATGCCAAAATGCTTAAAATAGGTAACACTGGATATATATGTTGCCTTTTTAGCAATTGAACTATCGGGTAGGCTCGGCTTTGAGTCATCAGGCTTTGTTCTTGCAGGTTGTTTCCCGATTCCGCTCCTAATGGCGGTGGCTCTGCCTTCGCTGAATTACACGTACTTCTGTGTAACCTCTTCCCTGCGAAGTATTTGCTCGTCATATATAAACCTTCTGGTCATGAGCTGATTTCACTTTGGCTATCATTTGATTTGTCTTAACGTTAAAAGTATTCCATGCCAGAATGTCTGTAGAAAATCTTGATCGCGCCATGCCCGTAATGAATATTTTATAGAAGGAAATTAACTTTTAAACCTAGGACCCACCGGCATTTTAGCACCCATCATTCCCATTGCTTTAAAATGAGTGAGGGTCCATCAGCTCAGTGTAACTCAGAAACCCGTTGAGTTACCATGAAGTGCGTTCAATGTCAAGCGATGCTCAGATCTAAACCAGGATAGCGGGGGGAGGCAGTGGTGGGACAGAGAGGAGGGTGCGCAGCGTCTGCCCATCCGGGGGGTCCTGCCAACGACCTGCAGTTTTGGGGGGGGGATTCATCGGAAAGCAGGAGAAGCTGGGACCCTGCCCGGGGGATCAGACTGCCCATCGCTAGCTTGGGTGGGGGCGGACGGGAGGGGAAGGTGCCCGATGCTTCCTGCCTTACGCCTGCTTTCGTGCAGTAAGACAAGTGCTGTACTCTACTTACAGTGGAATATCATACTGCCTTTAGAATAAAACGCACGATATGAATTAAAGCCTGTTTTAGCATCTTTCAGTACAACAATTTCTAGATGGAATACAGATTGACATGAATATTGGGCTAAAACGTAACCTTACATATGAGTTATTGTGCCCTAAATCACTTTTTCTTTCCTGTGTAGTTACCTATTTCCAGCTAATCATTGCGTTAGCATGCTAAGATAAAATTAGTTATGTTATGATGCTATGACATTATAGTGGGAACTGGTCTCTCTTTTATTTAAAATGGAATACATAGTACCGGAGCATCTCCAGAGCCAATTCTAGTCAGCAGAGGAGCTGACACTTCTAGGCTAAAAAAAACCCCAACAAACCAAACGAAAAGCCCCAACAACAAAACCCCCCACTCCCCGGGCCGTCCTCTCTTTTAGCTTTGCTCTATTCAATTTACTGAAGGTGTTGGAATAAACTGTCTGGTGTTATTCTCTTGTATTTATGGGGTAACATCCCTGTTCTATTCACAGCCCAGCTCCCTGGATTCCAGAGGCAACTTTTGGGATAACTGAGGGAGGACAGATTCACCGGGCCAGACTGCCAAATACATTAAGAAGATGTCCCTGCTCACAGCAGGGGGTTGGACTGGGTCACCTTTAAAGGTCCTTCCAACCTAAACCGTTCCATGATTCCACAATTACGCTCTGGACCATCTAGGCAATCCATACACAGAAGTAGAGTTAAAGGCACTGTACCACTGGAAGTGAAGTATTGCTTACATACAGAGTAATACTTAATTATGAGCATTTTTAAAATTATTTTTCTCTCCTGTTTTATTCAATATTTAAGTTGTGTATTTCTTTCCTTTACTCTCCGGGTGCTCTTTCTACACTATGGGTCTTAGTGGTCCTGCTTGTCTTCGTTAGTTTGTCTTGTGTTATAGAGATGTAAAGTAGGTGTTGACAAAGTCATTTTCTGGGCAAGCTTTTGGCCCCGACAAAACAATTCTTAATTTTTTTTTTTCTCCAATCTAATAATTTTTTCTGAAGACTTAAATTGTTTCTGTGTTTCTGCTATGTCAAGGTTTGGATCTCTGCAGTCATTTTCTTAGCAAAACTCAGAGCTCTGTTCAGCCCCTCTCTTTCATTTGACACTTGTTTCCCGAAGAGATTTTTGGTTCTGCTTCAACTGAGTAAAAGTTTCGGCCTCCTTTCTGGGAAGGAGTATACTTTAATTTTTAAGAGAACTTGCTTTGTCAGCGCAGATATTCCAGACTTTGTTCTTTTTCTACTCACAGCAGCTCTATGTGACGTTCTCCGGCATAGCGTGAACTTCCTTGGAACTGGAATGGAAGTGTCAATGAACTTCTCAACAATATGGGACTTGAATGGGGGGATGGAGCAGCTCATGGTGCAGGACCGACACACCAACACCAACAGCGCGTCGGTCCCTCTGCCAGACCTCTCACCCCCTTCGGCCCAATATCAGCATTAACCATTTGCACAATTCCGTCTTAAATCAGCGCTGTTTTCACGGCATCAATTGGCAAAAACAATTTTGGAGAAGAAAAATCTGAGGATGATGTTGCTGGTCCAACACGGGTGAGCTACCTGGTTTATAAAGTCTAATCATTTCTTAAAGCAACACAAATATTTTTATCGTGACTATGAGCTTTACGTTCTGGTTCAGCCACGGCACAGCTCCAGCTTTGAGGAGTTCTGCTGCTCCAGTCGAACCTCAAATTGTATTTATTTTTGTGTCTGTGCTTCGGGTCTTAATCTGCGTGCTCTTTCACATCGAACTCCCATCAAATCCAAATGAATTCGTGTCTTTGAAGCGTTGCCAGACAGTTTTGTGGCAATAGCAGAAAAAAATCCGATGTCCAGATTTTTGTAATTTTTCCCTACATCTTTCAAGTTTTCCTAATACCTTTTCAGCAAACGGCTGATGAAAGTCTCACAAACACCTGACTGTACGTTGGGCTTTAAATCCTGAAGATCTTATGCAGCGAAAGAGCGGTTTACGGTGCTTTCCAGTTTCCCTGAAGAAGAGCAGCGCATAGTTTCTCCACAGCTCAAGTGAAGCAAATCTTTCATCTATTTTTTTTTTTAATTGACTTGGTTGTTAGATCCTCATCTCCTTCACCTTGTTTAAAGCACACCTTGGGGTTTTTCTCTCCTTTGCAGTTTGTTTTTTTTTCTGCTAAACAAGCTAATTTCTGCCTTATGCTGCATTTTGGAGGATGCTTCTTGGAATTTGTGGCGTTGAGGATTGTTTCAGACTAGATTTTTTAACCATAATAATTTCAAAGTCCATGGGTACAATTTTTAGTTAAATAGGTCATTTAATAAAATGTACCCATTGTTTTTTTCAGCTTAAAAATACCTTGGCATGTAGATCTTTATTATGTAAATAAACCAGCTTTGCCAGAAACATTAGGGGTTTCCTTATAAAGGAAAAGAAAACCAGTAAGTGCCTGCAAACAGGTGGCTGCAGAAGAAGAAAGGGCGAGAACTGTGGGGTGTTGATGGCGAGGAGAGCAGTGCTCCAGCAGTGCTAGCGAGGGGGGGGCCGAGGTTGAAAAAATCAGGAAAGGATTGAAGTTAATTTGCCAGAACGAGTTATGGATTAACTGGAAGAAGCAAAGCAATATCTTCTGAATGGAAAGGACAAGTGGATTGCTCCTAGGACAGGAGTTTGGAAGACGGAGACTTGAGATAGCTCCACTAAGGAAAAAACACCTGAAGCGATGTTGGGAAAAGAAATGGAAAGACTGAAACCAGGCAAGGATTGGGAGGAAAAGCGAAACTATTCCGGTGTTTCAAAGGATGAAAAAAAAGTGCTTTTCCTAGAAATCTTTTCTCCTTTTTTTTCCAGAAAAGAAGTTCTGCGGGCGTTGCCAGTGGCCAGTACTGCAGTACAAAGTATGCTCCGTGCTACATTCGCCTTCCGAACGCCGTGCAGCCACCGAGGGCCGCTTCTGCTCCCATTATTTTTGGTTACTGAAGTGAGACTATTTGCAGCATGAGTATAAGCACTTTGCTATTTTTCTTTGCCAGTTGGGAAAAAAAGGTTACTTTTTCTTATCTGGATTGGTTCAGGTCTGTTTGGTAAAAGTACATGTAGAAAATAATTCCTTCTAAATTTTTTTCCCCCTGCTATTCTGGTTCCTACTCCTCCATCGCTGTCCCTGAGCGCAGGCGCAGTCTCTTTGGCTCCGACAGTTGTTAGAACAACACGGTTTTGACTTGATGTGTTTCCCTTGCCAAGATCAACCAGGGGGAAGGACAAGAGATAACCATATGTGTCTATATACCTGTGCCAAAGCTTTATCATGCGTTGGTAAATTCAACTTTGGTGAGAACTTTGTACTGCTCATAAAGTATAAGACAAGCACACCAGCAAGTTGTTAAAATGACCTTATTTTTGCAGTGATGAATGATGATGTTCATAAAAAATCAGTGCATCAGGAACAGGATTCCCACTATGGAAGAGAATAATATTTTTAGTAAGTAGGTAAACTAGTGTTAGCATTTTTAGAAGGGAATTAACAGTTGAAAAAACGATGGGGAGAAACGTAGCAGGTGGAGGCGGTGGCTGGAAGATCTATATTTCTAAGGTCCTCAGTGTGTACTCTACCTTCTTGAGCACACATGATTTTAAATCTTCAGGTCTCCACTATTTACATGCCTGATTTTAAAAATTTCACCAAATGACCGGCTTTTAGGCCGACAGTTTTCTTCTTTTCCCCACCTCAGTCAGTGCAAGGAAGGTGTGATTAGCCCAGACCTCAGCCCGGCATGGAGGGTTCCTCTGCGATGTCCGTGTCGGTAGGGGCGGCCCGTGGTAAGGTGAGGTGTCCGGTGTGGGCCCCTCAGCTCCTGACCGCCTGCACGTGCATCCGAGCACCGGTGCAGGGCCAGGGTTGCTGTGAACGCTGCCTCTTCGCTGCATGTCTGCTGGGAGCACGCGTGCCTCATCCCCGACGCCCTTGACTCGCAGTGCATGTGCGGGTATTTGGGATTTTTCGAATGCGATTGCAGCAACTTGCAGTAAGCGCCGCCGCGCCGTGTGAAACCCTTGCACGGTTGCTCTTGCCTTGGACCGAGGGTTCAATCACCATTGCAAATCCACTGCTGGCTTCGGGGAAGTCGGCGGAGCTCCGTGTGTGCACGGCGGCGTGGTTCGGACCATTTCCCTGCTACAGCGGAGGCAGGTTGTCAGTCACTTACCTGTTTCTGTGCTCCTCCATCACCACGAAATGCACAGAACGATACCTACCTAGCTAGCGGCAGAAGGGCTTAGGAAAGCTTTGCTCCTCAGTGGGCTCTCCGGGTATCTGTGCTGTTTCGGTTGGGTGCGCAGGCACCCGCCTGGGTGTGATTCAGGCTGGGAGCTGTGCTGGCGGCGGAGCCGGGCAGGCAACTCCCCAGGCGTGTACCGAGCATCCAAACGAGACATGTAAAGTAGATGGTGCGAGCGTTTGCCATCGGGGAAGGCTCCGGTGCCTTTGCGGTGCTCACTTCAGCCAGGTCCGTCTGCTCAGAGTCCGTTACGGGGTCTTGGGCCAGAGGGAGCCAACAGTGAGAGGTCCCAACTGGTGTCACCCGAGTGCTGCCGTGACACCCCCAGTAAGATACGGTGACTGCACAGAGCACGGTGCGTGGGTGAGCTGAGCTGAACGCGTAGCTGGCTCGTTCCTGGCGGTGGCTGCAGTGTCCAAAGGAAAGCATGTAAAAAAATTGGTTAAAGGGAAAAGCAGCGCACACATGGTGATGGAGGGTCCTAATCACATGGATAGGTTTTGTTTTGGTTTTGTTTTTGTTTTTTTAAGACAGTAAGGAAAAGAGGACACAGACTGGCTGCCGGCACAAGTTTGGTGACAACGTATAGGTTTTATAAAAGCCGGATACCATCGGTGGTGTTTTGTGTGCCAGGGAAGTGGTTCTTTAAAAGCAAAACGATTTTGAGAAGAGTTTGTGATGCAGTCGCGCCTGCTTTGGTAACGGGAGAGTGAAGTGCTCAAGGTCTGCACGGCAGAGGCGGCTCGGCACCGCGCCCCGCGCCAAGATGGATGTGCAATGCCCCCCGGGATCCTCTTCTGCCGGACCCCGCACGGGGCACAGGAGCCGGCTGCTGCCTTTGTCACCTCTCGCTGCAAGCCCGAGGGTTGCTTCGCACCGGTGCTTGCCGGCTGCGGTGTGGGACGAGGGTCTCGGAGCGGGCACGGGTCCCGCCGCGGCGAAGGTCGGGCTGCAGCAGGGGAAAATGGTGTCCTGGGGTGGCGGGGCCCGGCGCTGCCCTCCTTCACAGGGCCAGCCTGGCCCCGGCCCCGCGGCTCCTCTGGCCATTCCGTCATGTTTCGGTAACCGGGGCACCAGGACGAGGGACCGGGGGGTCCGGGGGGGTCCCGGTCCCGGCGGGTCCCTGCCGCGGCGGTGCCTGCCGAGCGTCCAGGGGGCGCGGCGGGAGCGCGGGGCGGTGCCGGCCCCCGCCGCCGGGCAGCCCCGCCCCCCGCACCGCCCCCCGCGCCCGTTGGCTGCGGCCGAGCTCTGCTTTGCATATTCACCAGCCCCGCGCCCGCTCTGCGCCAATAGGGGTGCGGGGGCGGCCGCCTCATTAGCATATGCACCTCGGCGCTGGGCGCAGAGCAGCCGCCGCCGCCGCGGCTCGCAGCGACCGAGGGCCGGGAGGGGCGGGCGGGCGCCGAGCAGCCCCGCCGCAGGCAGCCGCAGGGGCCGGGGCGCACGGCCGCCGGCGCGCTCCCTGGGGACCGCCACCCGCCGGCAGCGGCGCGGGCGAGCCGGCCATGGCCGCCCCCGCGCGGTACCTGCTGGGCTGAGATGAGCGGCGGCGACGGGCGCTGCGGGCGTTGGATGGGGCGGGCGGGCGGCGGAGGGCTGGCTTCCCGGGCGCGCCGCTGAGGCAGCCCCAGGGCCGCGCCGCGCCGGCCGGAGGCGCCTTTTTATTTTTATTTTTTGTTGTTATTGTTATTTTTTATACGTTTTTCCGCCGGCCGGTGGGGAGGCTCGGTGCGCGCAGGGCGCCGGCGGAGAGCGGCAGGCCGAGCCGAGCCGGGGGAGGCTGGCCGGCGGTCGGCGGGGGCCGGCGATGCGGTGCCTCGCTCTGCTCGGCCTCGTCGCCTGGGGCCTGGGGAGCTGGGCCGGGCCCAGCGGCGGAGCGTCCCCCCCGCCCTGCCCGGCCTCCTGCAGCTGCGACGGCGACCGCGGCGTGGACTGCTCCGGGCGGGGGCTGGCCGCCGTGCCCCCGGGACTCAGCGCCTTCACGCACGCCCTGTGAGTCGGGGCGGGGGCCGGGGCCGGGGCGGGCAGGTAGCGGCGGGGGGGCGGGTGCTTTGTCCCCCTTTTATTTAAGAAAAACCCCAATAATCGCGTGTTTATGTATCTGTCGTCGCTGCTGCGGGTGTAATGCGGCCGCCCCCGGGGCCGCCGCGCTCCCCGCCGGCCCGGCCCGGCCCGCGGGGGGCGGCCTGTGGGCGGCGGCGGGGCCCGCCGGGCCGCACGCAGGGCCCGGCCCCGCTGGGGCAGGTGAGGGCGGCGGGGGCCTGAGGCGGCACCTGGCCCCGGGCCCGGCCGCCGCCCCGCTTCTCGGAGCCCCGCGGGGGGCCCGGCGCGGCCCCGCGGGCTCCGACGGGCGGAGGTGAGCCGGCTGGGCAGACCCCTCCGAAACCCCGAAGGGATCGGCCTCGGAGATTTAGAAGGCCGGGAGGGTTAGCGGAGTGAGGCGGGGGAGCTGCTGGGGCCCTGTGGGAGCGAGGGGGGAGATGCCGGTGGGGTCCGGGCGGGTCCTGGTGCCGAGGCGGGGGGGAGCCGGTGCCTGTACATGTGGTGCCTCTACGCGATGTCCTCGCAGTGAAGCGCCTTTCTCTTCAGTTTTCTTCAGAAATCAGTTCCCAGGCTAGCCGATCTTCTCCCAAAAGTCAAGGCATTTCCAGTCCGCAGCATGCGTAAATCCAGTTAACCAAGGATGCCTTCACTTCTGCAAAATCTCTCACTATGGGATGCACAGCTGAACCTTGAAAAACCAGCATAAATAAGGCTCGAGTTTTGCTTGTGGATGGAGAAAAATAGAAACTCTTAAAACAGTTTCTCCCGTGTCCTATGGTACTGTAAACTAGCCAGAAACTGGTGGATCTTGTGTTGAGTTTTGGTAACTTTAATAATAAAATTTTAATTGAGGAATGAACGCTCTCCTCCATTGAGACATGCCCGAAGAGGGATTTGCAGCTTGCAATGTGGTAGTTTTGCTAATCCACAAACCTGTTAAGTTTCACAATAAAACCTGTCAGTCTTGCCCCACTTCTCAGCAAAGATTTCACAGGCTGGCGCGAGGTCTTGTATGGGCCAGTGGTCAGGTCTGCTATTACTAAAGCTTCGCTGCATTTACAATGTATAATACAGAGCGCACTACAGCAAATTACGGCGCGTGGTTTTAGGTCGGTACTGAACTGCTGCGTTGTCAAAATACAGTAGTAGTGTATGCCTTCGAAAATGTCACTTTTTTTTCCTCTTTGTTTGCCTACACTTACTTAATATGCAAAGGGAGTCCGATTCTTAGTCACTGGAGGTTTTGTTTACTGACCAGGTTTCCAATTTCTCCTACCTGTTTGGACTTTTTTTTTCTTCTAATTGTTCAAGCTGGGTGGAGAAAGATTACTGGGCCTTTTGCTCGTGTAGTACTTGATGAATGGCAAAAGTTACAGGTCTCGGTTGTTGCCTGCGCTTAAGTATTTTGTTCCTTTTTGTGCTTGTATGGTGTTAGTGGGAGCTGACTTTGTGGTGGTTTCTCTGTGGCAGAAACAGTGTTTTGTGAGTTTTTGGGGTAGGGAGTCTTGAGCTGCCGTTGTGAAGCCTTGGACTCGCTGGTAAATTGTCTTCTCTTTCCTCCACAGATGCAACAGGGATGTTACCCAATTTCATAAAGTACTTGAAGCCTATCTGGTAAAAGCCGCATTTAAGCGCAAGGTTTTATGGCTACTACATTGTCTGGCTGTCTTGTAAAACGGGCTCGGTACATCCCTGCGTGTCTGCAACATGGCATTCGTTGTCTAATGGGTACAAGTCGTCATAGCCAACACCCATTAGAGATAAGGTTGCCAAAGAGTTGCAGTTTGTAAGCTCCTACTTACTATGCAGGTAAATTTCCAGAAGCCAACTGAAGCTTAGAGCAAAAGCGAGAGGAGACCTGCACGCACTTCAGCGTGTTTTGGGATGAGTTTGTGTCGCTGTTGGTTTTGCATTCTTTGAACTCGAGCAGAAACTCTTTAGCTATCTCGTTCTGTGGCAGTGAAGGATAATCTTGGTCCCCATTTGTGTTTAGTTCCTGTTTCCTTATTTACAGAAGGAAAAAAATGGGTGACTTCTTGGCACTTCTGTGCTTGAATAGTCTCTGTTGTAGTGAGGCCGCTGGAAGTTCAGGGTATGTAGAAAACAGTCTTGTACGCAATAGAAAACTCATTTCTGACCTGCTTGGGCTGTGCAATGTATAGTTTTGCCAGAGAAGCTGAGTTGGCTTGTGTGGAGGGAAAAAAAAAAAGAAAATAAAATCACACCCCCTAGCTGACATGTTTGTGTCATGGCAAAGCGTCTTAGCTACGCGAAGAGAAGAAAGCTTTTCTATGCTTCATGTCAGGCAGCATAACGATGCCAGGAAATCCCCTTAGCATTGCTACGGGGCTTTTTTTGATTATAGCCATAGCAGCAGAGATGGCTGAGAGAGTGTTACAAGCGATGTTTTGTGATACTAAAGCAAAGTTGTGCGTACGTTTTGGCTTTTGCCAGGAGAGAGCGACTGAGGAAAAGTTGCTCACAATTAATCCAAGTTGGCAGTGAATGCGTTGCAAGGCAATTGAGAACCATGGAAGGGGGTTGATATTTAATTTCTACGACTAATGTTTTCCTGCATCTTAATTTCTTTGCATTAATTTTAATAATTTAACATAACTTCTAAGGTGTATTTTTAAAATACAGCCGTGTTTCTTGGGCTGCCACAAACGGTCAGGCAGTGATTTCTGTAGAGCCTCAACAGAGTATCCTTTCGGATTCCCCTTCTCTTTCTTCAGCTCTTGACTGATCCGCGGCGCATTCCTTGCTTACTATGGTGGTTAGAAAGCTCCTCCTAACACAGCAGATTTTTTTTGCGGAACGTGCATTGAATAGGCGCTCCGCTGCATTCATACCTGGCTGCACGCATGGTAACCATAATGCTGGGGTGCAGGGAGAGAAGGACTGGGGTCATAGCAGGGGGGTTATATGGCTATATGGTTACCGAAGTACGGTGTGGTCACGTGAGGGTGGTTGCATCAGACGGAGCAGCTTGGAAAGACAGGGTATCTGCTCATTACTTTTGAGTCATCAGTGTGCTCTGAGAGATGGAATTTGAATAAAGAAAGGTGAATACGTCGTCCCAGCTGCAGTCATCTTGGTGAAGAGATTTTTGGGAGATACACAAGTGCTCGGAACAGACAGAGGTGGCAGCACTGGATCCAAACTCTCTGAGGGGCTGGAGGAGAGGGGATGGGATGGATGGGAAGGAACGCAGAGGGAGTCGGGAGGACACGACCAGGGATAATTACTTCATACTTTCACTGTAGGCGGCCATTTGTTCTGTATAATTTAGGTAGGTGTTTATGTAACTCCTAATTACCAGCTGCCTGTTTCTCTGTTTATGAAGGTTGTGATTTTGCTTTGTTGCAAAATAACTGTCGTCTAGCAAGTTGAGATGCCTATGCAAGAACGTGAAAATGTTGTTTGTTTGGGTTTTTTAATCAGTGCAGTACGCTCCTGATCTTTGCTATGATATTTCATGTGCCATGTGCTAGAAAACATCCATGTTAGTGGAAGAAAGTTATGGTAGGGCATTGTTGTACTCGCGTTTCTCATGGGTGTCCGTTTGAGAACTCAAATTCCAGTTTCGGGGGTTTAATACTTGTGTGAGTCTTGTGCAGGAGACGAAAAGCAGATAATTCTAGATAATGGCTTTGGAGACATCTTACATGGGCCTGGCTGTTTTAGGGGCTTGCCTGACAACCATGAGGAATGAGTCCCTTCTCAGAGCCTGCTATTATATTTTGGGCACTTGAAATATGAAAACAGTACAGATAATTTTCCTTCTAGTTGTTCTTGCTTGTATTTCCAGGGAACGGCAGGGTCCCTTGCTTTAATTTTACTTTCTTCAAGTTGTGAAGGGGGGGCTTGCGAGCCCCGGCTCCCTAGAGAATAGACCTCCAGCATGAAACGGTCATCTTGGGCTTTTGGTTTTTTTGACTCATTTAACCTAATACTGTCCATCTTTCTCTGTGCTGTGTTATGCACTAGCTTTATAAGATCAAGATGTGGCGGTTGAGGAGGATCCTTTTTTTTCTTGTTTCATACCACAGGTTGCTTCAGCAATTGCAGAGAGTTGCTTATCTTCTTTTCAGCATGCAGACTATCTGGAAGTACCTCGACTGCCTCATGTTTAAGTTAATTTCCTACTCCGTTTATGTATAAAGGGCAAAATGATATGGTTCTGTTTGGATTCAGCAGAGCTTGCACATTTTTTTTGTCTTTTCATCTGGTACTTTTATTTTTTGTAGAATGGTGATGAAACGCAGTAGTTAGATGTGAGATGTCTTCTAATACGTCCGGTACTGACACACAGATATTCAGCATCCTGCTATGGTCAGATAAGCACAGTAAGGACCTGGCTGAGGTTTTGTGAATGCTGTCTAGCAGAGTTGTTATGGTAAAAGTAAAGATGTCCAGACATGACCTTGAGTCTGGAAAATGTAGCATAATTGCAGTCCTCCTGAGATAGAAAAGCCTTATCTAATTAGAGGTTTGAAGGTTTTACAGTTACACCGTTTAGTTTTTCACTTGCCTATGCCATATGCTGATGATGTGATGGCAAGTAATAAAAGGCTTATTCTGTCTTTTTAAGAACATGCTTTCCATACTTCTTTTGGAAAGACACAATCGTGTTGTTTTAATTTGAATATTCCTATTAGTTGGCAGAAACGTTGCGACATTTGTACAGGCCTGTGAAAGCCCATGGGCAAGAGGGGGACTTGAGTTTGCTGGTGCAGCATCCAGTGCCTGATGGTGGATAGAGCCTGGCAACTGGACCAGAGCCCAGTGGCTCCAGTGGCAGTCTCTCCAGCAGATTTCACCCAAGGATTGGAGTCCTTATGATTCATTTTAAACTGACTGATTTGTCTGTCTGTCGTGTAAAAAAGTAGACACTCTTAGGCAGGGCACACAAAAGTGAAGTTGTTGTTATTTCAGAGTTTGTTAAATATTTTTTACCTTTTTTATGTTCTCTATTTGCAGCAAATTTGGTGTTTTCCTCTTTTCCTTTTATTCCTCCCCCCAAAAAACCCAGTACCCTGCCTCAGCAAGTAATTTGTCAGGTATTTGGCATTTATTTTGTATGTTGAGCTCATTTGTATCAGCAATATGTCATTTCTTGTTTGGTGCTTACTGGCAGAGGCTCGTAAGTGTAATTCTGGAGAATAAATACTAAGATAAGTCTGCAGCGTGGAAAAAAGTTGGACTTTAGTGTAAGTAAGTTTATGCTAGTAAATAATTACCTTTTCAGTTCTTGAGAGGAATTTGCTAGTAACTATCTGCTTGAGATGGAAAATATGGAAGCTGTAATATAAGGACTGAAAAACAAAACAAAACCCAAAGAAACCTCCTCCGCAAGGATCTTTATTTGTTTTTGTATTCTACATCTAAGCCAGCAATTTTTGCAGAACACAAGCTCTTATTTACCCAGAGAAAATTACTGGCCTAGATTTCAGAAAGGCTGAGCACCCATATCTCATTTTAGAGAGCATGGGAGCTGCGGGGCTCTGGGAGCGTCTCTCAGTGTCGGAGACCCTCCTCTTCCCTTCCCTCCTCTTGGCCACCTTTGCGCTTTTCCTAAAAGCTTGTTCCTAAAGATGGTCCTCTTGTTGGGAATGGGCATGGGCTGATGTTGTGTTTACGTTCTGGAGGATTTGCCAGCAACTCAGGTTTGCCTGCTTCTTGTTTTGCAAATAAGCAAGGGAGTGAAGTGGATGGGGCTGGTTAGCTTCAGCATGGCCGCATGGGACTTCATGGCCAGCAGTTATTCTATTAAGGGATGAATGTGTATCAGGCTGCAGCTCTGTGCTGCCAAGTTGTGGTTTTGGGGTTCTTTACGGAAGAAGCAGAAAGTCAAAAATAGCTTGAGGAAGAGTTAGAGAGATCTGTATGATCCTAGAAATAGGAGACAAAGGTGGGAGAGGGTACATAAGGGAGGATAAGAAGCCATCCCTATTTGAAGAAAACTTTGAGGTAAATTGAGGCAACAGAGATTTAAATGTTACAAGACCTTTGTTAACAGAAGTATCAACAGCATTTCCCACTGTCGTGGTTTAACCCCAGCCGGCAACTAAGCCCCATGCAGCCGCTCGCTCGCTCGCTCCCGGCGGGATGGGGGAAAGAATCGCAAGGATAAAAGTGAGAAAACTTTTGAGATAAAGACAGTTTAATAGGTAAAGCAAAGGCCGTGCAAAACAAGGAATTCGTTCACTCCTTCCTGTCAGCAGGCAGGTGTTCAGCCATCTCCAGGACAGCAGGGCTCCGTCACGTGTAACGGTTACTTGGGAAGACAAACGCCATCACTCCGAACGTCCCCCCTTCCTTCTTCTTCCCCCAGCTTTATATGCTGAGCATGACGTCATATGGTATGGAATACCCCTTTGGTCAGTTGGGGTCAGCTGTCCCAGCTGTGTCCCCTTCCAGCTTCTTGTGCACCCCCAGCCTGCTCGCTGGTGGGGTGGGGTGAGGAGCAGAAAAGGCCTTGACTCTGTGTAAGCACTGCTCAGCGATAACGAAAACATCCCTGTGTTATCAACACTGTTTCCAGCACAAATCCGAAACACAGCCCCATACTAGCTGCTGTGAAGAAAATTGACTCTATCCCAGCCAAAACCAGCACACCCACGTTAGAGGTCCCTGGCCATCCTCCGCACCTGGTAGACTCACCATCTGCTGCAGTGGCGACCTAGAATTTTGCCACAGGGAAATAGTCTTCCGTAGTTTTTCATACCTGCCTTTCAGGTACCGCTGCAGTTTTCTGATAAGCTGTTCTCAAACTTTGGTCTGAAAAGAGATTTCTGGTCATGTGATGTTGGTTCTTAATGTTCTCCCACCGCCAGGTTGCCCTGCACAACCCTTTTGGAAACGTGGAGGTAGCTGTTGATATTTCCCTTGCTGATAGACAGGCAGCCGGTTCAGTTGATGGAGAACTGCACGTGGCAGCGGGTGCCGCAGCAGCGCGCAGAGGAGAGGAAGATCTTGGTGTTACTATCTAAGTACTGTCCTCGCTATGAACATCTTTGAAAGCCTTTGTTTCAGAATCAGGCCAAGATTTATCCCATTTTGTGTTCCAAATAAAGCTGGTATGTCCAAATTGGAAACATCTAGCATAAGATGTATGGGTGCCTGGAAAGCATAATTAAATCATGCAGAAACGGCGTGTGATCTACCTGGCAAAACAGTTGACCTTTTTGCTTTTTTCTTTTTTTAAGTGCTGAGTTACTGCAGCTGTCAGTGAGTTTCACTGAAGTTGAAAGTTTTCAATATTTTAAATCGTATGTCATTTATTTTAAAATACATAGTTGAAATAGCAGAATGCATTTTATTTTACTGTTGAATGATTTAACTGTTACAGGATCGTGAAAAGGTCAGAACTTTCCACTTCCCAGAAACATATTACTGTCGCTGAAAGATTAGGGGAAATCTGTATTTTAGCTTCACCCTGAGTTTGAAAGCACATTCTGCATACAGGCAGTCTACTTACATTATTAATGGTATATGTCTCTTATGAAACAACAGAGAGCACTGTAGTGATCTCAAAAATAACAGTTTAAAGAAGGTGTCTGAAAACTATTGTTGAGTTTGAAGATATAACTAATGGTGTTATACATAATGTCAGTCAATATGATAACATGTTTTAAAAAAATGCAGTTAGCTATTTTTGAACAGGTGATATTGATATATATTCCCTGGTGGACTGGCGTCTGACATCTGAGAGATGTGTTTGGTTTTGGGAAGTAAGAATATCACTTCATGAATTTTTGTCAGCCTCATTTTCCTGGTGTGGTTTTTATATTTGCTATTTGTACTTACTGAGTTACAGGGAAGTCATATTTTTCTTAGATGGCCTGTTTCAGTCATACAGTGTGTTTTGGAGTTAGTAAAACTTTGCTGGCTAAGCTTTTGACATTCATTTTTTTAAAACCTATTAAAAAGCGTATTATTCAATATATCTTGTTTAATTCCATGACTTCTCAAAGGAAGAATGCTTTCATGGCATGGCAGAAATAAAAATGAATTCCTTATAGGCTTCCCTTGTGTGCTTTTTGCATTTCTATTTGATGAATACAATTCATTAAGGACACCTGAAAAGTAATGAGCATATGGAAGATAAGAGCAATACATTTTTCGCCACTGAAAACAGTTTCTTGCATTTCTCGAGTTTTAAATGTTGTTGGTATAACATGAGAGAACTCAAAACATGTAAGGTCTGTTGTTGAAATTTGACGCATCAGTGTTAGGTTTGTTTTGTTGATGTTGTTCAAATCTAATATTGATCAGTACACATGTAATTAAAAATCTTGGTTTATAACTTTGTTGCTTGTAGGTAATTCAGACAATGGTTGGTGATTTTTTGACAGCTCAACCTCAAGATTTTGGCACAGTGAAGATATAATTGAAGTAATTTTTGAGTACCAATTTTTTTGGTATTTTTTGATCTGAAGTTAAGAAAATATTAAAGTTAATTCTTTTCTTCGGGGGTAGGAAAACTATTATGAAGCTTAAGAACTCTATCACTTTTGTAAAATGTAATAACTGATTCCTGTAAGCTTTTCATTAAAAATGCAGGAGGGGCCTCAAACCATCAGTGTGGTCTGAAGAAGGGGTAGAAGTGACGCAGAAGGTGCTGTCTCTGGGTCAGAAAAAAAGATTTTTTTCTCTCCAAGAGAACAAGTGCTAATTCTTTATCTCGAGGAAAAGATGAAGAAAAATCCAAAGTCAGGTGAAGTTGTTGAGAGCACTCTGGCCCTCAGCGAGTAAACAGCCGTCTTTGCAGGTCTGTTGAGCAGTTTCTCACTAAAATATGAAGACTTTTTTTTTTTTTTTCTTCTTTTAAAGTGTTGTACCTCCTCCTTTTCTCTCCCTAACCAATCCTGGAGGAATGCTAGGGTCTTGCAAGGCCTTTTTTCACCCTAAAATTTTTGAGCAAGTATGTTTGGACTTTTGAATGGTACACAATTAGCAATGAATCATAAATGGATGTGCAATTTCAGAGGTATGCAGGGGAGGCCTAAACCTGTTTAATTTAGCTTAATAATGCTGCAGATGCAGTTGTGTATTTTATAACCTTGTTCTGTGAAAATGTGTTTTTGTTTGGGAGTTTTCCCATTACCTTCTTGACATCTGCATGGTTACAGATGAATAGCCTGACCCAGTGCCCCAGCGGGGAGAGCGGCGTGGCTGTGCTTTCAATAGGCATGTCGCTGACAAAGGAAACATATGGAATATTTCATTCCCGTCTTTGCAAGCAGTGTACGGGGCTGTAAGGGCAGAGGGCTGGGGGCTTCAGACTTCATGGTGGAGCTGTAAGCTAGCCACGAGGTTTGCTGTGAGCCATCAAAATGCTCTCGCCGAAGGCGTCGCACTTTGCCTGACGCCGTGTTTTGCTGTGGGACCAGAACCCCAGATGTAGAGCAAAGCCATTTCGGCAGTGCAAAATTAATGACGTGACCATGCGGTAGAGTTCACCGTGGTTGTGTTTCATTCTTCCTGATATGTGATACTAAGTGATGTTTTTCCTGAACCGTTTGGGCACTGTGGTGGTTGGTATTTGGTGTTGTGCAGATGCAGTAGATGTGAGCGCAGATGCGAGGGTCCCACTGGAACACGCCATGGGGTCTCTCTCCCCGTACGCTGTTACTTCCCCTTTCAGAGCACAAAATGGGACCAGCTGCTCCTTGTCATCCAAACAGGACACCACAGCGTGTTAGCTTGTGAAGTGAGAGTTTGTTTTTCCTGCACTCGAGGCTTTGGGGTTGCGGCAGGAAAGCAGGGACGGTTTGCTCCTGTTGCAGCACCACCTTCGACTAAAGATGGTGCGAGTCAGGAGAGGACATCTGGGGAAGCTTGCTGCTCCGTGTCTGTTAAAAGGACTTGGTGGTGCCTAGCTTCAATCCTTTCTTCATTACTAAAATTTCATGTAAGGGGTGTCCTGGCTACCCTTTTTAAAATTCCAGTTTGTATGTTTTTAAAAATAACTCTGACTTCAGAAGTTTCCTCGCTGTTTTTCTGAATGCCGATCCAGAGCAGTAGCGAATACAGTTGATTCACCTGGAAAAGTGAGCCTGAAAAGGGACGCTGAAACCTGCGACTGTGGTGCGCTGGCCTCTCTCTTTGGGGCCGCGGGTCTGTGGGTGCGGAGACCTGTCTGCTGTTCTTCGCTTGGCAGAAGTGGTGGGTCTGGCCTTCACTCAATTCCTGCACGTAAAAGCTGTGAAGGAGCCATCTTCTTTTTCAGGTGCTATGGTTGAAAGCCCTAGAAACATGTTGGGTTTTTAACTAGGGGAAGCCTTGCCCAGACTGGGAAACGTGCTTGTAGCTCTCTCAGCAGCTCTCTGAGCTTTTCCTCCAAATTAGGAGCCCTTGAACCTACTGAAGGGAGCCCTTGGAAGGGCTGTTTGGAAGATTGATCAGACCCAGACTTACATGTTCTGTAAGGGAATTCTGCAAAGCTGCCACCAGCAGCAATCTACAGACTCCTTGTTCATCCTCGGTTGCAGTTTCACGCCAGCGGCAGCCCTCTTGAGGCACTAAATGCTCACCCTGCTGTGTTTCCTCCGGGTCTCTCCGTGGGGTCTTGGTGGTCTTCGTGGGGTTGGAGGGGGAAAAGCTGAGCTGGGGAGAGAAAAGGACATGGTCCTGTGTGAGGGGCCCTACTCTGAGAACGCAGTTGCTGGTGGTTTGGACCTGGACAGGCTTCTGCCTTTTGGTACTTTTTTACTGCTGATGGTTTTAATGCTTGGGTTTTAAAAAAAAAAAAAAAAAAAAAAAAGAGAAGAAAAGAAATAAAATGTATGTGCTAATATTGACCAAACTGTTAATATTTTACAGAACTAGTGTGAGTCTTGCTAAGTGTAGAAAATCCATGTCTTTTCCAAGGGCAAATCTGCTGGCTCTGTGCTAAGTGTGTAGTGGAGGCATTAAATCTCTTCAATATCCAGGTCAATTAATCATTTATTTAGAATTGACTTGCTCTTGCTTGACATCTCATTTTCAAAAATTTCAACTAGTTTGTTTACGTGGGTTTTTTAAAACCTGCTTCCTGCAAAAACAGGTCTCTAGTTTCCAGACCAAAAATGTGCAGTATCTCAATGTTTAGGAGTTTTAAGCAGGGCTTTGATTTGTTTTGAGGATAATAAATGGCAGTCGTGTATTGCTTCAGCAGAAGCCTCTGCAATTGTGCAGCAACGCCAGTTTTTCCTCTCTAAAAAGAAAATCTTTTTCAACTCTCCTAAGTAATTGCACCAGTAAAATAAATCTACAACGTCTTCAAAAGAGAAGGCTATTGTTTAAACAATAATAGATCAGAAATCCTGCTTAAGAGTAGGACTGCTTGCGCTGTCATTGTCTCTTCACTCACATAAGATAAATTTTTTTGCTCTAATAACTAACTGCATCGATGGGAGAAATCTTGTAACGCATGTTAGATTGATGCATATTTCCAAATATGCTGGATATTTGTCTCATCAAATATATTCCCTGTTTCCTTCAGGCAAAGTGCATCACCTGGTCTCCGTTGATTGGGTGCCAGCAGGAATAGAGAACAGTGGAATAATAACAGAAACATAAACAAATATTCCTTCCTAATGCTGTCTTTCAGTGAATTGAGCTCTGAGAATTTGGTGTCTGGTCTGATCTATTTTACTATAAAAGGGTCAGATTGACATTGTAGGCCACTTTGCTGTGCAAATTGCTCTGCCCACCAGTTTGTCCTTCGGCATCTTCGGTGGGATTAGATGGCTTCTGTGTCACCTCTGCCCTGCGAGTGCCTGGCAGGGGACACGGCTCGGGGCTTGCTCCTCGCTCGCAGTTTGTATGGAGCCGCTGAGGCCCTTCGGGCTTTTCTGTGTAAGGTATTTGGGAGGGCTGGGGGAGCTTTGTACA